>NC_133137.1:96175208-96481579 GCF_048418815.1 Hemitrygon akajei | reverse complement strand
GAACGACTGTGTCAGAGCAGACAGCAGGGCCCACGGTTCGTAAGCAGGTAGAAAGCTAACAGAAATAAAGCAAATAAGCTTTTTACACTTTTAGCCACCTAAATTGGAACCAAGTAATCAAATAAGAAAAAAGAACGTCTAATGAACTATTGCTAAAGACACGAATATTGCTGAATATTAGTATCAAAAGCAGTAAGTTGGCAACTCCGCCTCGTACCGTTTCTCTCACAGAAATTGTTAGACGGGAAGTTTACCTGTGAGTGTCGATACTCACAAAATCCTCACACATCAAGTATTACATGGTTAGACCAATACAGATCTTGTTTAGTCTTTAAATATATATAAAAAGTTAAAGAAGCTTGAATCTTTACAGAAATTATTATTGTATCTATACGAATAAAAAATATCGTATTTTGGAAGTGATGAATGTTAACAGGGAGGAGAGCAACCATTAGGGAGGTTTGGAAATGCGTTTCATCTCGTTCATTGCCTCACTAAACTACCCTTTTTCCTATCAACACAAAGAGAAAAAGAGCCTCTTTCCAATCAACTACAGTTGGTGGAGCTAGGGCAAGGGGTTGATCCGGTATTAACGATAGTTGAACTGACGTAAAACTAGCTTATAGTTTAGAAATGTTTTTTTACATTTAGCTTGTAAAAAAAAACTACATTCACTTTATCCAGGTGTAGAAGAGGATTTTGGATAATTACCTTGAATATTTCATCAAAATCAGGCCGAAGATAAGCAAGCAATGAATTTTTCTTTCATTATTTTCGACTTTTACCTTAGGTTTCGATGTTCATTCCTTGCTTAATATAGCTCCTACCTGGAATCCAATAGTATCCATTGGAAAGAGCGAAAAAATGCTCACACTTGTGTACAATCATCCCTCGGCTGGAGAGAGACTGAGGATCTGAGAAATGGCGGGAGGCTAAAGCAGGGTTTGCTGGGAAAACAACAGGTCGAGCGAAGACGAATTTCACAGTTACCTAAATAAAAAAACAGTCAAAGCTCCAAAATTTCATCAAAAATGATCAAATATCCTATCCTAATATTAGTGGTATTTTCCCCACCAGCCACCAACCTCTCTCCCCAACCCCACTTCGGTAAAGTTCCCCCTATTTAGTATGCGGCTGCTGTTAAATTCCCCACATGTTTATTTTGCCATTTTATTACAGAGGTGCCAGAGTGATGCTCTGGTGAGCTCTGGCAGCACTGCACCCCTGCTCCCAACCACAACCATCCTTTAGCCACGATTCACTGATGGCCACAACACCATACCTGTCAATCCGTAATATTGCACAAGATCATCAGCCTTATTTCTTATAGTACACACATTTAGATACAACACATTAAGTACCATATTTGCTGTCCTTTCTGATTCTGCATCCCTATTGATTTGATACTCAGTCTGTTGGCTGCAACTAAGTTCCATCACTTGCCTGCCCTTCCTGACAGTCTGACTGCACGCTATCTTTACTTTTTTACCATCTGCCCTATTAGTAAAGGCATTAAAAGTTATAGGGAGAAGCAGAAGAAAGTAGTTGAGAGGGAAAATAAATTAGAAATGATGAAATGAGGGAACATGCTAAATGGGCCGAATGGCCTAATTCTGCTCCTATGTCTTATAGTTTTAATACTTGGTCAACGCAGAGCCTAGACTGAAACACAAGGAGGTATCAGGAGCTCCACATGTTCTGCTGACTCAACCTTCCACACTGTACATGTGTGCAAAGCTGCATGTAGATGACATGTGGTTACATTTTCTGTATTGATTTACACTAATTGAAAAGTAGTTTTGCTTCATGAGTTCCTATCATTCAGAGATTTCAGCTGCGCATGGATTTACCATAAGACATAGGAGCAGAATTAGGCCATCTGGCCCATCAAGTCCGCTCCACCATTCAATCATAGCTGATCCTTTTTTCCTATCTCCTCCTCAATCCCATTTCCCGGCCTTCTCCCCACAACATTTGATGCCATGTGCAATGTAGAACCTATCAATCTCTGCCTTAAATAAACCAAATGACCTGGCCTCCACAGCTGTACATGGCAACAAATTCCACAAATTCATCATGCTTGACAAATGAAATTTCTTGGCATCTTTGTTTTGAAAGGGCACCCCTCTATCCTGAGGCTGTGCCCTCTTGTCCTAGACTCTTCCACCATGGGAAACATCCTTCCCGCATCTACTCTGTCTAGGCCATTTACTGGGTCTCTTCGATCTACTCAGGGAAACTGGTCTGGTTGGGATTGCATTCACTACTTGACTTGAGGAAGGTTTCACTTCTTGACTTTATTCCATGGAACTGTTTGCAATTTGTTCCACGGCCTCTATTTGATCGATCTGTGGAATACACTCAGAAACACGGTGACATCATACTGATCTCGAGATTCCTCAATGATACAGCTTTCACTTACAATCTTATCTGAAATGGCCGAGTGAGGGACATGCCCTGCTGTGGGGAAACCTGTGGTGGTCGACCACACTTCTGTTTCTCATCATCCACTGGGTCTCATGGATGCAGAGCTGATCTGCCAGATCTGTTCTCAGTCCATCCTCTCAATCAGGATTGTACTGCATAACACAACATGGGTTGTCCTTTGTGTGAAGACAGGACTTTGCCTCTACAAGAACTGTGTGATGGCCACTCCTACTAACACTGCCATGGATGCACGTATCTGCCATTCGGTAGGGTGGTGAGGACAAAGTCACACAGAGTTCTCCTGATGTTGGAGTTGTCACCACCTGCGATGGACACCAGTGGCAACTGTTTCCTTTAGGTCTCAGCTCAGTCATTGGTGGTGTTTCTGGTCTGTTGTTGATAATGAACATTGAAGCCCCCTCCCAGAGTACATTCCATTCCCTCTTAGTGTTTCTTTTGCCTTTTACAACATCGACAAACTTTGAGGGAGGAGAATAGTACCTCATCAGGAGAAAATTTCCTTGTCCATGTTTGACCTGATGCCTTGCGATTTCATGGAGCCAGGAGTCAATGTTTGGGACTCCCAGCCCTGTTCCCTGTCACCGGTAAACTAGCAGGATTAGCCCATGTTCCTACAGATATGACCTGGGAAGGCACACAAATGCATCAACAAAATTTCATCAACAACACAGAGGAACAATGGGAAATAAACTCTGATCTAGCCAGATACCAATCTGCAAAAAGCAACAATTGTAATCTAACTGATAAGATCGTGTTCAGGGAAGGAACAAAGTGTTATCACCATTGCACAGGAAAATGTTATGTAAATCAGTGATTGCTGCATTTCCAGTGTAAATGAAGTATCAGCTGCAATAATCCTTTTAACTCAGGAGTTGCTTTTCATCTGAATTTACTGTATATTTCCTATTCAAAACATTGGTCTATTAAAGATGTTAACTCGAACCTGTGAAAATGAGATACAAGCCCAAAAGACCATAAGACAAAGGAAGAGAATTAAGCCACTTGAACCATTAAGTTTGCTCCACCATTCCATCATGTCTGATATATTATCCCCCTCAACCTCTTTCTCCATCCTTTTTCCTGTAACCTTTAACACTCTTACTGATCAAGAACCTATCAAATTGGTTTTAAATATGCCCAATATCTTCTTCATTCCCTTATATGGTGAGATGGTGATAATTCCAGTGGGAGACTTTCTCCATGAGAAAGAGAGGAAGGAGACAAGAGAACCAACAGGGAACTGCTGAAAGGACTTAATCCCTTCTTCTTCAGAGCATTTATTGGTATGAATTTCTCTGTGCTCTGCACTTGAAGGCCATCGATGAAGACAGATCGATGAAGAAAAATCATTGGACCCTGGCATGGTGCCAGAGGACTGGAAAATTGCAAATGTCACTCCACTCTTTAGGAAAGGAGGAAGGCAACAGGAAGGAAATTATAGACCAGTTAGCCTGACCACAGTGGTTGGCAAGATGTTAAGTTAATTGTTAAGAATGAGGTCATGGAATACTTGGTGACATAGGACAAGATGGTAGAAAGTCAGCATGGTTTCCTTCAGGGAAAATCCTGCCAGGCGAAGCTGTTGGAATTCTTTGAGGAGATTATCAGTAGATAAAGGGGATGCAGTGGATGTTATATATTTAGACTTTAGAACATAGTACATAGAATAGTACAGCACAGTACAGGCCCTTTGGCCCACAATGTTGTGCCAACCCTTAAACCCTGCCTCCCATATACCTGTCTAGTAATCTCTAAAATTTCACTAGTGTATCTGCCTCCACCACTGACTCAGGCAGTGCATTCCACACACCAACCACTCTCTGAGTAAAACACCTTCCTCTAATATCCCCTTTGAACTTCCCACCCCTTAACTTAAAGCCATGTCCTCTTGTACTGAGCAGTGATGCCCTGGGGAAAAGGCGCTGGCTGTCCACTCTATCTATTCCTCTTAATATCTTGTATACCTCTATCATGTCTCCTCTCATCCTCCTTCTCTCCAAAGAGTAAAGCCCTAGCTCCCTTAATCTCTGATCATAATGCATACTCTCTAAACTAGGCAGCATCCTGGTAACTCTCCTCTGCACCCTTTCCAATGCTTCCACATCCTTCCTATAGTGAGGCGACCAGAACTGGACACAGTACTCCAAGTGTGGCCTAAAAAGAGTTTTATAGAGCTGCATCATTACCTCGCGACTCTTAAATTCTATCCCTGAACTTATGAAGCCCAACACACCATAAGCTTTCTGAACTACCCTATCTACCTTTCTGGGATCTTTCAAAGCAACTTTCAGGGATCTGTGGACATGTACCCCCAGATCCCTCTACTCCTCCACACTACCAAGCATCCTGCCATTTACTTTGTACTCTGCCTTGGAGTTTGTCCTTCCGAAGTGTACCACCTCACACTTCTCCAAGTTGAACTTCATCTGCCACTTCTCAGCCCACTTCTGCATCCTATCAATGTCTCTCTGCAACCTTCGACAATCCTCTACACTATCCACAACACCACCAACCTTTGTGTCATCTGCAAACTTGCCAACCCACCCTTCTACCCCCACATCCAGGTCATTAATAAAAATCACGAAAAGTAGAGGTCCCAGAACTGATCCTTGCTGGGCACCACTAGTCACAACCCTCCAATCCGAATGTGCTCCCTCCACCATGACCCTCTGCTTTCTGCAGGCAAGCCAGTTCTGAATCCACCTGGCTAAACTTCCCTGGATCCCATTCCTTCTGACTTTCTGAATGAGCCTACCATGTGGAACCTTGTCAAATGCCTTACTAAAATCCCTGTAGATCACATCCACTGCACTACCCTCATCTATATGCCTGGTCACCTCCTCAAAGAACTCTATCAGGCTTGTTAGACACGATCTGCCTTCACAAAGCCATGCTGACTGTCCCTGATCAGACTATGATTCTCCAAATGCCCATAGATCCTATTTCTAAGAAACTTTTCCAACAGCTTTTCCACCACAGATGTAAGGCTCACTGGTCTATAATTACCCGGACTATCCCTACTACCTTTTTTAAACAAGGGGACAACATTTGCCTCCCTCCAATCCTCCGGTACCATTCCCATGGAAAATGAGGACATAAAGATCCTAGCCAGAGGCTCAGCAATCTCTTCCCTCTCCTCATGGATCAGCCTGGAGAATATTCCGTCAAGCCCCGGGGACTTATCCATCCCAATATATTTTAACAACTCCAACATCTCCTCTCCCTTAATATCAATATGCTCCAGAACATCAACCACAGTCATATTGTCCTCACCATCGTCAAGTTCCCTCTCATCGGTGAATACCGAAGAGAAGTATTCATTGAGGACCTTGCTCACTTCCACAGCCTCCAGACACATCTTCCCACCTTTATCTCTAATCGGTCCTACCTTCATTCATGTCATCCTTTTGTTCTTCACATAATTGAAGAATGCCTTGGGGTTTTCCTTTGCCCAACTCACCAAGGCTTTCTCATGCCCCCTTCTTGCTCTCCTCAGCCCCTTCTTAAGCTCCTTTCTTGCTACCCTATATTACTCAATAAACCTATCTGATCCTTGCTTCCTAAATGTATGCTGCCTTCTTCCACCTGACTAGATTTTCCACCTCACGTCACCCATGATTCCTTCACCCTACAGTTCTTTATCTTCCTCACCGGGACAAATTTTTCCTTAACATCCTGCAAGAGCTCCTCAAACATCGACCACATGTCCATAGTACATTTCCCTGCAAAAACATCATCCCAATTCACACCCATAAGTTCTAGCCTTATAGCCTCATAATTTGCCCCTCCACAATTAAAAATTTTCCTCTCCTCTTAGATTCTATCCTTTTCCATGATGATGCGAAAGGTAAGGGAGCGGTGGTCACTGTCCCCCAGATGCTCACCCACTGAGAGATCTGTGACCTGACCCGGTTTGTTACCTAATACTAGATCTAGTATGGCATTTCCCCCAGTCGACCTGTCAACATACTATGACAGGAATCCGTCCTGGACACATTTTAAAAACTCTGCCCCGTCTTCAGAAGGCCTTTGATAAGGTACCACTACTTAGCAAGTGAAGAACCCATGGCATGAGACTACTTAGGAAGTTAAGATCCCATGGTATTACAGGAAAGTTACTAAAATTGTTAGAGCAATGGCTGATAGGTAGGAGGTAGTGAGTAGGAATTGAAAGATCCTTTTCTGGTTGGCTGCCAAAGACTAATTGTGTTCCACAGGGGTCGGTGTTGGGACCACTTCTTTTGATGCTGTATATAAATGATTTAGATGATGGAATAGATGGCTTTGTTGCCAAGTTTGCAGATGATAGAACGATTGGTGAAGGAACAAGTAGTGTTGAGGAAACGGGTAGGATGCAGAAGGACCTAGACTGATTAGGAGAATATAACCATATAACAAATACAGCACGAAAACAGGCCATCTCGGCCCTTCTAGTCCATGCCGAATGCTTACTCTCACCTAGTCCCACTGACCTGCACTCAAAGTTGCAAATGAAGTACAAATTTGGAAAATGCATGGTCATGCACTTAGGTAGTAGAATTGAATGTGCGGACTATTTTCAAAACAGGACGAAAATCCAGGAATCTGAGATGCAGAGGGACTTGAGAGTTCTTGTGCAGAACACCCTCAAGGTTCATTTGCAGGTTGAGTTGGTGGTGAGGAAGGCAAATGCGATGTTAGCATTCATTTCAAGAGCTCTATAATACAAGAGCAAGGATGTGATGCTGAGGCTATATAAAACACTGGTGAGGCCTCACCTTAAGTATTGTGAACAGTTTTAAGCTCCTCATTTTAGAAAACATGTGCTGGCATTGGAGAGGATCCAGAGGAGGTTCACAAGGATGATTCCAGGAATGAAAGGGTTATCATGTGAGGAACGTTTGATGGCTCTGGGTCTGTACTCGCTGGAATTCAGAAGGATGAAGGGGGTCTCATTGAAACCTCTCGTTAGCCACATTTGTGCCATTTTTCCATTCATAGTTTTATTTTTTTCTTGGAATATATTTTTCCTGCACTTTCCTTATTTCTTGTAGGAATTTCATCCAATGCTGCTCTACCGTCCCTCCATCTAGCTTACTTTTCCAATCAACTTGGGCCAGTTCATCTCTCGTACCACTGTAATTTCCTTTGTTCCATTGAAATAGTGATTCACCTGATACCAGCTTCTCCTTTTCAAATTTGAAACTGAACTCAATCATATTATGATCACTACTTCCTAGAGGTTCCATTACCTCTAGCTCCCTAATCGCCTCAGGTTCATTACACAGCACCCAATCCAAAACAACCAATTCCTTGGTGGGCGTATGGACAAGCTGCTCCAAAAAGCCATCCTGCAGGCATTCTACAAACTCCCTCTCCTGAGATCCAGTACCTTCCTGACTTTTCCAATCCACTTTCATATTAAAATCCCCCATAATTACCTTGACATTTTCCTTCTGACACGCTTTTTCTATTTCCAGCTGTAAGTTGTAGTCCACATCCCGGCATTGAATACTGCAGTGCAAAAATGAAGAAACATAACTTTATTCAAAGAAAGAGGCTCCAAAGTAGATTGTACACTCATTAACATAATCCCTCTGCAGAAGATGAAAGGTTAGTTGCTTGCTGAGGTGATACAGAAGTTAGAAGAGTACATGAACTCACAGACATTAGAAATATCACCCATACAACCAGAGAGTGAGAGGATCAGTGAGTGAGGACATGGCCGTGCTGACAAAAGTACCAAAGTTCTACAACTGTGGAGAGTCGTAGCTGGGAAGCTTACAACCAGCAGAGAGGATCTGAAGTCACAGCAATTCCTGTAATACAGGATCCCTCTGGCACTGGACTGAATTGTCACCATTGTTTTTGGTGCTCTGGTTTCTGTCCTTTGACTTGAACACATAGCTTCATGACTCAGAGATGAGAATGAAGATCGGCAAAGAAGGTTGTCAGGAATTACAGGGGGATCTTGATCAGCTCAGTAATTGGGACGACCATCATCATATAGCTTTCAATTCATCTCAGTTCACAGTGTTGTACCGTGGATTCTGGTTAATTGGTTCACATCGGGACCAGTACATTTTGGTTGAATTAAGCAGCTGCCCAATTAACCAAAGTTTCAATTAAGTCATTAAAAATGTATAAAAAAGAAAAAGTGCTGTTTAACTGAGTAACAAATGACATTGGCAGTGGCAAGAATTGAACACCAATCCTAGAGCTGCCACTGTAAAACATTACACTATAGGTACTCATCTACACAACTTCTCCTTGTAACTGAAACCCCCAATCCAGGCAACAGCCTGGTAAATCTTTTATACACTCATTCTAGTTTAATAACAACTTTACTGCAACAGGGTTACCAAAACTGAACACAATACACCAAGGACAGCCCCACCCATCTGTTACACTGTATAACCTAACCTAGTCCCAACATATCAATGTAGCTATAAAGAAGGCAAGACAGCGACTATACTTCATTAGGAGTTTGAAGGGATTTGGCATGTTAACAAAACCACTGAAAAACTGCTCTTGATGTACGATGGAGAGCACTCTGACAGGCGGCTTCACTGTCTGGTAGGTATGGCGGGGGGGGGGGGGGGGGGGTGGTTGCTGGGAGCTACTGCTCAGGACCGAAAGAAGCTGGATCGTAAATTTAGTCAGCTCTATCTTGGGTACTAGCCTACAAAGTACCCAGGACATCTTCAAGGAGCAGTATCTCAGAAAGCCAGCATCCGTTATTAAGGACCTCCAGCACTCAGGGCATGCCTTTTCTCACTGTTACCATCAGTAGGAGTTACAGAAGCCTGAAGGCACACACTCAGTGATTCTGGACCAGATTCACCCCCTCTGCCATCCGACTTCTAAAGAGACATTGAATCTGTGAACATGACCTCATTTTAATTTGCATGATTTTTAATCTTTCAACAGATGCATATTGTAATTGATTTACTTATTTATTATTTTTATTATTATTTTTTTTCCTTTTCTTCTATATTATGTATTGGATTGAACTGCTGCTGCTAAGCTAACAAATTTCACAACACATGCTGGTGCTAATAAACCTGATTGTGATTCTGATTCTGAACTGCAACATAACTTCCCAGCTCCTGTACTCATTGCCCTGACTGATGAAGACCAACATGACAAATGCCTTCTTTCCCAATCAGTCTTCCTGTGAAGCTGTTTTTGGCAAAACATGCATTTGCATTCCTTGGTGTCTCTATACTGTAACACTCCACGGTGACCTACATTTACCGTAAAAGTCCTACCCTTGTTTAATCTCCCAAAAAACATTTCACATTTACTTGGATTGACTCCATTGGCTAGTTCACAGCCCACATACCTCAGCTTCAGATCTAAGAAACAACCCTGAACAATTACTCACTTCCTCCTACATTGAAGCCAATTATGAATCCAATCCACTTCCACCCCAATCCCATGCTAGTTAGTTATCCTGATCAGCCTGCCATAAATGACCAGTCAAAGGCCTTGCGAAAGTCTATATAGACATCATCTACTACTTTACCCTCAATAACCTCTTGTTTACCTCCTCAAACTCTCCACAGATTTCTCAAATATGACTTTTCAGACATGTTTAGTTTGAAATTTGAGATTTTGAGTTAGGTAGATTAATTCATATACACTCATTTTATTCGGTTACTACCTAAAGTGTCCGCTGAATGTACGTTTGTGGTCTTCTGGTGCTGTAGCCCATCCACTTCAAGCTTCAACATGTTGTGCATTCAGAAATGCTGTCTGCACACCACTATTGTAACACATGTTTATGTGAGTTACTGTCGCCTTCCTGTCAGTTTGAAACAATCTGGCCATTCTTCTCTGACCTCTCTCATTAACAAGGCATTCATGCCCGGGGGATGTTTTCTTTTTGTGTTTTGCATCATTTTCTCTAAACACTAGAGGCTGTTGTGGGTGAAGATACCAGGAGATAACAGTTTCTGAGACGCGCAAACCAGCCCATCTGGTGCCAACCATCATTCCACAGTCAAAGGCACATAGATCACATTTTTTCCCATTTTAATGTATAGTCTTAACAACAACTGAACCTCTTGACCATGCCTGCATGCTCTTTTCCTTGAGAGAGAGAGAGAGAGAGAGAGATAAATGGTTATTGGGGGTGGGGAAGCATTCACAAAGAGGAGAAGCGGCAATCAACAGGGCACAGATGGAGGAAAAGAGACTTATACCAAGGTCACTCAGGGAGTGAGTCTTTGAGGTTTTGAGGAATGGACGTTGACTGTCATTTCTGCAACATGAGATTTCCTTGTACTGGTTAAAACTTGTATAATAATTTTCAGACCTGTTCCCACAGTCGTTGTGGTCACAGGCAATCTCCTGAACAAGCTTATATTGAAGCTGAAATGGTAAATGCTACACTTGGACTGTACTATAAAGAAATGGGAGATTGTGTTGTTTGATGGGAGAAATAGCAAAATAGAAGATTTTACATGGTGAGGAAACAGTAAATGATGGTGATTGAATGGGTCATGGTGTGCTGATGTAGAAACATAATCAGCAGGTAGAATGAGAATTTATAAAGTCATATAGCAGGTGATCAGTCATTGGAAGGACTTTGGAGAATAAAAGCATGGATGTCTCGCTGATATTTTAGTGTTACACTGAGAACTCACTTAGAGGTCAGTAGTCGTTTTGTCTCCAAATCTAAGACAGAAAATAATTGTCTTGCTAACAGTGCACCAGCATTTTATTAGATAGATTCTTGGAATGAGGGGAATATCCATTGAAGAGAGATGGAGAAAATTGGGCTAAACTTACAGTAACTTCTCAAGAAGTGCATGTGATCTCACTGAGGGTTCCAGGATTCTGAGAGGGACTGAGGGTTGGATAACAAGAGGCTGTTTCCACATTCCAGAGAGTCTAAAACTAGGGTGGGGTCAACATTTTAGAATTTAAAGATCAAGAAATTCCCTTGTGCAGAGGGCTTGGAACGTTTCGAATATTCTACCTGGGAATGACTGGAAAGTGCACTCTGATTATTTTATTGTGCTGACATTTCAGTAAGTAGCACAGTCGGTCTGCAGTGAACATCCACATCCTCTGGATGTGAACCTTCTATACAGTCTACTCTGATTCATTTTTTCATCACATCTACATTGGGACATACAGCAAAATGCGTCATTTGTATTAACAAACAAACTAAGGGTGTACTGGGGGCAGTCCGCAGGTGTCGCGACACATCCTGGTGCTGTGACCACAATGCTTGGCAGAAAAACACAGAACGCAACAAGCAAAGAAAAATCAACAGCAAAATAGCCCCCTTTCTTCCCTCCCACTTACTCAGACACATAGACAGTCCACCAACCCCAGGACTGGGCTCCAGGACTCTTGCCTCAAGTGGACGCGTGGACTCACAGATAATGGGCCTCCAACTACCCCAGTGGGCTCTCAGACATATAGACCGAAGGCTTTGAGCCACAGGCCTCAACTTCTGTACTTCCAATTGATTTTCAAACTTTGATCTTTAGTATTGCCATTGTCAGAACCCTGAATTCCAGCCTCGCCAATGAAGAGACCCTGAACACATCGCCTCAAACTCAGGATTCACCAATGAATTTACCTAAGAGATCAGTAGTTCTCATGACTCCTGTTTGCACAGAAATCTGGTCCAAGGTCCCGCTGACCTGGGAGGTCTTGCTGACCTGGGAGGTCCCACTGACCTGGTGGGCCACCAAGATTCTAGATTGTGTAATGTCATTTCCTGTTCACAAGTGTGAAGGAGAACAAAATGATTGTTACTCTGGATCTGATGAAGCATTTAAAAAAAAACAAAAGATAAAGAATACTATAATAATTTATAAAACACAATTAATATAAATTTGTAAGAAAGCTTACATGGATAGAGTGATTGTATGTCCATAAAGTGACACCCGGCATTTGTACAGAGCCCTGGTGAGACCACACCTGGAGTATTGTGTACAGTTTTGGTCTCCAGGGTTAAGGAAGGACATCCTGGCTGTAGAGGAAGTGCAGCGTAGATTCACGAGGTTAATTCCTGGGATGTCTGGACTGTATTACGCAGAGAGGTTAGAGAGACTGGGCTTGTACACGCTGGAATTAAGGAGATTGAGAGGGGATCTGATTGAAACATATAAGATTATTAAGGGATTGGACAAGATAGAGGCAGGATATATGTTCCAGATGCTGGGAGAGTCCAGTACCAGAGGGCATGGTTTGAGAATAAGGGGTAGATCATTTAGGACAGATTTAAGGAAAAACTTCTTCTCCCAGAGAGTTGTGGGGGTCTGGAATGCACTGCCTCGGAAGGTAGTGGAGGCCAATTCTCTGGATGCTTTCACGAAGGAGCTAGATAGGTATCTTATGGATAGGGGAATCAAGGGATATGGGGACAAGGCAGGAACTGGGTATTGATAGTAGTTGATCAGCCATGATCTCAAAATGGCGGTGCAGGCTCGAAGGGCCGAATGGTCTACTTCTGCACCTATTATCTATTGTCTATTGTCTATAAGTTGACTGATGGGAAATAATAAAGTAGTTGTGCATTTAATATTTAGGAAATTGAGTAATTGAGTACTATTGAGTAATATTTTATATATATTGGATGGCTTTTATCATCTATCCATGTCGCTGGCCTTCAAATGCAGAGCAGAGGCCTAGACTCTGGTCTGAACTCAATTCCTGTCCCTAAAGCTTAACTTGATCCCAAAATCTGCTCTCTGAACCAAACACCATCCCTATGAAATTAACAAACAACTTAGTCTGAGCCACTACCTCGACAAAGACCACAACTCAGTGCCATATTGACCAGAAGAATCTTCATTCTATTCTGCATGTGTCTCCAAAGCCTAATCAAGGGGCTTGTCACTTCATAAAGTTTCCTCAGACATTACCAAAAATAATATTTTGATATCTTAATGCTTGCATCAACAACATTTCCCAGCAACAATGCTTTTCAAGAAAATCCAGTTTTATCACAAGATTTAAAATAACACAGCTCACTCTCATGGAAATTGATTTACACAGTAAAATGTTCTCCAGATATTCTTCTCTCAACAATGAGATCTGTCTCTGGTTTATTAAACTAGTTCAGATACCTTCCAGCTAATCTTTTGCCAATTTTCCTTCAATCCTTTCTGCACGATCCTTCTCTGAAACATTTACAACTTAGCTCTGATAAACTTCCGGTGATTGCACTGGGACACTCTTGATATTGGGAAAAATAAATTTCAGTTCTCCTATTCCCTCCTCCTTTGGATGCACCTCTGGTCATTCACCAACTTTAATCACCCTACTTCACCCTTCTCCATTACCCCACGTCTCACTCCTCTCTCCTGCCTTCTACCCCATTTTCTCTTCAATGTAAAGCTTGTTCCATCTCTATCATGTTCCAGCTCCAATCTATATTTACCCGATATATACACTAGAGTGTGTCCATCTGGAGGTGTGTGACCTGCAGTATTTCCATCATTTTAATTTCACATTTCCAGTAGGATTTTGCTTCTAAATAAGGATCATCCTTGTGATTTTTCTCCAAAGCAAACTCTCCAGGACATTGCTAACATCTTCTTCTTGTCCCCATTATGAATGCCTCAGATTTCAGTGTTGATAAAATCATTGGTGATATCCACAGAACAAACAAAGGAACGTTATTATTGAGGAAGCACAATTGTATGGGAAGAACAGAATTAAGGAAGAGGTGACCACTTTAGTGAGATTATATTATAGCCACAACGCCCCCAAAAAAGTCAATAAGAATTAGAGGAGCAAATCCATAGGGAAATCACAGATAGCTGCAGCAATAGTCGGGTTGTGAGAGTGGGTGATTTTAACTTCCCTAACATTGACTGGCACTGCCATATTGCTAAGGGATCTGATAGGGCAGAGGGTATGACAAGGAAAGTTTTCTAAAGCAATATATAAATGACCCTATCAAATAGGGACTATGTTCATCCTGCTCCAAGGAAATGAGATGGGACAAAGTGTTGATGTATTAGTGGTGGTCCACTTTGTGACCAGTGACCATAATTGTATTCGTTTAAGTGAGTTATGGAGAAACATACGATTAGACTACAAGTTAAATGGTGATTTCGAAAGAACAAGCCCCTTGGATGCTGTGTGAATGAGCTAATTGGATATAAAATTGGCATGGTAGTGTGAGTCAGAGGGTGGTTTCTCAGATTGGACGTCTGTGACCAATGGTGTCGGGGATCTTCTCTGGGTTGCCTGTTGCCTGTCAAAGGTATTAATGATTTGGATGAGAGTGCTGGAGGTATGATTAGTATGTTTGCAGGTAACTTCTTGACAGTAAGGCTACTGTCAGTCCGCATTGGCAGTATCATCTCCAGCTCCATCACACTGATCACCGATACTCCACAGGGCTGTGTGCTGTGCCTGCTGATGTTCACTGCTGACACATGACTGTACCACTAGGTCCAGTTCAAAGTGAATCATCATGTTCACTGATGACACAACAGTGACTCGCCTCACCAATAGCAACAATGGGACACTGTTCAGAGAGGATGTAGAGCGGCTGGCAGAATGGTGCAAGAACAGCTTGAGTCTTAAAATGGACACAACTAAATAGATGATTGTGGACTTTAGGTAGGTGCAGGCTGACCACATCACACTGCAAGTAACAAACTCCTCTATTGAGAGAGTCTGGAGCACCAAGTTTCTGGAAGTTCACAAAACAGATAATCTCACCTCTCCCTCAACAGCATCTCTTTAGTCAAGAAAGAAGAGTGGTGTCTCTGCTTCCTGAGGAGACTGAGATGAGCAAGGCTCCCCCCACTCCATTCTAACTAATTTTTACAGGAAAATCATTGAAACTGTTGAGACAAGCTGCTTCACAGTCTGGTATGGGAATTGCAAGGTTTCTGATCGCAAGACCCAACGAAGAATTGTGAGGGCAGCTGAAGAGATCATCTCTTACAATCTTACCAGATACTCATCAGGAGTGCTGTGTATGCAGGGCCCTTAGCATTGTTAGTGATCCCTCCAGCAAACTCTTTGTCCCCCTACCATCAGGCAGGAGATACCATCACATGAGGAACTGACTGGTCTGAATCAGCTGTGACTGGCTTCGTGGCTCTGGACTCAACTTTCATGAGCTGGTTCTGAATGTTATTTGCTTACTTTTATTGTTTGCACAATTTTTTCTTCACATTGGATGTTTGACAGTTTTCTTCTTTTTAATGGGTTCTGTTGAGTTTTCTTTGTTTTGTGGCTGCCTGTAAGGAGATGAATCTAGAGTTTGCCTGGTTGCCACTGATGGAGTAACAGCTCTCTGCCAGTGCTCCTAACTTACTTACTTTTGTCTCCGACCTTTTGAAATTCTACTGTTAGATGGGTTATTATATTACTATGACTACCAAAGCAGCATTGGAAGCTATTACAGGCTCAATTCAAAAGCTTACTAAGGAGTTTCAGCAGTTCAGAAAAGAAGCATCAGCTCATTCACAAAAAAATCAGCACTGAAATTAAACAAATAGGTACGAAATTAGAAGATATTCAAGCAATTTTAACAGAGCATGATAAGAAGATAGAGGAACATGAAGAGGTTATTACTATACTGGATGAGAGAATGGGTAATTTGCAAAAGATGTATGAAAACCAATCCAAGTCCAATGAAATACTGAGACAGAAGATTATTGCTTTGGAAAGCAGAAGTAGGAGAAACAACTTACAAATCTTGGGACTTAAAGAACAAACAGAAGGAGATAATCCTAAAGAATTCTTTGTAAACTTTTTGATGGAGTTATTCCATGATATTATAAAGTCTCTGTCTTTGATTGACCGTGCTCACAGATCGCCTATCTATGGATTGACTTCAAAATCAAAACCAAGATCGATCATTATATGTTTCTATAAATTTCAAATAAAGGATTGTCTGATTCGTGTTGCCTGTGGAAAAGGTATGATTGACTACCAAGATCAAAAGATTCGTATTGTTGAAGATTTTTCATCAGAAGTTATGGCAGAACATGTTACGTTTAAAAAAGTTATGGCAGAGCTATACAGCCAAAATTTTAAGCCTTCTCTTCATTCTCAGTTGTGACTGAGAATCACAATGGAAGATGGATCATTTAAATGGTTTTATATGAAGGAGCAGGCGCAAGAATTTTTAGACTCAAAAAAATGACTATACATATATTGAATAGATTAAAAATCTTGCAAAAACAGAAAAACTATATATTAAAAAATGACTGTTTAATATTTTTCAGTATAAATAATTGCTCTTTCAGTTTGATAAACCTGTCTAAACTAGTTTTTCACTGTATATTATTTAATCATGGTTGGAACAGTAAATAACAGTAAACTAATCTGTATGAATATAAGGTAAGGAGTCATTATATGTGGTTTAGTATAATGTATTGCTATATTTTTTCTTGTACTCTGTATTCTTATACATAAATTAATAAAAAATATTGGAAAGGAGATGAATCTCAAGGTTGTATATAGTATATATACTTTGATAATAAATGTACTTTGAACTTTGAATTGAACTCCGTACTCTGACACCCCGAGCTGTAATAGAATTGTGCTAACAGCTACACTACCATGACATCCTGAAGTCCACAATCAGCTCCTGGGTCTGACTGGCGTTGAGTGCAAGGTTGTTGTTGCACTCAACCAGCCGATCTACAGCATTTCACTCCTGTATGTTGGGGGACTGTCATATGTTGAAAGATTGGAGCGACTGGGATTGTATTCACTGGAAATTAGAAGGATGAAAGGGGATTTCATTGAAACATATAAGGTTAAGGGATTGGACAAGCTAGAGGCAGGAAACATGTTGCCAATGTTGGGGGAGTCCAGAACCAGAGGCCACAGTTTAAGAATAAGGGGTAGGCCATTTAGAACAGAGTTGAGGAAAAACTTTTTCACACAGAGAGTTGTGGATCTGTGGAATGCTCTGTCTCAGAAGGCAGTAGAGGCCAATTCTCTGGATGCTTTCAAGAAAGACTTAGATAGAGCTCTTAAAGATAACGCAGTCAAGGGATATGGGGAGAAGGCAGGAATGGAGTACTGATTGTGGATGATCAGCCATGATCCAGTGAATGGTGGTGCTGGCTCGAAGGGCTGAATGGCCCACTCCTGCGCCTATTGCCTATTGTCTATTGTCATGTCTCCTCGTCATCATTACTGAAGCAACCATTATCTCACGGCCAAAAGTAAGAGTGGGTGTTCAAGAGATTCACAGGAATATTGCTAGGAATGGACAGCTTGAGTTAAAAGGAGAGATTGGAGAGGCTGGAACTGTTTTCCTTGGAGAAAAGGAGGGCAATAGTTACCTTGCTGAGGTTTATGGGATGGTAAGAGACAAAGACAGGGCTGATACTCCCAGCCTTTTTCCCAGGGCAAAGGAGTTTAAAAGTAAAGGGCAGAGATTGCAGATGAAAGTACTAAGACTGAAAGAAGATCTGAGAGGAAAGTTTTTCACATTGGCCATGTGGGTATCCTGAACGAGCTGCCAGAGGAATTGACCAATGCAGCTTCAAGTAAATTTGGACAGGTACATAGATAGGAGAAGTGAGTGGGCCTGCGGGAATGTCTGGCCAAATCCTGTCACTTATGTTTGTGCTCAGATGTGTTTTGCTCACGCGAACCCTTTGCTTCTTTTACCAGTTGCTGTAAATGTGCACCCGCCACTTGTTGGCCCAGCAACACTGGAGACTATTTCTTATAATTCACCCTGAATGTTTCATGCATTTAAACACTATTAATTCAAACACCAGTTAGGGAAAGGCAGTTCCGTTCTGTTTTATTTAAAGTGAAGCTCAGGATTCAAAATTGGTGTGGTAATTTTAGGATTTGGAAAAACACTCACCAGCCCCCTGCAGCAGGTTGTGAAATCTGCACAAACATGAAGATCTTCAATGGCAAAATTTAGAGAGCAATGTGATCGGGATTCGCAGTGTGATCGGGTTTCCCAGTGTGATCAGGCTTCCCTGTGTGATCGGAATTCCCAATGTGATCAGGATTCCCTGTGTGATTGGGATTCCCAGTGTGCTTGGAATTCCTAGTGCAACCACAGACTCAGAATCACGGCGTTCGTTAGAGCACCACGTTCTCACAACTGTTGGCATTGAACCTCTCTCCAACCAACCTATAAAGGGCCAAACAGCACAAGATTCCAGCTGCAGGGCAGGTTTGCCACTGAGTGGATGGATGGTGCAATGACTGGGGCCATCAGAGATTGTACCCAGAGTATCCCAGGGACTTGAGTAGACTGGTGAGAAATAGGCCTGGCAGAGGCAAGTTCTCTGTACATGGGGGAGGAGGGGGAACAGCAGGATGGTAGAGGGGGTAATGGAGAATCTCCAGGGTTACAGTGAACTGGTCACTGCAGGAAGTTGCCAGGAAGGTATCTATAAAGTCGTGAGAGCCAACTACAAACATTGGCCATTGGAGAAAGCCTCTTCCTGTGGGCTGAAGGAAAATGTACGAGGCCTTCTGTCTTTACGTATGGAGTGTGTGTGAGTTCTCCAATGGAGCCAGGAGCAGCAAGCTGTGAGACAAAGCAGAGGTCAGAATCAGCAGCCTGAAACCAAGGTGAGGTTCGGAAGCTGATAGGGAAAGTAACAACAGCCAAGGAAGAGTAGTGAATTTGCACTGGAGATTGGATGGGCAAAGAATGTAATTGAATGTCAGGAATTTAATTAGCAAACTCTAGCCTTGAGGGAAGGAATCAGCCAAGGTTCCTGCACCTAAAATTATGGGAAAGATAAAATTCTACAAATTTTCAGCAAGTTCAGTAACTTTGCTACAGATTTCCTCTCCAGTAGCACAGCATCAGCAAATGCTACATCTTCATTGAGTAAAGAAGGACTGTGGTCCTTCAGGCCAACGAGTTGAACATCTCAATACAGAGAAGGTTTTCCTGTTGCAAAGTGATGATATCAATTGGGAGACTTTAAACTAGAAACATGGTGTCTGTGCAAAGGAAAATCCTATTTATAGGTCAAGAGTGGATACTCCCCAAGTGATGATAAAGGGTCAGGAGATAGCTTTGTCAAGAAGATTAAGGAAATTTCAAAGATATTTTATAAATATGTATATTAAGGGGAAAAGTGTAACAACCAAAGTTGACATTTTTGTGCAGGGCAAGTTTCTCAATGAATATTTCTCCTCTGTCTTTACCATGGAGAAAGGTATGAAGACTTTGGAACTTGAGATAGTTAGTGAGGATGTTTTGTGGATAGTTTGCAGGGCTGTAGAGGAGGGACTGGAGGTTTTAGAATGCAGAAGGTAGATCATTTTCCAGAACCTGATCAGATATATCAAAAAACACAGAGGGAAGCTAGCGAAGAAATTATGGGAACTGTGGCTGAGATGCCCATCTTTTGCAATGGGTGATGCTTCAAAAAACAGGAGGGTAATGAACGCTTAGCCTTTATTTAAGAAGGGCTGTAAAGAAAAGCTTCTTGGAAGTAAATACCAGTAAGGCTAACATCTGAGGAGGTAAGCTACCAGATGGGATTCTGACACAAGAAATATACATGTTTTGGGAAAGAGACTGGTAGATTAGTATTGATCAGTGTGGCTTTGTTTGTGGGAGATGATGTCTCACAAATTTGAGTTTATTAAACAAGTAACCAAGAAGGTAAATGTGGTCAGGGCAAAACATCTAGTCCATGTAGACTTCTGTAAGTCTTTTTATAATATTAGGAATGGTAGGATGTGATGGAAAGTCAAAATCATAGAATCTATAGAGAGCATTAATTGGATACACAATCGTCTTGATTGTAAGAAGCAAAGGGTGAGAGTAGAATGGACTGGACAGCTGAGAACTGTGGTGTTCTCCCAGGGTATCTGCTAAGCCAATGGGTGTTGACAAATTAGGGTAGGTCCCTCAACTATCTTGAAGAACAAGTACATGGTTCCATGGAAGTGGATTCACATGTAGACTGTCTATTGAAGAAGGCTTTTGGCACATAGGCCTTCAGCAGATAAGGCAGTGAGAAAAAAAGTTGGTGTGTTATCTTGCAATTGTACAAGACATTGGAGAGGGTGTAGTTGGAATATCGTGTTCATTTTTGGTGACTGGAAAAGGCAGAATAGAAACTTGTTCACTCAGAGGGTGTTCTGTATATGGAATGAACTCGCAAAGCAAGTAGTTGAGTCAGACACATTAACAACATTTACAACACTTGGACAAGTTGATAAACAGGAAAGGTTGAGAAGAATATGGGCCAAATGTGGGAAAATGGGGTGAACTTAGATGGGAATCTTGGTCATCATGGATCACTTGGTATGGGGGTAATGTTTCCAGGCTGGATGACTCCATGATTCGATGACTGTATTCAACGTGTTTTTGCTGGATGGACTACTTCATTTTCTGAAGAGTTGTGAACCCTACATTGTGGAGTCACCAGGGAAAGTCTTCACTTACAACCTTCTGTTGGACAGAAGACCATTGATGAAGCAGCAGTTGGTGGTTATGTGTGGGACACTGACCTAAGGAACTCCTACAGAGAAGTCCTGGGCTGAAATGTTGGACCACAGCCATCTGACTTTGTGTAGGATTGAATCCAACCATTGAAGCATTCTCTGCTTGATGACCCCTCTCTCAGAATCATCAGGTCTTCTCAAAGCTACACTCTGTCAAACACTGCTTTACATTCAAGGAATATCATTCTATCCTCAACTCTGGAATCCTTCTCTTTGCTTCTCTTTGGACCTGTTAATGATGAAGAAATCAAAATCTGCAAAATGGCTAACTGTGTGCAGGAAGTGGACGGGATAAATGTCTTTGTTCCTCCCATATAGTGGAACAAATGAAGACCACCATTTTGAGAGACTGTTCTTGTGACCACCATTTTGTGAACTGTTTTGTGAACCAGTTTCTGCTCAGGGGTGTCTGGATCATAGCAACTCAAGGTGGGCACAAATCGGCCCCCACTGTTAATCTCCTGTCTTCTCCCTGTAACACTAAAACCAATTACCAATCAAGAACCTATCAGTCTCTGACTTGGGCTACACCACCCTCTGGCTGAAGAAATCCCTCCTCATTTCAGTTCTAGTGGGATGCTCCTTTATTCTCAGCTGTGACCTTGAATCAGAGAATCACTTATTAATGGAAACATCTCTCCAACAATGTCTTTCATTATTCAGGAAGTTTTGATAAGATCCCCATCCTCCTTCTGGGTTAGATCTAGAGCAAGACCAGAGTTATCAAATATAAGAAAAATAGAAACATAGAAACCTACAGCACAAGACAGACCCTTTGGCCCACAATGCTGTGCCGAACATGTTCTTACTTAGAAATTACCTATGGTTACCCATAGTCCTCTATTTTTCTAAGCTCCATGTACCTATCCAAGAGTCTCTTAAAAGACTTTATCGTATCCGCCTTCACCATCATTGCCGACAGCCCATTCCATGCACTCACCACTCTGTGTAAAAAATATTACCTCTGTCATCCCTTCTGTACGTACTTCCAAGCACGTGAATACTGTGCTCTCTCATGATAGCCCTTTCAGCCCTGGGAAAAAGCCTCTGACTATCCACATGATCAATGCCTCTCATCATCTTATACACCTCTATCAGCATTCATCACCACTCATCCTTTGCCGCTCCAAGGATTAAAGGCCGAGTTCACTCAACCTATTCTCATAAGGCATGCTCCCCAATCCAGACAACATCCTTGTAAATCTCCTCTGCATCCTTTCTATAATTTCCACATCCTTCCTGTAGTGAGAACAGAACTGAGCACAGTACTCCAAGTGGGGTCTGACCAGGGTCCTGTATAGTTGTAACATTACTTCTTGGCTCTTAAACTCAATCCCATGGTTGATGAAGGCCAATGCCTTCGTAACTACAGAGTCAACCTGCGCAATAGCTTTGAGTGTCCTACGGACTCGGACCCCAAGATCCTTCTGATCCACACATTGTCAAGAGTCATACCATTAATACTATTTCTTGTCATCATATTTGACCAAAATGAACCACCTCACAATTATCTGGGGTGAACTCCATCTGCCGCTTCTCAGCCCAGTTTTGCATCCTATCGATGTCCTGCTGTAACCTCTGACAGCCCTCCACACTATCCACAACATCCCCAACCTTTGTGTCATCAGCAAATTTACTAACCCATCCCTCCACTTCCTCATCCAGGTCAAAATTCACGAAGGGAAGGGGTCCCAGAATAGATCCCTGAGGCACACCACTGGTCACCAACCTCTATGCAGAATATGACCCGTCTACAACCACTTTTTGCTTTCTGGATCCACAATGCAAGGTCCTCTTGAATCCCATGCCTCCTTACTTTCTCAATGAGCCTTGTATAGGGTACCTTATCAAATGCCTTACTGAAATCCATATACACTACATCTACTCCTCCACCTTCATCAATGTGTTTAGTCACATCCTCAAAAAATTCAATCAGGCTCATAAGGCATGACCTGCCTTTGACAAAGCCAAGCTGACTATTCCTAATCATATTATGCCTCTCCAAATGTTCATAAGTCCTGCTTCTCAGGATCTTTTCCATCAACTTACCAACCAGTGAAGTAAGACTCACTGGTCTATAATTTCCTGGGCTATCTCTACTCACTTTCTTGAATAAGTGAACAACATCTGCAACTCTCCAGTTCTCTAGTACCTCTCCAGTTCCCATTGATGAGGCAATGATCATTGCCTGAGGCTCAGCAATCTCCTCCCTCACCTCGCACAGAGCCTGGGGTGCATCTCACCAGGTCCCAGAGATTTATCCAACTTGATGCTTTTCTAAAACTTCAGCACATCCTCTTTCTTAATGTCTATAGGCTCATGCTTTTCAATCTACCGTAAATCATCCCTACAATCACTAAGATCCTTTTCTTTAGTGAATACTGAAGCAAAGTATTCATTAAGTACCTCCTCCAGTTCCATACACACTTTCTACCGTCACACTTGGTTGGTCCTATTCTCTCACATCTTATCCTCTTGCTCTTCACATACTTGTAGAATGCCTTGGGGTTTTCTTTAATCCTGCTCACCAAGGTCTTCTCATAGCCTCTTCTGGCTCTCCTAATTTCATTCTTAAACTCCTTCCTGCTAGCCTTATAACTTTCTAGATCTCTATCATTACCTATGTTTTTAAACCTTTTCTGTCGTGAATACTGAAGCAATGTTCACTACAATATTCCCATACATAAAACCTTTCAATTCCAGTAGCATTCTTGTGAACTTCTTTTGTGCACTCTCCAAGGTCAGCACATTTTTCTTAAGGTTCAGGGCCTAAAATTGTTGTCAATCTTCCAAATGTGATCTGACCAATGTCTTATAAAGCCTTAGCACTACATTTTTTTTATTCGATTTTTCTCAAAATGAATGGTTACATTTTAACTAACTTACTACCAACTCAACTGGAAACTTAACCTGAAGAGAATCCTTGGACCCACATGCTTAAGTCTCTTTGCACCCCTACCCAATATTTTGTCTTCCACTTCTTTACCCGCTCTCCCAGCCAGTTCCAGTACTTCTACAGATTCCCTGCCTTTGCAACAGTACCTGTCCCTCCACTTGGCATCAACTGCAAACTTGGCCAAAATGCCATCAGTACTTTCAGTCAGATCATTAATGTAGAAAGTGAACAGTTGTAGACTCAGTGCTAAGTCCCTGTGGAATACCACGCATCACCGGCAGCAATTCCAAACAAGGACAGTTTTATCCATACTCCCTGCCTTCTGCAGTCAGCTCATCTTCTTCCCATGTTGATACCTTTCCTCTAATACCATGATCTAACAGCCTCATGTGTGGTACCTTATAAAATACCTTCTGAAAATTACCGTATCATAGTTCTGATAAAACTGTTGCTGATTTCAGTGAGCCACTCCTTGATATTGGAAAACATAACTCACGTCCACCGACTCGCCTTGTTTTACCTGCTAGTTATTTCTTCAAAGTATTCGAATTAAAAAATCTCCTTTTAATAAAACTGTGCTAATTTCTCCCCCTTTTATCGTGTATCTGAAAGTACTCCAAAACTCCATCCTTTACAATGGACTCTAAAATCTTACTGAGGTCAGGATAACCAGTCTCTGATTTTCTGCTTTTTGGCTCAACCCCTCCTTAAGCAGATATGTTATTTTCATGATTTTCCAGTTCTCTGGGATATTTGCTGCCTCTGGTGATGCTTGAATAATCATTGCGAATGCCTGCATAATCCCTTCAATCACCTCTTTCAAAATGTTTGGGTGTGGTCCATCTTGTCCAGGTGATGATCCACCTTTCAAGTGCCGCCCCTCATTTGCATGTTCCTGACGGATTTACTGTGGCTGTTCTGCCACAGGCGGTTCACCGTCTAACTCAACACCACTGACTAAATCAGTGCTCTGGCTTTCACACCTAACCAGAGTTAAACCTAATTCAGTCTCAGCATATTCTTCATTATTTGCATTGTTAATATTGTTCAGGATTATGGAATATAGCTGAGGCCCATTCAGGTGCCCATGCTGACCCCTTGAGTCTGGAGAAAGTGGGGGAGCTTGAGGAAAAATTGTTGAGGGTGAGGACCAGTTCTGGCAGATGGAAGACTGTGGTAGTAGAGAGAACTGGTCGGTTTTTTTGTTGAGAAAGAACCAAAAACCTTTAGGCCTTGTTGATGGGAGATAGAATTGTATAGGACCTGGATATCCATGATGAAAATGAGGTGGTCAGGGTTAGGGAACTGAAAGTTAGTGACAAGACTGAGAGCTTGAGAAGTGTTGCAGATATAGATGAGATGGGACTGAACCAAGGGGATAGAATGAAGTCAAGGTATGAGGAGACGAGTTGACTGGGACAGGAGCAGACAGAGAAAATGGGCCAACCCAGACAATTTTGTGGATCTTGGGGAGGAGGTGGAAGTGAGCAATGAGGGAAATTTCCTGCCGTCATCAGACAAGCTGGTGAACGGCATCTTTTACAGTAAGGGAACTAAGTTTGGTGCAGAGAATGCGAGTTCTCCAGAGCTGATGAGCTTGACAGTGGATAGAGGTTCAACAGGTGTGAAAGGGGAACCCAGATGATATGTTGCTTCCCAGGTGTCAGCAACAGGGATTATGCTGCCTGTGTCTCATGCCAGTGAGGGTAAGAATAGGATGATTTGGCAGATGAATGCCTGGCTGAGGAATTGGTGCAGGGGCTGTGCTTCAAATACCTAGATTATTGGCATATCTTCTGCAGAAGAGGTGAACTGTAAAAAAAGAACAGGTTACACCTGATCAGGAGGGAGGAGCAATATCCTTGTGGACAGGTGTGCTAGAGCTGTCGTGGAGGCTTTAACATAATTTGGCATGGGGATGGGAATCAGAGTGATAGTGCTGAGGAATGGTATACAAGGAGATGCAGTGTGACATGTGGCTGTGTGGATGGGCAGGCAGTTGATAGGGCAAAATTGCAGTCAGTGGCATGAGTTCATGTGCAACAGGGGGCCAAAATCCAAAAGGGTGAATAATATGGCACTGAAGGCATTGTATTTGAATGGAAGCAGTATATGGAAAAAGGGCAGTTAGAGATTGGCAGACATGATATTTTGAGTCATGGCTGAAATTGGATGATAATTGGGAGCTTAATATCCAAGGATACACATTGTATCTAAAGGACAGGTGGGTAGGCAGAGGGGTGGAGTGGCTCTGTTGGTAAATAAATGAAATCAACTCCTTCGAAAGAGGAGACATAGGATTCGAATATGTAGAATCCTTGGAGCTAAGAAACTGCAAGGGTAAAAACATACCCTGTTGGGAGTTAGAAAGTGCATGTAAAAAGGGAAATGTTATGATAGTCGTGGAGGATTTCAATAAGCAAGTAGACTTGGAAACTCAGGTTGGTATTGGATTCCTAGAGATGGAATTTGTAGAATACCTACATGATGGATTTTCAGAACTGATTGCGGTTGAGCCCACGGAGGGAACGGCATTTCTGTTTTGGGTGTTGAGTAACGAACTGGAATTGATTAGGGAGCTTAAGGTAAAGGAACCCTTTGGAGGTAATGATCATCATATGATAGAATTCACCCTACACTTTTAGACGGAGAAGCTGAAGACAGATATATCAATATCGCAGTGGAGTAAAGAGAATTACTGAGGTATGAGAGAGGATCTGACTTAAGTTGATTAGACCAGGTCACTAGCAGGATCAAATCGCAATGGCCGGAATTTCTGGGAGCAATTCAGAAGGTGCAGGACAGACACAACCCAAAAATGGAGAAGTATTCTAAAAGGAGGATGAAGCACCAATGAAATTCAAAGGCTGTATGAAAGAAAAAGACAGGGCGTATAATATAGCTAAAATTAGTGGAAAATTAGAGTATAGGGAAGCTTTTAAAAACCAACAGAAGGCAATTGGAATAAAAACATAGGAGGCAAATGATAAAAATACAAAGTTAAGCCAGCTAATAATATCAAAGAGGATACAAAAAGTTTTTTCAAATATCTGAGGCATAGAAGAGAGACAATAGTGGATATCAAAACAACTGGAAAATGATGCTGGAGAGATAGAAATACAGGGGTGGGAACAAAGAAATGGCCGACAAACTTAATTATTATTTTGCATCAGAGGTCAAAAATGAGAGTTATTGCTATTACTAAGGAGAAAGTGGTTGAGATCTTGAAAGGTCTGAAGGTAGAGAAGTCAGCTGGACTAGATGGACTACACACCAGGGTTCTGAAAAGCTGGATGAAAAGATTGTGGCAGTATTAGTAATGATCATTCCAAAATCTTGAGATTCCAGACTGATTCCGGAAGACTGGAAAATTACAAAAGTCACTACACTCTTTAAGAATGGAGAGAGACAGAGGAAATAAATTTACAGGCCAGTAGCCTGACTGCAGTGGTTGGGAACATGTTGGAGTCCATTATCAAGCATGAGGATTTGGGGCACTTAGAGGCACATGATTAATTAAGCCAAAGTCAGAATGGTTTCCTTAAGGAGAAATCTTGCTTGATAATTGCATTGGATAGAGTTGAATGGCCATACTTATTTAATGTGCTGGAGAAGTTTAATTTTAGTCCGACATTCATTTCCTGGATTAAACTGATATATCATACTCCAGTAGCCTCGGTGCTTACTAACAATCAAAGATCTCCCTTTTTTCGTTTATTTCGGGGCACTAGACAAGGCTGTCCTCTTAGTCCATTATTATTTGATATTGCTTTAGAACCCTTGGCAATTGCTATCAGAGAATCACAGAATATGGTTGGCATTAATCGTGGGACAGATATACTTAAGTTATCATTATATGCAGATGATTTATTATTATTTATTTCTGATCCTGAGAAATCCATTCCTGCAGTTTTATCATTGTTGGCTCAATTTAGTGATTTTTCCGGGTATAAATTAAATCTTAATAAGAGTAAATTTTTTCCTTTAAATAGACAGGTTCCAATTTATGGAAATTTACCTTTTAAATTAGTTAATGACTCTTTTACTTACTTAGGGATTAAAATCACAAAAAACTATAAAGACTTATTTAAGGTTAATTTTTTACCCTTAATCGATCAGATTAAATGTTTGTTTACTAAGTGGTCACCACTATCTTTATCTCTGATAGGTCGGATTAATGCTATTAAGATGGTTATTTTACCCAAGTTTTTATATATATTTCAAGCGGTACCAATTTTTATTCCGAAATCTTTTTTTGCTAATGTTGATTCAAAAATTTCCTCATATATATGGCAGAATAAAAATCCTAGGTTAGGTAAAATATATTTACAGAAGGCAAGGAAGGAAGGTAGATTGGCTTTGCCTAATTTTAGATTTTATTATTGGGCAGTTAATATCCGATATTTGATATGTTGGTTAAAGGATTGGGATATATCTTTTAGCCCTCATTGGGTGAACCTGGAAATTAAATCTGTACAAGGATTTGCATTGGGTTCTATTTTAGGGACTTCTCTTCCCTTTGCTCTTTCTAAATTGCCGAAACGAATTGACAACCCGATAGTTAAACATACTTTACGTATATGGTTTCAATTTCGGAAATTTTTTGGGTTGACTCAGTTTGTTTTAAATATTCCTATTGTATCTGTTACGTACCCGTGACACGTGACAGTGGTACCCTTGTCACGTGACTGGGGTTGAAGTTATACTGGACTTGAGGTAATGGTCTTGTGATGGTGGAGTGACGTCATTTTCCCGCCAGTAGAGGTCATGTGACAGGTTTTTTTTACAGGGTATAAAAGGAAGACCCACCCTGTCAGGTGGGGCAGTTCGTGGCTAGATTTGCCAAGATGACTTCATGTCACTGCGTGATTTAATGTGATGACGCAGTTTAGTTGAAAAATGAAGTTTTATATAATGCCTAAAGTTTAAAAGGTCATTGCCAGCGGTTTCTTTGCTGGTGGAGAGTGAAGATAAGAATTTGGAAGATAAAGATCGAGGAGAATCGATTTTTGACGGTGGGAAGTTCGACCTTATTTGATCCTCATTCGGAAGGATTTCGTTGACTGTTCTCGTGTTAATCTCCGCTGGGATAGCGGGAGATTGAGAATAGTGTGGAAGGAAGGTCAGTGACTTTAAGCCGTTATATTCCATAAAATTCTTCGTGGGAAAGTTCGACGCCGGGGAATCGAAGGACAACGACGTGGAAGAGAATTTAAATCACCTTAAAAAGTCTCTCCTTTTAAATGGACTGTGAGCTTTTGAACTTTCGGCATACCGCTTTAAAGAACTGGTTTTTTTTTCAATACCGCTTTAAGAACTGTTTGAATTGCAACGCTATTAAGAACTGTGAATCTGCCGCACAGCAGCTGAGTTCCGGTTAAGCTAGTGTTTGTTTACTTTTGGGGGGTTTGTTTTCAGTGTTTAATAAACATGTTATTTGTTATAAAAACCCTTGCCTAACTCATATATATTTATTGTTGCCTGAATACGTAACATAAATATGGGGGCTGCGTCCGGAATTGGATCGTTTGAGTTTAAATGCTTGTTGAATTTTGAGTCGGTGTTTTGGTAACGGGGAATACTCGATTCTTTTGTTTGATTGGCTTGTGAGTGGTATTCGGCAACGATGAATATTGATGAGTTTCTGGATTCGCCCGACGCGGATTTTTTTAGCGAAGGCGAAAAAAACTGAAGTATCTGAGATTGCTAATAGATTGCAACTTAAAGATATTTTGAAGACTTCATCAAAGGCTGTAATACAGAGAAAAATTGCATCACACTTTGTGGCTTCGGGTGATTTTGATGAATCGATTTTAGAATCGTTTCCAATAAGTAATCTGGAGATACAGTTGCAAATTGAACAAATGAAGTTGGATCAAAGTAAAGCAGAATTGGAGCGTTATAAATTGGAAGCTGACCAGAAAAAAAGAGAGTTTGAATATGCAATGGTGAATTTAAGATCTGGGAATCAGTCTTCTGATTCTAAAAAACCGTTTGTTGCTAGCCAAGAAATTAAATTGGTCCCTCCATTTAGTGAAACAGAAGTGGAAAGATATTTTCAACATTTTGAAACTATTGCTCAGATGTCAGACTGGCCGAAAGATAAATGGTCAGTGTTGTTACAGAGTATGATTAAAAGCAAAGCATGACAAGTTTACACAGCTTTAACTGCTGCGCAAGCATTAGATTATGATATTGTGAAAACGAATATTCTCAAAGCATACGAATTAGTCCCAGAAGCTTATAGGGAAAGATTCAGGAGTTTGAAAAAGTCTGTGGAAAAGACTTATGTGGAATTTGCCTATGATAAAGCTGTGTGTTTTGAGAGATGGGTTTCTTCTAAAAATGTAAATGACTATGATACATTGAAAGAGCTGATTTTAATATAGGAATTTAAAAGAAGCATTCCTGTTGAAGTAAGGACCTACTTAAATGAGAGGGATACTGATAAATTGCAGGACTGTGCTAGATTAGCTGATGAGTATGTTTTAATCCATAAGAATAAATTTCCTCAGGGTAGAATTTTTAAGAGGAAAAATAATATGGAGACTCAAGGTAAATCAGAAATTAAATCAGAGGTTAATGAGAGAGGTAAGGAGGAAGGAAAACCTGTGAAGGAAAGACAGTTTGGTCTTATTTGTAACTATTGTAAGAAGCCTGGCCATGTAATAGCTAACTGTTTCAAATTGAAAAAGAAAGAGAAGGAAGCAGTTCCAGATGCTTGTGTGCAACATACTGAAGCACCTGTAAAGTTACAGGGTTTGGTAAACACAAATGAGGATTTGTTAGAGTCTGACCAAGTTAGAAAGGGATATGATCATTTTATAACTGAAGGGTTTGTATCCTTGAAAGAAGGATCTACTCTGGTGCCAATAAAAATCCTTAGGGATACTGGAGCTTCTCAATCACTGATGTTAGATAGTGTGTTGAAGTTTAATGAAGAGAGTGATACTGGTGAGGTAAATTACATAAGAGGTGTTGGAAGTGATTTTATGCCTGTACATTTACATAAAGTAAATTTAAAGTCAGGGTTAGTTACAGGATTTGTTAAAGTAGGATTACAGCATAGCTTACCTGTGAAGGGTATTTCTTTATTGTTAGGTAATGACTTGGCAGGTGGACAAGTTTTTCCTGAAGTGCATTTGACAATGGAGTCAGAGGAACCAGAGATGAATTCTAACACAGATTCTTCCTGTGTTGTGACTAGAGCTATGGCTAAAAAAATTGATGTGCAGAATGAGGTTGTTACTCATGACTGTTCAACTCAGGATTTGAGTTTTGAGGATGTGTCAGAGACTTTCTTACCTTCGTTGTTTGAACAAGATTCTGGGAGTAAGTCTGACTATGAAGATTTATCTCTGTCTCGGAAGGAGATGATAGCAGAGCAGAATAGAGATCCTGAGATTATAAAATTAAGGGAACAAGCTTTACTAGATAGGGAAATTGAGAAGGTGTCAGTAGGATATTACTTGGAAAAAGGAGTGTTGATGAGGAAGTGGAGGTCGCCTACAATTCCTGCAAGTGAGGAATGGAATGTTGTTTATCAGGTGGTTGTTCCTAAAGTTTATCGGAATGAGATTTTGACTTTAGCTCATAGTGTGCCTTTAGGTGGACATCAAGGGGTAAGGAAAACTGTGGACAAGATTTTAAAACATTTTTACTGGCCTGGTCTAAGAAAAGATGTGGCGATGTTTTGTAAGACATGCCATACTTGTCAAATTGTGGGTAAACCAAATCAGGTTACACCAGTAGCTCCATTACAACCTATTCCAGCATTCGGTGAACCATTTTCTAAAGTTATTGTAGATTGTGTTGGTCCATTACCAAAGACAAAAACTGGTTATCAGTATTTGTTGATTATCATGTGTACTTCGTCTAGGTTTCCAGAGGCAGTACCACTTAGAAATATAAAAGCTAAAACTGTGACGAAGGCTCTTATAAAATTCTTTACTTATTTTGGATTGCCTAAGGAAATACAAACTGATCAAGGCAGTAATTTTATGTCTGGATTGTTTCAACAGATAGTTTATAAATTGGGAGCTAAGCAAATCACTTCGTCTGCATACCATCCAGAATCACAAGGTGCCTTGGAGAGGTTTCATTCTACCCTCAAGAATATGATTAGGACATATTGTGTGGAAAATGAAGGTGACTGGGATGAGAGTATAAACTTACTTTTATTTGCAGTAAGGGAATCGGTACAGGAATCTTTAGGTTTTAGTCCATTTGAACTTGTGTTTGGGCATAGAGTTAGAGGACCTTTAGCTTTATTGAAAGAATAGTGGATTAGTAAGGAAGTGCATACTAATTTGTTGGACTATGTTTTGAAATTTAAGGACAGGTTACATAGAGCTTGTAGCTTAGCCAAGGAAAATTTAAAGTTGGCTCAGGAGAAAATGAAAACTTGGTATGATAAAGAAGCTAGGATGAGGATGTTTAAGCCTGGAGATAAGGTGTTGGTTCTTTTCCCAGTGCAGACAAATCCTTTCCAAGCTAGATTTCATGGTCCTTATGAAATTGTGTCTAGAATCAATGATGTGGATTACGTAATAAAAACTCCAGATCGTAGAAGGTCAACACAACTTTGCCACATAAATATGATTAAACCATATTTTGGGAAACAATCTGATACTGTGACTGTTGTGGTTAGTGAGAATGAGTTTGATTTAACTGGGAACATGATAGATGATTCATCTGACATTCATTCTAAATCTAACATTGTTTCTGTTAGGTTACCTAATTCGACCATTCTGGAAAATATGGATGAGAAATTAGCACATTTACAGCTAGAGCAGAAACAACAGATGAAGGAACTGATTTTTAAGTATAAGGATTTGTTTCCAGATGTTCCGAGAAGGACTACTATAGTTTCACATGATGTAGATGTTGGAGATGCCAAACCTATTAAACAACATCCATATAGGATGAACATGGAAAAATGTGAACTTGCTGAGAAAGAAATTGAATACATGTTAGAGAATGATATTATTAGACATTCTAACTCGAATTGGAGTTCGCCATGTGTTATGGTGCCAAAACCTGATGGTAGTATTAGGTTTTGTACGGACTATAGGAAGGTGAATGCTGTAATGAAAACAGATGCATATCCAATTCCTAGAGTAGATGATTGTGTGGATAAAGTTGGGAAAGCAAAGTTCCTTACAAAGATTGATTTATTGAAAGGGTATTGGTGTGTTCCATTAACGGACAGAGGTAGAGAGATTTCTGCATTTGTAACTCCATCTGGGTTATATGAGTATAATGTTCTTCCATTTGGGATGAAGAATGCCCCAGGTACTTTCCAGAGGATGATTAACTCTGTGATTCAGGGATTGAAAGATACTGATGCTTATATTGATGATTTAGTGACAGGAAATGATACTTGGGAAGCACACATAATTGCGGTGGAAAAATTGTTTGAAAGGCTTTCAAAAGCTAACTTGATTATTAATTTAGCTAAGAGTGAATTTGGACATGCCACTGTGACTTACCTTGGTTATGTTGTAGGTCAAGGTAAGGTAGCTCCTGTTCAGGCAAAAGTTCAGGCAATTTTAGAGATTCCCACTCCAACGGGGAAAAAAACTCTTAGAAGATTTTTGGGAATGGTAGGATATTATCGAAAATTTTGTAAGAATTTTGCTAATGTTGCCCTTCCATTAACTAACCTTCTGCAGAAGAATGTGAAGTTTGTGTGGACAGTGCCTTGTCAAGAAGCATTTGAAAAATTGAAAACAATGATATGTCAACAACCTGTGCTTAAGGTACCTGACTTTGAAAAACCTTTTTCATTAGCTGTAGATGCTAGTGATGAAGCTGCGGGAGCAGTATTGATGCAAAGGAATGAGGGTGATGAGGTTGATCATCCAGTAGCTTACTTTTCTAAGAAATTTAATAAGCATCAAAGAAACTATTCAACAATAGAGAAAGAATTGTTATCTCTTGTTTTAGCTTTGGAATATTTTGAGGTATATGTTGGTACAACTCAAAAACCACTTATTGTTTACACTGATCATAATCCGTTAGTTTTTCTGAGTAAGATGAAAAACAAAAACAGAAGATTATTAAATTGGAGTTTGATGTTACAAGAGTACAATATTGTGATAACTCATATTAAAGGTAAAGATAAAGTGGTTGCTGATTGTTTATCTCGATGTTGAATGTACAATGTAATTTTTTTTTGGAGTGGTTTTTTTTATTGTAACACTCCTACCGTATTGTATGTTGTAAGATGTTATATGATGGTATTGTATATTGTGTATGTTATAATTTATACATTTGTTTTTCTTGTAAGTAATTGTTAAAATTTTTGTTCTTGTAAGACGAAAAATGTTTTTTTTGGAGGGAGGTGTTACGTACCCGTGACACGTGACAGTGGTACCCTTGTCACGTGACTGGGGTTGAAGTTATACTGGACTTGAGGTAATGGTCTTGTGATGGTGGAGTGACGTCATTTTCCCGCCAGTAGAGGTCATGTGACAGGTTTTTTTTACAGGGTATAAAAGGAAGACCCACCCTGTCAGGTGGGGCAGTTCGTGGCTAGATTTGCCAAGATGACTTCATGTCACTGCGTGATTTAATGTGATGACGCAGTTTAGTTGAAAAATGAAGTTTTATATAATGCCTAAAGTTTAAAAGGTCATTGCCAGCGGTTTCTTTGCTGGTGGAGAGTGAAGATAAGAATTTGGAAGATAAAGATCGAGGAGAATCGATTTTTGACGGTGGAAAGTTCGACCTTATTTGATCCTCATTCGGAAGGATTTAATTGACTGTTCTTGTGTTAATCTCCGCTGGGATAGCGGGAGATTGAGAATAGTGTGGAAGGAAGGTCAGTGACTTTAAGCCGTTATATTCCATAAAATTCTTCGTGGGAAAGTTCGACGCCGGGGAATCGAAGGACAACGACGTGGAAGAGAATTTAAATCGCCTTAAAAAGTCTCTCCTTTTAAATGGACTGTGAGCTTTTGAACTTTCGGCATACCGCTTTAAAGAACTGTTTTTTTTCAATACCGCTTTAAGAACTGTTTGAATTGCAACGCTATTAAGAACTGTGAATCTGCCGCACAGCAGCTGAGTTCCGGTTAAGCTAGTGTTTGTTTACTTTTGGGGGGTTTGTTTTCAGTGTTTAATAAACGTGTTATTTGTTATAAAAACCCTTGCCTAACTCATATATATTTATTGTTGCCTGAATACGTAACATATCCAGTTGCTTTTTTTATCCTTCTATTATAGACCAAGCTTATTTAGCTTGGAAGACTAAAGGATTACTACGATTTTCCGATTTATTTTTGGATAATTGTTTTATGTCTTTTGAGCAATTATCTAATAAATATAATTTGCCTAGATTTCATTTTTTTAGATATTTACAGATTAGGAATTTCTTAAATACTGTACTTCCTACTTTTCCAAATTTTGTGTCTTCAGGTATTTTGGAGAATTTGTTTGAACTAAACCCTTTTCAGAAAGGGCTAATATCAAAACTTTACAATATAATTATGAAGATACATTCAGAGCCCTTTTATAAGACTAAAAATGATTGGGAAAGAGAACTTAACCTTACTATCCCTATTAAGAATTGGGATAAAATTCTTCAATTAGTTAATACATCATCTATATGTGCTAAACATTCATTAATACAGTTTAAAGTTGTGCACAGGGCTCATATGTCCAAGGATAAATTGGCTCATTTTTATTCCTATATAAATCCTATTTGTGACAGATGTCATTCTGAGATAGCGTCTTTAACTCATATGTTCTGGTCGTGTCCGCTTTTGAAAAAATATTGGAAAGATATTTTTGATATTATTTCTGCAGTATTGAACATTGATTTACAACCTCATCCTATTACTGCAATTTTTGGTTTACCAATGATGGACTCACTCCATTTATCCTCTTCCGGTTGTCGAATGATTGCATTTCTTACACTAATGGCTAGAAGATCTATTTTGTTGAATTGGAAAGAAATTAATCCTCCTACTGTATTTCATTGGTTTTCTCAAACTATGTTATGTCTAAATTTAGAAAAAATTAGAAGTGGTGTATTTGATACTCCTATTAAATTTGAAAAGATATGGAGACCATTTATTCAATATTTTCATATGATGTAATATGACCCTGTTCCAAACCTATTTGATTTACCAGTTTCGATTTTATATATGTTGAGAGGATCGGAGCTGACGACACTGATGATTTTGTATTTTTGTGAGATATTATAAACAGCCCTTTTTTTCTTTTTCCATTTTTTCTTTTTCTCTTTTTTCTTTTTGTTTTTTTCTTATTAGTTATTAGATTATTAGACTAGTTTTTTTGCATATTTTTTTTCTTTTTCTTTTTTCTGTTTTTTTATTATATATTATGATATACCTAGGTTTGCCTTGTTTATTTGTATATTGTATCGTCCATGAATTGGGAATACTCATTTATACTGTAATCATTGCTTATGTATTCTTTCATGTTCAGTTGAATTGTGTATGTTTGTAATCCCATTATCTATGTATCAATTTTATTTTGTTGATATTAATAACAATAATAAAAAGATTGAGAAAGAAAGATAATTGCATTGAAACCTTTTAAGAAAATAACAAGCAGCATAGACAAAGGAATGTCAGTAGATGTTGTATACTGAAGGTATCTGACAGGGTGAAGTACATGAGGCTGCTGAACAAGATTAGAGCCCATTGTATTACAAGAAAGATACTAGCATAGATAGAAGATTTGCTGACTGGCAACAAGCAAAGTGTGGGAATAAAATGAGCCTTTTCTGGTTGGCTGCTGGTGACTATGAGCGTGCCGCAGGGGAGAGTGCTAGGACCACTTCGTTTCATATTGTTTGTCAATGATCTGGATGAAGGAATTGATGGTTTTGTGGCAAAATTTGTGAATAATTCAAAGATAGGTGGGAATGCAGGTAGTGTTAGGGAAGGTGGGTGTGTTCAGAAGGGTGTGTTAGACAGGTTAGGCGAATGGGCCAAAAAGTAGCAGATGGAATATAGTGTAGGGAAGTGTATGGTATTACATTTTGTAGAAGGAATAAAGGTGTAGAATATTTCCTAAACATGAAGAAAGTTCAAAAATCAGAGCTGCAAAGGTACTTTGGAGTCCTTGTGCTGGTTTCCCTAAAGGTTATCTTACAATGGTGATCAGGTGGACAAATACAATGTTAGCATTCATCTCAAGAGGACTGGAATATAAAAGCAACCATGTCTTGCTGAAGCTTTACGCAGCATTGGCCAGACTGCACTTGGAGTACTGTGAGCAGTTTTGGGCCCTTATCTAAGAACAGATATGCTGGCATTGAGGAGGGTCCGTTGTGGGAGAATGATTTTGGGAATGAAAGGTTAGCATATGAAAAGTGTTTGATAGATCTATGTCTGTACCCGCTGCAGTTTAGAACAATGAGGGGGATCTCATTAAAACCTCTTAAGTTTTGAAAGGCCAAGACAGAGTAGATGTGAAGATGTTTCCTATAGTGGAAGAGTCTAGGACCAAAATGTACAGACTCAGAATAGAGGGGCATCCAGTTAGAACAGAGAAGAGAAGGAATTTATTCAGCCAGTGGGTAGTGAGTCAGTGCAATTCATTGCCACAGATGGCTATGGAGGTCAAGTCAGCAGGTATATTTAAAGTGGAGATTGATAGGTTCTTGATTAGCCAGGGTGTCAAAGGTTATGAGAAGGAAGCAGGAGAATGGTGTTGAGAGAGATAATAAATCAGGCATGACGGAAAATTTGAGGCAGTTTCTAGAGTAGGTTACATGAGCAGCATGACATTGTGCGCTGAAGGGCCTATAATGTGCAATAGTTCTATGTTCTAATGGCAGCACAGGCTCAATGGGCTGAATGGCCTAATTCTGTTCCTATGTAATGTGGTTTTATGAGTAAGGATAGCAGCAACAACTCCATCAAAATGATTCTAAACTCAGGCACCCAAGGAAGTTTGAGTCCTCAGTCCCCTACACTCCTCTCTTTACACTCATGATGAGCGTTACCAGATTCTGCACCAACTCCATCTAGATGTTTGCTGATAATCCCACTGTAGTGTGCTGTGTCTCAAATAACGATGAGTCGTGGTGGGGGAAGCAGATAGAGAGCTCAGTGACATGTTATCATGACAACAACCTTTCCCCAATGTCAGCAAAACAGAAGAGCTGGTCATTGATTTGAGGAGGTGGGCAGTGCACATGCTCCTGTCCACATCACCGGTGTTGAGATTGAGAGGGTTGTGAGCTTTATGTTCCTGTGAGTGAACATCATCAATAACCTATCCTGGTCCAAACACGTTGATATTACGGACAAGAAAGCTCATTATTGCCTCTACTTCCTTTGCAGACACATTTTTGACATGTCTCCAACAACCCTCCCCAATTTTTACCAAAAGCATTCTATCAGGATGCATAATCGTTTGGTAAGGCAATTACTTTGTATGTGTCCACAAGTAACTGGAGAGAGTTGTGTACACAGCTCAGTACATCACAGAAACCAGCCTCCCCTCTGTGGACTCTGTCTACACTACTTGCAGCCTCAGTAAAGAGTGAGCATAATCACAGACCCCACTCATCCCACACATTCTCTCTTCTCTCCTCTCCTGTTTGGCAGAAGATACAAAAGCCTGAAAGCACATACCACCAGGCTCACGGACAGTTTCTATCCCACTGTTATCAGACTCCTGAATGGACATTTTATATTCTTGACCTCGCATCTACTTTGTTATGAACTTTCACTTTATTGTTTACCGGCACTGCACTTTCTCTGTAGCTTTTACACTTTATTCTGCATTGTTACTGTTTTACTTGTTCCTCCTCAATGCAGTGTGTAATAATTTGATCGATATGAACAGCAGAACAAGACAAACTTTTCAGTGTATCTTGATAAACCAATTCCAGTTACAGAGGAAGTTCAGTGCAGACAGGCCATAAGGTGCAAGGCTACAATGAGGTAGATTGTGCTGTGTCTGTATTTCTAAATAACAGAATGCAGAATAACGTGTAATGGCTCCAGAGAAAGGACAGAGCAGATAAACAATACAGTGCAAGATCATAACAAGGTAGATTGTCAGCTCCAGATTCCAGCATATTGTACTCAGGGAAACATTTGATAATATTTTAACAGTGGAGTAGAAGCTGTCCTTGATCCTGGTGGGACGTGTTTCAGGCTGGGTATCTTCTGCTCAATGGAAGAAGGAAGAAGAGAGAATGTGTGGGGTGGGTGGTGGCTTTGATCACGCTGGCTGCTTTACTGAGGCAGTGAAAAGTGTAGACAGGCTCCGTGGAGAGGAGGTTGGTTTCCCTGATGTGCTGAGCTATGTCCACAACTCACTGCAGAGAGCAGTGGACACAGCCCAGTCCACCATGGACACGGCTGTCCTTATCATCAAGAGCATCTACATGAGGCACTGCTTCAGGAAAGCAGCATCTATCCTTAAATATCCTCACCATCTGGGCCATCCCCTCTGCTTGCTGGTAAAGTCAAGCAGGAGATTGAAAAGTCTGAAATGCCACATCACCAGGTTCAGGAAGAGTGACTGTCCTACAACCATCAGAGTCTTGAACCAATCTCCTCTACCTAATACTACCTCAGCAATGGGACACTAGGAACCATCGATTGAACCACCATGGGCCTGCTTCTGATTGTGATTGTTTCACTAATATCTTGTTTTGCACAGCCATTTTCCTCACTGTCTCATATAATTGAGGTTTGGTTTATTTGTAATTTACACATGAGTTATGAAAAATATACATTCTGTGTGTTTTGTGAATCTACATCCCTGTGATGTTGCTGCAAGTTTTTCATTGTATCTGTAATTCACCGTACTTATGCATATGACAATGAACTTGACCTGGAGTAAGTATGTAGACCAGTGTCATGTAGTTTACTGACTGACTTTAAAGGGCAGAATGTCAGTTCAGTAACTAATTAGGAGCTACGTGGGTTAGAGGGGTATAATGTTGAGTTATTCCCACTGTCTCGCTCTCATTATCAGTTCAGTCAATTCCACAATTCCCAGGGTCCTGCCATCCCTCATCACATTGACTGGAGACTTGAACAAGGCTTGTGTTCTATCAGATTATACTGTATCTAGACATATGTCAAAGACCAGGAATTGTTTGCAAAATGACAAGAGGTTGGTTGAGTTGATTTCTAAACTGACAACCAAGGTATTCGTGCAATTGTACAAAGGTATTTATGGGCACATTTCATCTTTTGCAGCCTCATCACAGCACTGTAAAATCTCATTCCCTGCAAGTGTTCCAGTAAATCCCCTCTGTGTCCTTCTCAGCTCCTTTACTTCACTTCCACGTGCGGTGACCTGGACCCAACACACCAAGTGTGGGCGAAGGGAAAGAGTTAATTTTGTGAAGTCTGTGCTACCTTCTCCTCAGTTCAACACTGAGTGTCGAGGTGGGGAGGAAGTAACAGTGGGACAGGAAGGCTGCTGGAAACTGGACTCACACAAGAACAACACACACAGCTCAAGATGCAATTCTCTTTATTATTGGCTGAGGAACTGAGAGAGTACAGTCACCACCAACAGTGAGAGCGGCTACAACGAAACCAAGGCACTGAATCAACCACTGGAAATGAGTAGATGGTTCTGGAGTCTTCTAAATGCAGTGAAGTTTGTAGACACAAACAAAATTCAGATCCACTTCACAGTCCCTATCATTCCAACGTTTCTCACCTTGAAGTAGAGAAAAAGAATCTAACATTGACCTGTGCATCCACAAGCATAATGTGCAGATGCTGGAAGTCTGAAAATAATTCTGGATATACTCAGTAGGTCGACAGCATGTGGGGAGAGAGAAACAGGAAGGTCATTAGCGGATGCTGCCCCATCTTCTGAGCATTCCCAGCATTTTCATCTTTCTCTTTAATCTAAATGTTTCCTCTTGAGTCACTGTCTGTGAGCCATGAATATTTCCTGACCTAGAACCATGAGTTTACCTTGTAAATAAAGGGAGTCACTTCCTGTTGTGGTCCTTGTGCAGTCAGAGTGTGTGTTGCTGAAACCTGACATCTCACTAAATTCACTGAGGACTTGGACTGGTCCAGACTGAAGTGGCTGGAACTCCCTGTGTGAGCTGGACAACTCTGCCCCATCACAGATAAACTAAGCCCTCGCCATTTCATGACCTGCCAGTGGGAGCAGAATGAGGAATTTCTGGAATGTACACAATATTTCTGACTTCAATTTCACCGTGGAAAGTTTTATTTTTCCTTTATGTTATGAGGAGGAAACTGGAAGCTCCTGAGCCAGTCCTCATCAGGGGATCAGAGGTGGAAAACTTTATACTCCTTGGAGTTATCTTTTCAAAGAAGTGTCCTGCAGGTCAGCAAATAAATGCCATTACAAAGAAGGCCTGGCAGCACCTCTGCTTTCTTAGAAGTTTGTGACCATTCAGCATCTCATCTATAAATGTGACTAACTTCTCTCAATGCGTACTGACTGGTTGCATCACCTCCTGGAATGGAAACACCAGTCCCCTTGAACAGAAAAGCCAACAAAGGGTAGTGGATGTGCTCAGTCGATCACACAAACTGCTCTCTCCACCACTGAGCCCATCTACAAGGAGTGCTGTTGCAGGAATACATTATTAAGGACCCCCATCATCCAATGCCTGAAATGGACTTCAAAGAATATAACATTTCTCTCACTGTTACACTTACTTGAATAATTAATGTGCACACAGTCTTCAATCCATTCACCATCATTAGGTTCACCATGAGCCCAGTTTTGGTAATTGTACGAAGATCCATCACTCCACGTGAAAGTCCCTTCCTGTGGGATATATAAATCAGTGATTATTTCTGTGGGAACGCTGAGTAACCTGTCACTTAATGGTACAGGGAGGAGCTGGACCTGAGTCAGAGTGAGACCAGAATATGAGCAGACAGGACAAACGGGGCAGTGAATGAGATTTTAAATGACGGACTGCCAGGGTGGGGGAAATCTCATGGAAGTAACAGAATCCTGGGAACAAAAGAAACCGGATCTGAGAGTAAAAGTCAGGGAGAGGGAATAATGACAACTTGGACGATGAGTTATTGAGTACAAATACACAACTGATTTCATGAACACCAAAGGAACAAATGACAGGAGAGCTTAAAATGGCTGCACATGAATGGACACAGACTACAAAACCAAATGGGAATTGGAGATGGGACATTAAAAGGGAGCAGAGAGACAACATAATTGCACAAAGGGTTGTGGTATGTGGAACTGGCTGTCAGAGGAAGTAGTTGAGGAAGGTACCATAGTGTCTTAAAAAGATCTTGGACAAGTACAGGCAGGAATGGAGCTTAAAGGAAATGGGGCAGGAAATTGGGACCAGCTGGGTGGGCACCATGGTTGTGTGGCAAACTATGTATACCTGTACCTGTCCGGACACGCCCCTCTGTTGACTGCTCCTGTGACTCCTCCCACAGACCCCTGTATAAAGGCGATTGGAGGCACTGCTCCTCCCTCAGTCTCCAGGATGTTGTGTGGTGGTCTCTTGCTGCTAATAAAAGCCTATCGTTCGCCTCCCATCTCCGAGAGTTATTGATGGTGCATCAATTTTATTAGCAGCAATTTTAAAACATGGAGAGCATTTTATGACCAGACAAATTGGACATTGATCCTCAATCTCCAGAAGCAGCCATTGCCTTTGAACTCTGGCTTGCATGCTTCCAATCGTACCTGGAAGAGATTTGCATGACTGAGCCTGCTATCATGCACAGAGTTCTCCTCTCCAGAGTCAGTCCCCGGGTATACTCCCTAATCAGGGACCTGCCGACCTACCAAGGGGCACTGGACGCCCTCAAAAGACAGTACCTGTGGCCAGTGAACACCGTCTATGCAAGGCATCGCTTAGCAACGCGGCGGCAGTGGGCCAGAGAGTCGAGCGCTGAGTTTGTCCAGGCCCTACAGACACTCGTGCGGGCCTGCGACTGCAGGGGACTGATGGCGGAACAGCATGCGGAGCTCCTGGTACGAGACGCCTTCGTTATGGGGATCAGGTCAGTGTATATGCTCCAGCGGCTGCTGGAAAACGCCGATCTTACCTTACAGTCGGCGATCGAGCTGGCCGACACGCTGGAGGCTGCTCTGCACAACGCTGACGCTGTCCAGCCGCGCTATCTCCCACTGGTCCCATGGACGCTGCAGACCCCGCCACCCACCAGCGAATCGACCACACCTGCTGCCACTCGCGAGTCCGTGAATTCCCCACAACCTGCCAGCAAATCGACCACGGCTGCTGCCAGTCGCAAGTCCACGCAGTGTTACTTCTGCAGACTTGTAAAGCACCCTCGAAAACACTGCCCGGCCCGAGAAGTGACCTGCTCCAGCTGCGGAAAGAAGGGCCACTTCACCAAGGTCTGTGAGTCCAAACCACGAGCGGGGTCGAGCAGCACCGCGTGCGAGGCATGGGGGTCGCCATCTTGGTCACCGCTATCTTGCCTGCCCGCCTCGTGCGAGGCATGGGGGCGGCCAACTTTGTCGGCGCCGCCTCGCCCCGCCTCCGACCCACGGGTGCTTACTGGGCACCAAGACGGTGATTCAACTCTGGCCTCTGTGACCCTCCACCAAAGCGCTCCACACCAGCTTGCAAGGTCAATGATGGACATCCTGGTGAAGGGGCACAGGACTAGCTGCCTGTTCAACACAGGCAGCACTGAGAGTTTTATTCACCCGGACACGGTGCAACGCTGCAGACTCGTGACACAGCCGGTAAGCCAGAGGGTCACCATGGCTTCTGGATCGCATTCCACAGACATCCGGGGGGGTTGTGTAGCGACATTGGTGGTGCAGGGCACTGAATATCGGGACTTTGCGTTACTGGACATGCCTCAACTGTGTGCCCCTGTGCTATTGGGGCTGGACTTCCAGAGCCACCTGAAAAGTGTGACAATGGAGTATGACGGGCCCCTCCCACCAATCACTGTCCGAAATCCTCAGTTTTGTGGGGCTTCGTCATATACCCCACTACTGACCACACACACACACACCGACCCGTACATCCCACCCAGCACCATGCCAACAGCCGCGCTACTGACACCACTTGCAGCCTCTCCACCCTCAAGATCTCTCCCCCACTGCTGTTCGCCAACCTGACCCCCGACTGTAAACCTGTGGCAACTAAAAGCAGGAGGTACAGCGCGGGGGACAGGGCCTTCATTCAGTCGGAGGTGCAGCGGCTGCTCAGGGAGGGGATCATTGAGCCAAGCACAAGTCCTTGGAGGGCCCAGGTGGTCGTTGTTCAGACCAGGCAGAAAAATAGGATGGTCATGGACTAAAGCCAGACCATCAATAGGTTCACGCAGCTTGACGCATACCCCCTACCCCACATCACAGATATGGTCAATCAGATAGCTCAGTACAAGGTGTACTCGACCATAGACCTGAAATCCGCTTACCATCAGCTCCCCATCCGCCCGGAAGACCGCCCCTACACCACCTTCGAGACGGGCGGCAGGCTCTATCACTTCCTGCGCGTCCCCTTCGGTGTCTTGAATGGTGTCTCTGTCTTCCAGAGGGAAATGGACCGGATGGTGGACCAGTGCCAACTGAAGGCCACGTTCCCATATCTGGATAACATCACCATCTGTGGTCACGACTGGCAGGATCACGACACCAACCTCCAACAATTTTTACAAGCGGCCAAAGCTCTTAACCTTACCTATAACAGGGACAAGTGTGTGTTTGGAACCACCCAACTTGCTATCCTCGGGTATGTCGTGGAGAATGGGGTCATTGGCCCTGACCCCGACCATATGTTGGAACTCCCTCTTCCCACCACCCTCAGAGCCCTCAAACGGTGCCTGGGCTTCTTTTCCTATTACGCCCAACGGGTCCCTCACTATGCATACAAGGCCCGCCCCCGGTCAAGTCCACTGCATTTCCCCTCTGAGCCGAGGCCCGCGCGGCCTTCAGCTGCATTAAAGGGGACATTGCCAAAGCAACGATGCATGCGGTGGACGAGACCATTCCCTTCCAAGCAGAGAGTGATGCCTCCGACTTCGCACTGGCTGCTACCCTCAATCAGGCAGGAAGACCGGTAGCATTCTTCTCTCGTACCTTTCAAGGCCCTGAAATTCGGCACTCCGCAGTGGAGAAAGAAGCCCAGGCCATAGTGGAAGCTATTAGGCACTGGAGGCACTATCTCGCCGGCAAAAGGTTCACCTTGCTGACCGACCAGCGCTCAGTTGCATTCATGTTTAGCAACCAACAGCGGGGCAAAATCAAAAATGATAAAATTTTGCGGTGGAGAATGGAACTCTCCACCTACAACTATGACATCCTGTACCGGCCTGGAAGGCTCACTGAGCCCCCTGATGCCCTATCCCGGGGAGCGTGTGCCAGTGCGCAGCTTGACCGGCTATACGCCCTCCATGCAGATCTTTGCCAGCCGGGAGTCACCCGACTTTACCATTTCGTGAAAGCCCAGAACCTGCCTTACTCCCTTGAGGACATCAGGACGATGACCAGGGACTGCCAAACCGCACTTCTACTGTCCTGAAAAGGCACAACTTATCAAGGCCACCTGCCCCTTTGAGCGACTGAGTGTCGACTTTAAGGGCCCCCTTCCCTCCACCGACCACAATGTCTACTTTCTCAACATAATCGACGAGTACTCGCGGTTCCCCTTTGCCATCCCCTGCCCCGATACCACTGCCACATCCGTCATAAAAGCCCTGCCCCAGCTCTTCACTTTGTTCGGATATCCCTGCTATATCCACAGTGATAGAGGGTCCTCGTTTATGAGTGACGAGGTGTGCCAGTACTTGCTGGCTAGGGGTATTGCCACTAGTAGGACCACGAGCTATAATCCCCGGGGGAATGGACAAGTGGAGAGGGAGAATACCACTGTGTGGAAGGCCACACTCTTAGCCCTTAAGTCAAAGGGATTGCTGGTCTCTCGCTGGCAGGAGGTCCTCCCCGAGGCACTCCACTCTATCCGCTCCCTGTTATGTACGTCCACCAATGCCATGAACGACCCTCATGAGCGACTCTTTTCTTTTCCCAGGAAGTCTGCCACTGGGACCACCCTACCGGCTTGGCTGATGATCCCAGGGCCAGTGCTGCTCCAGGAAACATGCGAGGAGCAATAAATACTCCCCGATGGTCGAGAGGGTTCACATGAAGTAGGTGAACCCACAGTATGCCTACGTGGTCGTACCTGATGGGCGGGAGGACACGGTCTCCGTCCGCGACCTGGCGCCTGCAGGAGCACCAGACCCCTACCCCGAACACTCCACGGTGACTATGAACCCCGTACCCACCAAGGTGTATACCCACGAGACACCGCGCACACCAAGCCCTATACGGACTCCTCATGACACTCCCATACTGGGCGCCTCGCACACGCATGAGGGATTACTGACGCCTAATGGGCTGACACCTCAAGTCAGGCCGGAGCCAGCACAACCACTGGCACCTGTGCAATCACAGCCCGTGCTACGTAGATCGCAGCGACAGATTTGACCGCCTGATAGACTTGACCTGTAAATATACTTGTAAGAAACTTGGCCCCATGGGGACTCTCTTTTAAAACAAAGGGGGGGGGGGGTGAATGTGGTAAACTACATATACCTGTCTGGACATACTCCTCTGCTGACTGCTCCTGTGGCTCCTCCCACAGACCCCTGTATAAAGGCAGTTGGAGGCACTGCTCCTCCCTCAGTCTCCAGGATGTTGTGTGTGGTCTCTTGCTGCTAATAAAAGCCTATCGTTCGCCTCCTGTCTCCAAGAGTTATTGATGGTGCATCAGGTTGACGTGGACTAGTTGAGCTGAAGAGCCTGAAACCTTGCAGTGTTGTTCTCTAATCCAATGCCTCTATAGTGCTGGACTGACCAGACCTGCTGCACCGTGGCTGTTCCACTTCACTGTTAACATAAAGGACTGAAAGGATTTGGAGCAGTGAACTGATCACAAAAAAACAAGAGTGTGTCTGTGTGTGAAACCAGGTTTAATGGTGATAAATGTGAATCAATGAGAGAACAGATGTAAATCTTCTTGGCTTGGGTTTGGTGGGCAGATGGAGTTCTGGACCACAGGTAAATAAAGCAGAGAGCACAGATGCATTGAAGAGAGAGAGAGATAGAGAAAGGAACAGATGGAAGTGTTGATGGGTTTGGATGAAGGGTGGGGGAGGCTCCTGAGGAGCAGGAACATTACCATGGATCCCGTGGGCCAGGTACTCTGTTTCTGTACTCCACGTGCAGGGGACACCCTCATTCCACAAGCACTACAGATATCATTCCATCAGCATTCTGCCTAGAAACACATCCTAACTTTAAAATGAGTTACCAACATACAGAACAGTGACCCTCAGAATCACTAGTTGCAGTAACTATTGAAGCACAACTACAATTAATATAAGGATGTTAGAACCAGCTGATTGTGTCTAAATTATGGAGATTTACTAGCGTCGACATAGAGAAATGTTTCTACTTGTGGAGGAAAGCAGGAGCTACAAACACAAGAGTCACTGATCAATCTAGTAGATGCTTGGTAAAAGACCCTTTTCTCTAGAGTGTTTAAGGTGTGACTCACAGGGATTGTTTAAGGACATTTAATGAACAACAGAGATGCTCATGATGGAGAAAGAAAAGTCACACTGATCATATCAGATGAAGGAGGGAGAGAGGAAGCTCATGTGGAGATAAACAGGGACATAAACATGTGCGAATTTGTTTGTACACAGGACATGGTGACAGACCAGCATTTATTGTCCTTCCCTGATCATCCTCTGACCATTTCAGAGGGCAGGTAAGAGTCACACATTGATGGATCTCTGGAGTCACAGTGAGGCCAGACTGGGGAAGGATGGCAGATTCCTCACCCTGAAGAACAACAGTGAGCCGGAGGAGCTTTTACAACAGTCTGGCAGTTCCATTGTCACTATTTCTGATAGTAAAGTTTTACTCCAGATTTATTGCATTTTATTTACTTGGATCGAAATTCCCCGGATGCGGGGATGGGATTCAAACTTGTGTTCCTGGATCATTAGGGTACAGACAGTTACTGAATCCCCACACTGCCACACCCCTGTTACTCTGCAGGATGTCAGGTGTAATTCTTTCTGTGATGGCAATGAAACACGTCATCATTAACTTTACCTGTGATCTGTCACTCAGGCCAATCCATGCCAATGGCTTGCTTCCATCCACATGACTGACCACGTCTGATATGAAGCTGTCATGGATGCTTGAGATCACGGATGCTAGATGTCCAGAATGTGGGAGCTGATTACAGAACTCCTTTAAACAAAATAAATAATTTTTCTCTTCCTGTGAATCACCATTCTTCATTTTCATAAACATCCCTCTATAAGTTATCCGACCTGACGTCGGAAATTCAACAACCTTGTTACATGAAACAAAGTTCTTGTTCTTCAAACTCTTTGTTGTCAAACACACACTGTGTTAACTCCTGGTTGTGGAGTTGCCCCTTTAACTTTACTGAGTTAAGTATTGTATGTTATTAGTTTTGCTACAACAAGTGTATGGGACATTGGAAAAAAAGTTGAATTTCCCCATGGGGATGAATAAAGTATCTATCTATCTATCTATCTAAAATCCAAATATTTCACCCATTAACCAACTGATAGAAACCTGAGTCCACGGCTGCAGTGAAACACAGGGACTCATCACAGACAACTCAACTACAGGCTGTGCTGTGAGTTCATGGGAATGAACCAGCAGAGACCAATATTCCAAAGAACTCCAAGAGAAATCACTGGTTTCAGGGACTTACCTCAGCTGTCATCCATGTCTTGTAGTCATTGAAGAACCGGTAACAGGAGTTTAAAGGAGGAAAATAAAACCAGTTTTCATCACAGGGTCCTCTGGATAGTCTATAGTTTTCAAGGTCCCGCTGAGTCCTCTTCAGAACCAAGGAATTGTTTGTCCCTTTCAGTCAAAGAGAATTAGAATTTAAACCAACTGCCATCCCCAAAGTACCAGTTACAAACAGTCACAGATTTTGCTGTTTCACACCAGACGTTGATGGACACACAGAAGGTCAGGGTTTGAGGGGAGGACGGAGAACAAGCTGTAGCTGTAGCCTCGCTAGTGTTTCATACAGACCTAATGTGATCTGCTTCAGTCTCCGTCTTGTAAAAGGAGGAAAGGGACGGATGGAGGAACTGCAGGCTGATCGGCCTGACACAGGGAGTGGACAAGATGTTGGGAAATGATCTGAGTGACAGCACAACTCATCATTTAGAGTGGTGCAGTTAATCGAGGTCAGTCACACAGAGATGTGAAAGGAAGTTTCTATTTGACTAACGAATGAACAGGCAGTGTCCATGTGCTGTGCTGTTTACTGCATTCCAACTGGATCTTCAGAAATATTGTCCAAAGTCCACAAGGCTTTACATTCAGGATGATGAAAACCATATAACCATATAACAATTACAGCACAGAAACAGGCCAACTTGGCCCTTCTAGTCAGTGCCGAACACTTACTCTCACCTAGTCCCACCAACCTGCACTCAGCCCATAACCCTCCATTCCTTTCCTGTCCATATACCTATCCGATTTTTTTTTTAAATGACAATATCAAACCTGCCTCTACCACTTCTACTGGAAGCTCGTTACACACTCTCTGAGTAAAGAAGATCCCCCTCATGTTAACCCTAAATGCTTGCCCCATAACTCTCAACTCATGTCCTCTTGTTTGAATCTCCCCTACTCTCAATGGAAAAAGCCTATCCACATCAACTCTATCTACCCCCTCATAATTTTAAATACCTCTATCAAGTCCCCCCTCAACCTTCTATGCTCCAAAGAATAAAGACCTAACTTGTTCAACATTTCCCTGTAACTTAGGTGCTGAAACCCAGGGAACATTCTAGTAAATCTTTTCTGTACTCTCTCTATTTTGTTGACATCTTTCCTATAATTCAGTGACCAGAACTGTACACAATACTCCGAATCTGGCCTTATCAATACCTTGTACAATTTTAACATTACATCCCAATTCCTATACTCAATGCTCTGATTTATAAAGGCCAGCATACCAAAAGCTTTCTTCACCACCCTATCCACATGAGATCTCACCTTCAGGGAACTATGCACTGTTATTCCTAGATCACTCTGTTCTACTGCATTTTTCAATGTTCTACCATTTACCATGTATGTTCTATTTTGATTAGTCCTACCAAAATGTAACACCTCACACTTATCAGCATTAAACTCCATCTGCCATCTTTCAGCCCACTCTTCTAACTGGCCTAAATCTCTCTGCAAGCTTTGAAAACCTACTTCATTATCCACAATGCCATCTATCTTAGTATTATCTGCATACAGTACTTACTAATCCAATTTACCACCCCATCATCCAGATCATTAACATATATGACAAACAACATTGGACCCAGTACAGATCCCTGAGGCACACCACTAGTCACCAGCCTCCAACCTGACAAGCAGTTATCCACCACTACTCTCTGGTATCTCCCTTCCAGCCACTGTTGAATCCATTTTACTACTTCAATATTAATATCTAATGATTGAACCTTCCTAACTAACCTTCCGTGTGGAGCCTTCTCAAAGGCCCTACTGAAGTCCATATAGACAACATCCACTGCTTTACCCTCGTCAACTTTCCTCGTAACCTCTTCAAAAAATTCAATAAGATTTGTCAAACATGACCTTTCACACACAAATCCATGTTGACTGTTCCTAATCAGACCCTGTCTATCTAGATAATTATATATATCATCTCTAAGAATACTTCCCATTAATTTACCCACCACTGACGTCAAACTTAAAGGACATAATTACTAGGTTTACTCTTAGAACCCTTTTTAAACAATGGAACAACATGAGCAATATGCCAATCCTCCAGCACCATCACCATTTCTAATGACAATTGAAATATTTCTGTCAGAGCCCCTGCTATTTCTGCACTAACTTCCCTCAAGGTTCTACGGAATATCCTGTCAGGAACCGGAGACATATTCACTTTTATATTCCTTAAAAGCGCCAGTACTTCCTCTTCTTTAATTATCATAGTTTCTATAACTACCCTACTTGTTTCCCTTACCTTACACAATTCAATATCCTTCTCCTTAGTGAATACCGAAGAAAATAAATTGTTCAAAATCTCTCCCATCTCTTTTGGCTCCACACAAAACTGTCCACTCTGATTCTCTAAAGGACCAATTTTATCCCTCACTATCCTTTTACTATTAATATAACTGTAGAAACCCTTTGGATTTATTTTCACCTTACTTGCCAAAGCAACCTTGTAACTTCTTTTAGCTTTTCTAATTTATTTCTTAAGATTCTTTTTACATTCTCTATATTCCTCGAGCACTGCATTTATTCGATGCCGCCTATATTTATTGTAGATCTCTCTCTTTTTCTGAACCAAGTTTCCAGTATCCCTTGAAAACCATCCTCTCTCAAACCTTTAACCTTTCCTTTCAACCTAACAGGAACATAAAGATTCTGTACCCTCAAAATTTCACCTTTAAATGACGTCCATTTCTCTATTCATCCTTCCCATTTAAAAAATTGTCCCGATCCACTCCTTCTAAATCCTTTTTCATCTCCTCAAAGTTAGCCTTTCTCCAATCAAATATCTCATCCCTGGGTCCAGTCCTATCCTTCTCCATAATTATATTGAAACTAATGGCATTGTGATCACTGGACCTAAAGTGCTCCCCAATATATACCTCCGTCACCTGACCTATCTCATTCCCTAACAGGAGATCCAACACTACCCCTACTGTAGTTGGTACCTCTATGTATAGCTGCAAAAAACTATCCTGCACACATTTTACAAACTCCAAACTATCCAGCCCTTTTATAGAATGGGTTTCCCAGTCTATGGGTGGAAAATTAAAATCTCCCATAATCACAACCTTGTGCTTACCACAAATATCTGCTATCTCCTTACAAATTTGCTACTCCAATTCTCGCTCCCGATTAGGTGGTCTATAATACACCCCTATAAATGTTACTACACCTTTCCCATTCCTCAATTCCACCCAAATAGACTTCCTAGACGAGCCCTCTAATCTATCCTGCCAAAACACCGCTGTAATATTTTCTCTGACAAGCAATGCAACACCTCCCCCTCTTGTCCCTCCAATTCTATCACACCTGAAGCAATGAAATCCAGGAATATTTAGTCGCCAATCACATCCCTCCTGCAACCATGTTTCACTAATAGCTACAACATCATATTTCCAGGTATTAATCCATGTTCTAAGCTCATCCACCTTTCTTACAATGCTCCTAGCATTAAAATAAATGCATTTAAGAAATTCTCCACTTCTTACTCTCTGTTTATCACTAACGGTGCAAACAACTTTACTAGCTTCTTTTTCTTCCTTCTCCCCTACACCTTCTGTCTGAGCACTCCCCTTCTCTATCACCTGCCTATCCTCCCTCTCACACTGTCTACAAGCTTTCACTATTTGTGAGCTAATCTGCTCTCTGCTAGTCTCTTCAATTTGATTCCCACCCTCCCCCAACCATTCTAGTTTAAAGTCTCCCCAGTAGCCTTAACAAATCTCCCCACCAGGATATTGGTCCCCCTAGGATTCAAGTGCAACCCATCCTTTTTGTACAGGTCACACCTGCCCCAAAAGAGGTCCCAATGATCCAGAAACTTGAATCCCTGCTCCTTGATCTAATCCCTCAGCCGCACATTTATCCTCCACCTCATTCCATTCCTACTCTCACTATCGCGTGGCACAAGCAGTAATTACTACCTTTGCAGTCCTTCTTCTCAACTCCCTTCCTAGCTCCCTATATTCTCCTTCAGGACCTCTTCCCTTTTCCTACCTATGTCATTGGTACTGATATGTACCACAACCTCTGGCTCTTCATCCTCCCACTTCAGGATATCTTGGACGTGATCAGAAACTTCCCGAACCCTGGCACCAGGGAGGCAAACTATCATCTGGGTCTCCTGACTGCGTCCACAGAATCGCCTATCTGACCCCCTAACTATTGAGTCCCCTATTACTACTGCCTTCTTCTTCCTTTCCCTACCCTTCTGAGCTACAGGGCCGGACTCTGTGCCGGAGACACAGCCACTGTTGCTTCCCCAGGTAGGCTGTCCCCCCCAAGTACTCAAACAGGAGTACTTATTGTCATGGGGTACAGCCACTGGGGTACTCTCTAGTACCTGACTCTCCCCTTCTCCCTCCTAACTGTGACCCACCTGTCTGCCTCCCATGACCCTGGTGTGTCCACCTGCCAGCAACTCATCTCTATCAACCCCTCACTCTCCCTGACCAGATGAAGGTCATGAACTGCAGCTCCAGTTCCCTAACACGGTCTCTTAGGAGCTGCAGCTCGACGCACCTGGCGCAGATGTGGACATCTGGGAGGCTAGGAGACTCCAGGACCTCCCACATCCGACACCGAGAACAAAAAGCTGCCGCGCACTCATAATTCCCCCTTTCTTCAAATAACAGGGAAATCTGAAAACTAAACCTACCTTGTCTCTCCCGTTTCCACCTAAGCCCATTGAGCCAAAGCCCTTAAGCCTTCACTCTGCTCCCGGCTCACTCCGCTGCCCCCTGTATAAAGCTGTGTTCCTTTTAAATCTTCCCTGCTTCACTGCCCAACGTCACATGCCTGCGCAGTCCCACCTCTCTTATCCTCGATGAGAAAAAAAAATCAAAATGGCTCCCATAGCACTCCCATTCTGGTTCTCAGACTTCCTTCTCCAAAGAAGGAAAACCATGGGATCCAACAGAGAGTGAGATGTTGGATTATAAAGCAAAATACTGCAGATGCAGGAAATCAAAAATAAAATAAAAAAATAAAAGCATACCCTATTAACTAGTTTATTCCTATTTATGGAAGTTCTCTCTCCTCTGTAAAAGTGACCGATTTTTTGGAGGCGCCATCTTTATACTTTAGACATCATCATTTCTTTACCTTTTAGCATCGTTTCTCAGCTCTTTATTTAGTTTGCTTAGTATTTGTCTATTTCGTTGTACTCTGAAACTAACTATCATCAGAATTAAGATTACTGATCATTTATGACTCTGGGAAAACCCCAAGGATCTGAAAATAAACAGATCCAACACTTTGATGCCCAAATGTGACACTAATATATAAGAAAACTGAGAATGTCTGCAGCTTGGAGGTAGTTCATTCCTCCGTTCCTTAATTGCCTGCCAATAAACATCCTCAGTGCATCACTTAAAGGGAGATTGAGTGAGCAGGGTCTGTATTTTATTTGTTGCAGATTTTTCGTGGTTGTACAACTTGTGCAGGGACCGGTATAAATTACACAGACTGTCACATCATAGTCACAACGGGTTTGTGTGAGTTGTCGGACAAGAGGCTAACAAAAAATTTAAGTTATCGGACAGATGTTTGTTTAGTTGTAATCCGATATTACCGTCATAACAGAGTTATGAGATTTTTGACGTCTAAAGGTGGAGAGTACTCCTTGAGATTGAAACTAATACAATAACTAAAGCTTTGAAACAAACCGACGTGACCCTCGAATTCCCAGCTGACAGGGAAAAGTTAACTGAAATCTTACGTGCTTACGAGAGTGATGCATGTCTTATGTCGGTAAAGAAATACGGAAGGAATGTGCCCTCGATCCTAAGTCTAGTAAGCACTGACTTACAAATGATGTTGAAGTAATGTGCCATAAGATAACAAAAGATGTTAGGAAAGCTCAGGAACTAAAACAAACAGCTTGGACGCAAAGAGCCTTAGCGAGAGATGCGAAGGTGCGAGCACGTTGAATTGCAAGTCTAGATCGACTTTAAAACACGAACGCTTGATTCAGAAAATCAATCGGATGAAAAGCAAAAAATGCACAACATGACAAGAAGATGCAAATTATCATAAAGAGGTGTCTCTGTTGAACCCAGGTCTGGTTCTGTCCACTGATAAGCTCCTCAGTCATTGAGAGAGAAATTCGAATGGCTGGTTGTGCTGTTGTCACAGAAAATAAAGCGATGGCCCCAGGAAACAGGACTCCTGGTACCTCTGGACAACAGGCAGAATTAAAAGCTTTTACTGAAGCCTGTCTACTAGCAGAAGGAAGAACAGTCTTTATCTACTCGGATCCTCGATTTGCCTTCGGAGTTGTTCATGACTTTGGAAATTAATGGAGACAAAAAGGATTTCTTACAGCCATGTGAACTCCCATCATGAATGGTGAACTAGAAGAACTAATGGAAGTTAAGCAACTCCCATCAGAAGTTGTCGTTTTAAAATGTAAAGGTTTGTTTAAAATGACTACAACGGAAAGCCGTGATAATGCACTTGCAGATGAAATTGCAAAAACGGCAACTGGAGAAGGAATAAAGAAAATTGAGAAATGGAACTTTGGAATATAGAGTTTTGTAAAACACTTCAAAAACTTCTTGAATTTCACTTAGCTTATTTTTTTTATCATTTTTGTTCTTAGATTCCTAATTCTATGAATTGTATTTTCTGCTTTTTTTTTTCAGTTTCCACGCCAGTATTTTCATAGACTGGATCCACCTTCATAATGTTTCTGTTTCAGAAACATTAAATTTTTCCTGATTTGTTGCTTAGCCAAACTATTAATTTCATTCCTAATTTTTTTAATTTCCCCTAACGTATCCTGTGCCAAATTCAATTTGTGTTTTTTTCTAGTTCCTTCAGCCTATTTTGTAATTCCTCTAATGTTTTATTCCTTATGTTTTCTTATATGAAAATATCGCTACAATTTTCCCTCAAAACAGCCTTCAGAGTATCCCATAGAATGGAAGGTGAAACCTCTCCATTATCATTGAATTCTAAGTAAAGACCAATTTCTTTTTTAATTGGTTCCTTAAAGTAGGAATCATTGAGTAGACTTGAATTTAGTTTCCAAATAGTATTCTTTGGTTGTAGGTCAAAATCAACAGATAAATATATAGGTGCATGGTCACTTACATCTATTGTCCCAATTCCACTGGTGTTTATTTTGTCTTTGTCTTTTCCAAATGTTATGAGATCATCTATTCTTGTATATACAGAATGGGGGACAGAATAGTGAGTGTAACCCCTTCTGTTGGGGAAAAGGTCCCTCCATATATCAATTGAACCTACATCCTCAAAAAGTGTATTAACTTTCTTATGTAAGGATTTTGTTTCATAAGTTTTTCTATTGGAAGAGTCTGACTTTGTAATTGTAAATTTAAGTCTCCCCCACATATCAGGAGACCTTCTGTTCCTGTTAGCATCATATTAGCAATTTTCTGAAAGAAACCAATATCGCTTCCTGGAGGTGTGTATATATTCAATAGTGTAACTGAATTTCCGTCTATATTTCCCCTTATCAGAATATATCTGCCCTCTTTATCTCCCATTTCGAATACTTTTTCAAAATTTAGCTTGCTTGAGATAAGAATAGCAATTCCTCTCCTATGTCCTGATTTATATGAGGACAAAAACAAATTAATGAAGCCCATTCTCTTTAGTTTTCCATGCTCATTATCACTTAAGTGAGTTTCCTGTAAGTATACTACATGGGCTTGTTCTTTTTTCATTTTGGATAGAATTCTACTACATTTGATTGGATTTAATAGCCCATTGACATTAAAAGAAATGAATTTTACCTTGTCCTTAGCCATGTGTATTTATTTGTCAATATATCATTGAAATTAGCAGAATAAAACTTAATCAATCTACTTCCTGAACAAATAAGAACCAAGAAACACGAATAATAAAAAAAAGACAATGAAGGTGTGATTCCAAGGCTGAGGTCTCTAGTAAATGACCCTCCGTTGAGCTAGAGGAAACCTCTAGTTGTGGGGGATAGCCCCTCCTACCTGTGAGTTGAGGGCCAGTGAACAAATCTATATCCATTACACAGAAAAGATTTCCCTATGTATTCCTCCCATATATATATATATATATATTCTCATTTTGGTGGGGAAAAAGGAGTGAATGAATGAATAAAAAAGAATAATTGAGTAATATAAGATCCACATAATAATAAGTATTTCTCGAGATAGGTATATCACCGTCTATTTTTGCTTCCGTTTAGCTTCTCAACACTTTTAAAGTTAGCCAAACCTTATGGCTCTTCTGGAGGGACTGAGGGCTGGCTTCGGAAAACTCACAGTCCTTCCTGATATAGATCTCTCGCCCTCCTCCCGTCCCCTGCTTTCTCGATTCTCGCACTATTTCACAAGCAGAGCAGGATAACTGCTCGGCCAGGCTTTCCCTCGGTTTGATCACGCTGACGGGCAACCCTCTGGCCTTCATGTTTGTAGTCGCCTCTTCCACTGTCTGATACAGTTGGATCCCATCTTCATAATACACTCGAAGTTTAGCAGGGTACGGGTTTGAAATCTAATCCTTCCTTGCTTTAATATCCACTTTACCTCAGAGTATTCTTTACGTCTCTACAGGACTGCCGGGGGCAACCTTGATCGAAATATATTAATTTACCATCCAAAAACACCTTCTTCTTTCCCCAGGCCCTTTGTAGAATCTCCGCCTTGGTATTGTATCGAAAGAATCTAATTACTGTTGAGCGTGGCTTATCATCTCTGTCTCTGGAAGGCAGCGAGGCGAACGCACGATGCGCACTCTCAATTTCAAGCTCCATAGTCGAAGGAATTTCTAACATGTCCCGCAGCAACTTTCGTACAAACTCCGTCATAGACAAACCTTCTGCTCCTTCAGGAAATTTGTATATCCTAATATTCTTCCGCCGTGATCTTCCCTCCAGGTCAAGCATTTTACTTTCTTGTTGATTTAATATTTTTATTATCTTACTTAGTATCCGTTCCACGTTTTGCACGCGATCTTCCATCTTCTCAACTCGTGTCTCTGCCACCGCTATTTTTATATTGACGTTGGCGAGCTCTGACTTGATATCATTTAGTTGCTGTTTTATATCTTTTTGGAACTCCCATATCTCTTCCACAATTTTGATTATATTTGCCGCTTTGCCCGAACATCGCCCATCGTCAGCCTCGCTACCATGCATTCGGATAGGAGAGCCGCTCACTGCAGACCCCTCGTTCACAGGCTCCGCAGTGATGCTTTTCTTTATCTCCATTCTCTTTCCCCATTCTTGCCCCCCTTATCAATTCAGATATTTTCGAAAGATCTTATATTTGATGGATTAATGGGCAAAATATGCGTTTTTCCGGAGGAGCTGTTGACTTAAGCTGCCATTCTGGACGATGACATCACCGGAACCTCCACTGTGTTCAGTTCTGTTCTCACTACAGGAAAAACGTGGGAACTATAGAAAGGGTGCAGGGGAAATTTACAAGGATGTTGCTTGGATTGGGGAGCGTGCCTTACGAGAATACCTTGAGTAAACTCAGCCTTTTCTCCTTGGAGCAACGGAGGATGAGAGGTGACCTGATAGAAGTGTATAAGATGATGAGAGGCATTGATCGTGTGGATAGTCAGAGGCTCTTTCCCAGGGCTGAAATAGCTAGCACGAGAGGGCACAGTTTTAAGGTGTTTGGAAGTAGGTACAGAGGAGATGTCTGAGGTAAGTTCTTATGCAGAGATTCGTGAGTGTGTGGAATGGGCTGCCAGCGACAGTGGTGGAGGTAGATATGGAAGAGTCTTTTTAGAGACTCCTAGATAGGTACATGGAGTGTAGAAAAATAGAGGGCTATGCGTACAAGTAAGGACATGTACGGCACAGCTTTGTGGGCTGAAGGGCCTGTATTCTGCTGTAGGTTTTCTATGTTCTAGACCCATGACTGTGTCACCACCCACAGCTCCAATTTGCAAATTAAATTTGCTGATGACACCACAGTGATTGGCCACTGTCAAATAATAATGAGGCAGCCTACAGAGAAGAAGTCATCACCCTGACACAGTGGTATCAAGAAAACAACCTCTCCCTCAATGTTGCCAAAACAAAGGAGATGGTTGTGGAAATGGAGAACAGGCTAACCCCTATTGACATCAATGGATCTGGGGTTGAGAGGGTTTATGTTCCTCAGCATAAACATCACTGAGGACCTCACGTGGTCTGTACATACTGGCTGTGTGGTGAAAAGGGCACAACAGTGCCTCTTTCATGACAGATGGTTGAAGAAGTTTGGTACGGGCCCCTAAATCCTAAAAACTTTTTACAGGGGCACAATTGAGAGCATCCTGACTGTCTGCATCACTGTCTGGTATGGGAACTGTACTTCTCTCATCACAGGACCCTGCACAGAATGGTGCGGGCAGCCCAGCGCATTGGTAGATGTGAACTTCCCACTATTCAGGACATTTACAAAGACATGTGTAAAAAGGACCTAAAGGATCATTGGGGACCCGAGTCACCCCAACCTCAAACTGTTCTAGCTGCTACCATCTGGGAAACAGTACCGCAGCATAAAAGCCAGGACCAACAGGCTCCACCAGGCCATCAGACTGCTTAATTCATGCTGACACTACTATATTTCTGTTATACTGACTATCCTGTTGTACATACTATTTATTGTAAATTACTATAAATTGCACATTGCACATTTAGACAGAGACGTAACGTAAAGATTTTTACTCCTCATGTATGTGAAGGATATCAGTAATAAAGTCAATTCAGTTCAATTCAAATGATGTTGGAGTGACTTATGCCACAACATGGAACTCTCAATCTCAGAGAGGCTGATATACATGTTATGACAGATAGTTTACTCAATTATTATTATTTACTCAATAATTTACTCAATTACTCAATTAATACAAGCTGTTCAGACTGTTTCTCAGCACGTTTCTGCTGCTTGGAGTGCACCATCTGAAGGAGGACATATTTTGATTCCTGGTGAGTAGGTCCTGGTTAAGAAATCACATATGGAATCCCTGGGAGCTTGGTGGGAAGGTCCTAACCATTTATTGCTGATACAGCTGTTAAGTTTATCACCTTTCCAATGTTTCATTGACTAACTATTAACATATTACTCATGTGATGTAATTGTTTCAATTATGTAGCGTATTATCCAGTTTATTCTTACCCAAGGAATTTCGTTTCCATAAAAGTGATGGATTTTTCAGAGGCACCATCTTTATTCTTTTGATTTTCTGTTCCTTTACCCCATAGTATTGTTTTTCAGTTCTTGATTTAGTTTGCTCAGTATTTGTATGTTTGTTTGTACTCTAAAATAAACTATCATTATAATTAAGACGGCTCATCATTCCCGTCTCCTGGAAGAACCCCAAGGACCAGAAAATAAGCAGAGACCTGACAATATGGAGATGATGTTTCCTTAATTGCTGAAATCGAGGGCTAGAGGGCACAGCCTCAGAACAGAAGGACCTTTAGACCAGAGATGATAAAGAATTTCTTTCGCCAGAGGTTGGTGAATCTGTGGAATTTATTGCCACAGACAGCTGTGGTGGTGAAGTCTTTGGGTATATTTAAAGCAGAGGTTGATAGGTTTTGATTAGTCAGGACATCAAATATTATGGGAAGAAAGCAGGAGAATGGGGTTGAGAGGGATAATAAGTTAGCCATGGTTGAATGGTGGACCAGGATCAATGAGCTGAATGGCCTAATTCTGCTCCAATGACTTGTGGTCTTGTGTTCTTATGGAAAACAGGTGCAGGGTGGGACTGATAAGTGTTCTGAGAGCTGACATAGGCTCAATGGGCCAAATGGCCTCTTTCCCCTTCATGAGGAAGGTGAATGTGAATTTGTATGCACACTTCCCTTACTTTCCCCTTCATCTGGTTCCCCACCTTTCCTTTCAGATGGAGTTTGGTCATTTGCCTCCCCAACTCCTTGTGGAGCTGAGTTACATTCTCCAACTACTCTCATCATCCCAGATCTCCATGGCTCCAATATTGATGTCTGTGTCTTCAGCAGCCAAGGACACAAGCCCGAGAAGTCTCTCAAAAGCTCCCAGTCAACAAGGACTGGGAGATGTGTGGCTCTTTAATCCTATTAGATTGTGGGGTGCTTTAACCTGAGTGACAGTGATCACTTCCTCACTCCATTCGAGCATTGTCTCTCTGTCTTGTCTGGTATTTCTTTGCCTTTTATTCTGAAGATCGATACACAAAATGGTGCAACTTTATATAGGGCAGGTGTCAGGGCAACATTTCCTAACATTATAACTTACAGACATTAGAAATTACACTAACATTTGCCAAGTTTCTATTTTGGGGTACCAGATGATACACACAGTATATCTGGAACCGGGTTATGTCAAAGATGCATTGTTCTTGTATTCCTGTCTGTGTCTGTCTCGGAGGGACACATATGACCAGGGCAGAAGAGGGCTCAGCCACTGGGCCAGCTGTTCTTTGCCTCCTGTGATGTGGACCCTGTGGACACCTGTGCTGTGTGGGTATCTCCTGTTGCACACCCATTCATGCACGAAGAGGAGACAGAGACCTGTTGTGAGTTTGGTGTGGTCATGGCAGAGTGGAGGAGACAGGGAGGGCTCAGAGCTCAGTGGGAGCTGTGTGATTCCTCTGACGTGTCCCCGTCAGGACATCTCTACCTGACTTGTGTCCTCGACAGTCTCTATCTCACTCTCCAATTCAATAACTCAGAGACAGTGTCAGACAAAAGACAATCCCTGCTGCAGCCATCCACAAATTCCCAGATTCTGTCATCCATCCCACAGCCATAGTCTGATTCAAATAGTTATTTATATCTGAATACCATAGAAGCATCACCCGAGCCTACCTGCACCGTCACTGTTGACCAACGTGCTTAGCAACAGAAACAGCAGCAGCATCATCTCCACAGTGGAGTTCCGTTCCTCCGGCTCGAAGCACGAAAGGTTCAAAATCAGAGTGAAGGTTTCCAAAAGGGATTCTGCTGCCGTCCCTCCTCTCTCTCTCACTGAGCTGTCCGAAGAGGTGTTCCTGATATATATACATATACGTGTATAGACCCCACATTGTGAAGACATTGGCAATGTGGAAATATGAGCTCTTTTGCCAGACCAATATCTATGCAAAACATTTGCTTTGAGGTGTGTTACAAACACCGTAACTGGGTCACTTACCAGCAAAGATAGAGATGCCCTTTGAAGTCTGATGATACTATTTTTAACAGTATTTATTAGTAAAAATACACAAAAATAATATCAATGCAAATATACAGATAATATACGTCGTCAATACTAAATCTAAAAGTGCGGGTATAATAATAATCAATAAGAAATAAGCTCTATCGTTGTCTAGGGGATAATGTATTGTCCGATGGAAATATAATGGTCACTGCAGTTCCACAAGCTGCCGTCTTTTGGTTGTCGCTGTGTTGCACTTTGTTGGAAAGAGAGAGAAATAGGAATAGAATGGGAACAGTTACCGCTACGGGTTTTTCCAACCTTTATGATTTCGATCCGTCAGGTGTCTCTTTGTCGTGGCCATTCAATTGTGACCTCTCCTTTAGCTAAACCGTTCTTCCGTGGTGAGCCCGCCACCCCAGGCAAGGGAGGATGCACACGAGCTCCCACCGGCTTTCGCTATCAAATGCTGTCACGAGATTTCTAGCGTTTCTCCTGGTGCGTCTAAAGGGGTTGTTCCCCGACCCCTCTTTTATCCTTACTCATGGGGTCTCAGATGTCAATCAGGTTGGGATGATGCAATTCCTCAACCAGACCACTCTGGTTGTCCCCTGAGGGGTTTCATTGAATAGTACAGTACTCAATACACAATTCCGTCTCCAAGAGACAATAGCTGTAGTCAGTGGTTTCGTTCCGCTGATGTCAGGTCACATTCCACCTGGTTGTGTATTCCATGTGTCTCTCTCATTTCCTGGGTCCCAGACCCGAAATAATAGCGATCTTGCGATTCTCAAAAAGGAGGGGACGACTTTGTACCCTTCAGCCCCTCAGAGTTGCTTCACATTCATAACAGGTGCAACTGATACATACAGTAAAATGAGATGAAATGCAACTCATTAATTAAAAGGATTATTACAGCATCCCCTGGACTGGAGCGGAAACCAGGGCAACACTTTGTGAGCTCTTTGTCAGACAGGACATCGTGAGGTGTAACTGGTCACTGAGAAATGCTTCATAACTTATTGGCCAGCCTGTGGGGAATTTATAATACTGGGATCAATGAATATCATCAATGAGAATATTGTGATGACCTTGTTACTGGGATGGAGATCCCAACTCCATTTCTGTGACCCACAACTTCCAGGTCTATGAGTTGCTGCTCTTCCTCCAGTTTCTGTGTTTGATTGGATTGGTTCAGCAGCAAGAAGCACACAATGAGCTCCACGTACTCTCCTGGTGTGTATTGCAAGGCAGCGGGATTGATGCAGGAATCCACAAACCCGGAACACTGTGTCTTTCCCAACTTCTCCACACACATTCCTTCACCGAAGAGCTTTGTGAGAAAGATCCAGGAAATGAAGTTTAACATGTGAGCAGCATTTGATGGCTCTGGGCCTGTGTTCACTTGAGTTTAGAAGTAGGAGGTGGGGGCAGGAATCTCCTTGAATCCTGTTGTATATTAGAAGTCCTACATAGAGTGGAATTGGTGAGGATGCTCCTAACAGTGGGAGAGACTAGAATGAAAGGACACATTCTCAGAATAGGACATTGTTTTAGAACAGAGATGAGGAGAAATTTCTTTAGTTTGATGGTGGTGAATTTATGGAATTCATTGCCACTGATATCTGTGGAGGCCGAGTTGTTGTCATCTATTCAAAGTGAAGGTTGATAGTTTCTTGATTAGTAAAGGCATTAAAGGTTACGGGGAGAAAGCAGGAGAAAGTGGTTGAGAGGGATAATGAATCAGAAATGATGGAATGAAGAAACATGCTAAATGGGCTGAATGGCCTAATTCTGCTCCTATGTCTTATGGTCTGATGGTTTTAATATTCGGTCAACGCAGAGTCTAGACTGAATCACAAGGAGGTATCAGGAGCTTCACGTGTTCTGCTGACTCAACCTCCCACACTGTACATGTGTGCAAAGCTGCATGTAGATAACGTGTTTACATTTTCTGCATTGCTTCACACTTATTCAAAAGTAGTTTTTCATTGATTTCAGCTGTCCATGGATTTACTGAGTCTGATCTGCTCAGGGAAACTGGTCTGGTTGGGATTGCATTCACTAGTTGACTTGAGGAAGGTTTCACTTCTTGACTTTATTCTATGGAACTGTTTGCAATTTGTTCCACAATCTCCATTCGATTGATCTGTGGAATACACTCAGAAACACTGTGACATGATACTGGTCTCGAGATTCCTCAATGATACAGCTTTCACTTACAATCTTAACTGAAATGGCCGAGTGAGGGAGATGCCCGGCTGTGGGGAAACCTGTGGTGGTCGACCACACTTCTGTTTCTCATCATCCACTGGGTCTCATGGATGCAGAGCTGATCTGACAGATCTGTTCTCAGTCCATCCTCTCGAGCAGAATTGTGGTGCCCCAATAACACACAGTTAACCTGCAGGTCACCCTTAGACAAGGTGACCCCCCCCCCCCGAATTAGGATCACTTGAAGCCATGTGAGCAGGTGATGATCATATGAGCAGCTGGAGCATATCCCAAGTCGTGGTTACTCCAGGCAGACCATCTCTGAAGAGTCTTGATAATGGCTGAGGTCACCCATCCTGTAAAGACTTCTGTTAAAAAACAAAATTGCCCAGATTACTCATGGATAGGAATAGACCATGATTGCCTGCAACTTACTACATGGCACAGAATGATGATGCTCCATCTGTTGTGTGAGCGACTCCTCCATTCATAGAGGAATCTGATGCTGCAAACTCCCGTTTTGGCCAGGTCTGAGTTGGATATGGTGGAAGGCTGCATTATCTGCTATGAGGAAGACAGAAAAAGTAAATTGAAAATAGAGTTCTTTTTACCATTAGGACCATTCTGACTGGTTGCATCACTGTCGGGTATGGAGAGGCCACCGCAAAGGCTGAGAAAAACGCAGAAAGCCAGCTCCATCATGAGCACTAGTCTCTCCTGCATCAAAGACACCTTTAAAAGGCAATGCCACAAGAAGGCAACATTGACCTTTCAGGACATGTCCTCTTCTCATTGCTACCATTAGGGATAGGAAGTACAACTGCCTGAAGTCATACACTGAACATTTCAGGAACAGCTTCTTCCCCTCTGCCATTAGATTTCTGAATAGACCTGGGAGACTTTGATAGGACAATTTATTCCATATCGAATTCAAGCTGCATCTGACTTGGAACATTTAGTGGATGGGGCAAACAGTAATGCAGTGTGGCAGTCACTGTATTTTTGTCTCGCAGACACAGAGATACAGAGACCCAGGTTCAATCCTCATCTTGAGGGGTTTGCACACCTCTGTCTGACCTCGTGCATTTCTGCCGAAGGCTCTAGTTTCCACCCACTTATGAAATAACTGCTGACAGGTAACTGATGATTAAAAATTACTTAAAATGGCAAAAGGATCAAAATGGATACTCGAGAGGAAAGGCTGCAGGAAAATAGAGAACAAATGCCTCCTGTTATATTATAATAGGTACTCCATATTTAATCCCTTAAACACTGGTCCTGAGTGTTTCAAGAGGCAACAAAGAGGAAGCTTTAAAATCTAATTCTGGCTGCATCTGACAGAGAATTATTTGGTGGGGCACTGTAAATGGGGCTTATTGCTTATTTATTTATTATTGTTATTATTTTTTTTCTTCTTGTATTTGAAGTTTGGTGCGGTATTTCATTGATTCTATTCTGGTTATTTTTCTATTATGGATTTATTGAGTATGCCCACAAGAAAACGAATCTCAGGGTTGTATATAGTGCCATGTATGTGATAATAAATTTATTTTGAATTTTGAGAGGGAATAATAAATAAGCCATGATCTAAAATAAAACCCAGTTATTGAGATGAAGTTGTGAGAAGTTACCTGAAAATTATTTATCTTTGATACAGCACAGAATAGGCTCTCTGACCCCTCAAGCCAAGCTGTCCAACTGATTTAACCCCAGCCTAATGACGGGTCCATTTACAATGACCAATTAACCTACCTTTGGACTGTGGGAGGAAACCAGAGCACCCACTGGAAACCCACAGGCACACGAAAAGGAACATAGAAACCTGCTTAAGAGGCGCTGGAATTGAGCATTGAACAGCAATGCAGTAAGCACTACACTTGCATAATGTCACTCTGCAATAATCAACCACAGTGAATTGGCAAGAATGGACAAAAATGGACCTTAACTAAAACAATGGAGAGATGGTAGAAGCAGATATGATTGCAATGTTTAAAGAGGCATTTAGATAGACAGTTGAACAGTCCAGAGTGAGAGGGATACAGACCATGTACAACCTGATAGCATTTAGACAGATTCTTGAACAGGTTGGAACTAGAGAGATACAGACCATGTACAGACTGATGGTATCTGTTTACCTTGGCATCATGTTGGGTCAAAAGCTCTGTTCCTGCAGTCTACTGGTCTGTGTTCTATCACAGGAGTCTTAGTTTCTGTTTACTGTTCATGGCTGATTTCAGGAATGGAGCTGGTGGCACCACAACAAATGGCTTTGATGTCCCTGCTTGAGAAACAACAGGATATCGGTCTGCCATTCAACTCTATTATACCACAAGTGGTTTTCACCCTAATATCATTAATATGCCTTTTCTCTGTAACCCTCAAAATACTGGTAACCAATCATTTTTGATCGTGGAAGCAGCAATTAATTTCCAGCATTCAGTGGGACTTTAAAAAAACAAGTTTCCAGATTTTCTTTATCCTTCATCTGTTGAAATGATTTCTTATATCACCCTTGAACATTCTTGCTAATTTTATTCTATTCCATTGTCCCAGACTTCCCCTAGAGTGGAAATAGTTTTGCTGTTTCTACACTCAATGACAATTTTTTCTTGGACTGAAAATTTGAGTCTGTTTCATAAAGAATTTATTGTCAACTGTGGGATTAAACAGATTTTAATCCTGTAAAATCAACAGAACAATTTAACATAGAAAACCCAAAATGAATGATTTAGGTTGAACTTCACAGTCAAGTATGGGTATCACACCACAACTGACCATGTTTATTGAATTCACCAGTTCCTCTTGCCACATGGGAACTTGAGCAATGCCTTAGTTGCTGCTCCAACATCGATATTGTTCAGCCTAACTGCTTTTGGATTAACACTGGAAAGTGAAATAATAGATCTACAGTGGAAAATCATTTCCACATACCTTACATTTAAGAGAAGAATTAAACAAAAAGGAAGAGGGGGACAGAGAGATTAAGTAGTCTATCATTTTCCTGGAGTCACAGACTGGAGTGTTGTTGCTCCATTAGACTGATGAATGTTACACACTTGGTAAATCTTGTATAGCTGCAGTAGAGTTTCCTTGGTACCATTACTGATCAGTTTGAATGCACTGGAGACCAGGATAATGCATGCTGTCAACTTGTGCCAGAAGCCGTGGATTTAACTGAATCCTGTGTGTGGGCATGGTCGTCACTCTGGGCTCCTTAATGTCCAATCTGAAAACAATGAAGGGAATGGTAATGAATATCACACAAAAATCTACAACTTATATTGCACTTATAAAATAGTAAGGCTCCTCAAGGCACTTGAACGTAAGAATGTAAGAAATAGCAGCAGGAGTAGGCCATCCAGATGGCAAGCCTGCTCCACCATTCAATAAGATCATGGCTGATCCAGCCATGGACTCACCTCCACCTACCTGCCTCATCCCCTACGATATAAAAATCTAGCCAACCTTGCCTTAAATATATTTACTGAGGTAGCCTCCATTGCCTCCACAGATTTCACCACTCTCTGGGAAAAGCAGTTACTCCTCATCTTCATCCTAAATCTACTCCCCTGAATCTTGAGGCCTTTTCCCCTAATTCTAGTCTCACCTACTAGTGGAAACAACTTTCCTGCCTCCATCTTATCTATCACTTTCATAATTTTATATGTTTCTATAAGATGATCTCTCATTCTTCTGAATTCCAGCAAGTACAATCCCAGGCAACTCAATCCCTCCTCATAGTCTAACCCCCTCATCTCTGGAATCAACCTGGTGAAACTCCTCTGCACCCCCTCGAAAGCCAGTATATCCTTCCTCAAGTAAGGAGACCAGAATTGCACACAGTGCTCCAAGTCTGGCCTCACCAGTATCCTGTACAGTTCCAGTGGAACCTCCCTGCTCTGAAATTCAATCCCTCAAGCAATGAAGGCCAACATTCCATTTGCCTTCTTGATAACCTGCAAATGAACCTTTTGTGATTCATGCACAAACACTCCTAATTCCCTCTTCATGGCAGCATGCTTCAATTTTTTACCATTTAAATAATAATCTGCTCTTTCATTTTTTTCTTCCAAAGTGGATGATCTTGCATTTATCAACATTGTATTCCATCTGCCAGATCCTTGCTCACTCACTTAACCTATCTATATCTCTCTGCAGACTGTCTGTATCTTCTGCACAATTTGCTTTTCCACTCAATTTAGTATCATCAGCAAACAGATACACTACACTCGGTCCCCGCTTCCAGATCATTAATGTATATCATGAACAGTTGAAGGCCCAGCACCGACCCCTGTGGCACACTGCTCACCACTGATTGCCAACCAGAGTAACACCCATGTATCCCAACTCTCTGCTTTCTATTAGTTAACCAATACTCTATCCATGCTAATACATCACCCCCAACTCTATGCATACTTTTGGATAAGCCTGTCATATGGCACCTTATCAAACACCTTCTGGAAATCCAAGTAAATAACATCCATCTGTTCCCCTCTATCCACTGCACTCACTAGATCCTCAAAGAACTCCAGCAGGTTTGTCAAATGGGACCTGCCTTTGCTGAATCCATACTGGGTCTGCCTGATGGATCCATTTCTTTCCAGATGCCTCACTATTTCTTCTTTAATGAAGCATTTTCCCAACTACAGATGTTAAACTAACCAGCCTATAGTTACCTGCCCTCTGCCTACATCCTTTCCTGAACAGTGGCATGGCATTCGCCATCTTCCAATCTGCCGGGAACCTGCCCAGAGTCCAGAGAATTTTGGTAAATCATTACCAAAGCCTTGACTGTAACTTCAGCCATTTCTTTCAGTACCCTGGGATGCACTCCATCAGGATCAGGAGACTTTTTCTAACTTCAGGCCCATAATTTTGCTCAGCACTACCTCTTTAGCTATTGTGTCAAGGTCCTCACCTCCCATCTATTTGAAACTCTATTTTCACAGAGAATTACATTTTAAAAGGAAACAACAACTTCCTGAGCTGAGTTTCAGCCAGTCTGAAAATGAAATAATTACCTAGATGTAACTAAACAAATAAATAAAATTAACGTTGCCCTGACTCACCAACCACCCATATAATCTAAGTGGTAATTTACAGTCACCATGAATAAGCTACCAATCAGTAAGATTTTGGGAAGTGGACAGACTGAAGGCAAATTCATGCTGTCGGATGGAGAATGTGAAAACTTCACAAGATGGTGCAGAGGTCAGGATCTAACCTGGGTCACTGAAGCAAAGCAGCAGACCCACCACTTACACTACTGTGCCACTCCACTTTGCTGTCAGAAACCCAAGGAAGTTACTCCTCCATCAACGTAATACAATCTCTACATTTATTGGATAATGTCAATGCTCTGGGCCATTCTGCACTTTGAGGCTGCTCCACCATTCTATCATGCCTCATTTATGATGAATCTCACTCCCATTCTCCTGCCTTCTCCCCATCACATTTCACACCCTTACTGATCCAGAAACTCCACTTTAAATATACAGTACCTTATGGCGTGGCCTCCACAGCAGTCTGTGGCAATGAATTCCACAGATTCACCACCCTCTGGCTAAAGAAACACATACTGTAGGTTCTAGAAACATTATTTCAAAATATAATTGAGGGTCAGTGCAAGTTGCAGAACAGAAAAGTGCTCAGTCATTCGTAGGGAATGCAAATTTTCATATTGTGAGACTGAGCTACTTAAACCAATTGCTAATGAACAAAACAGTATCTGTAGCAGGGAACTATGCAACATTTAGACAGACAGACAGACAGGCATACTTTATTGATCCCAAGGGAAACTGGGTTTCATTACAGTCGCACCAACCAAGAATAGTGTAGAAATATAGCAATATAAAAACATAAATAATTAAATAATAATAATAAGTAAATTATGCCAAGTGGAAATAAGTCCAGGACCAGCCTATTGGCTCAGGGTGTCTGACACTCCAAGGGAGGAGTTGTAAAGTTTGATGGCCACAGGTAGGAATGACTTCCTATGACGCTCACTATTGCATCTCGGTGGAATGAGTCTCTGGCTGAATGTACTCCTGTGCCTAACCAGTACATTATTGAGTGGATGGGAGTCATTGTCCAAGATGGCATGCAACTTGGACAGCATCCTCTTTTCAGACACCACCGTCAGAGAGTCCAGTTCCACCCCCACAACATCACTGGCCTTACGAATGAGTTTGTTGATTCTGTTGGTGTCTGCTACCCTCAGCCTGCTGCCACAGCACACAACAGCAAACATGATAGCACTGACCACCACAGACTCATAGAACATCCTCAGCATCATCCGGCAGATGTTAAAGGACCTCAGTCTCCTCAGGAAGTAGAGACGGCTCTGACCCTTCTTGTAGACAGCCTCAGTGTTCTTTGACCAGTCCAGTTTATTGTCAATTCGTATCCCCAGGTATTTGTAATCCTCCACCATGTCCACACTGACCCCTTGGATGGAAACAGGGGTCACCGGTGCCTTAGCCCTCTCAGGTCCACCACCAGCTCCTTAGTCTTTTTCACATTAAGCTGCAGATGATTCTGCTCACACCATGTGACAAAGTTTCCCACCGTAGACCTGTACTCCGCCTCATCTCCCTTGCTGATGTATCCAACCATGGCAGAGTCATCAGAAAACATACATTTACATTTCTAGAAGGAAAAATAATCAGAATCATTTTCAGAAAGGAAGATTGTACTTGCCACAATTGGACTTGCTCATCGTCAGGAGGTGGAGAATGTGGTTGAAAGATTGTCATGTTGCTGGCTGTTTCTAGAAGATTAAGGATAGAATATTCAAAACAGTGAAAGGGGAGAAATCAGAAAGTGGTAGTTAAGGACGGCTTCTTGGTGTATTTGGAAGTGAGAAGCAGGATCACAGTGTTCTGCAGAGGGCTATGTGAGTTCACTGTGAGCATTACATAAATACAGTGTAAGAGGAACTGGTGTTTATATTTGCAAATGTAGCATTCGTGCCCCCAATTTACCCCCGTTCGCCTAGAGTGAATCACCATCGCCCTGCCAATAATGCAAAACTTCAGCGTAAATACACTGTAATGCCCCCCCCCCCAGTACACACTCGCAACATAAATATCAGACAATACACCAAAGGCGAGTAAATAATTGCAACTTTATAGTTATTTCTTAGTGATGGATTAGTAGACACAGATAACCTAAAGGCGCCAAATCAGTAATTTTATCAGTTTGTGCACATAATATTTTAATATGTTGGAACTCACGTCTCCGGTTCCATCCACAATGACCTTCTGAGCCTTTGGCCACCGTCCAAACTGTCGACGTCCAGTATCCACCACCCTGGAACCGCTGTCCGCTCCTCACACGACCATCCTCCTCGCTCGCGTTTCGAAAAAGACTGCGAACTCCCGCTCAGCTCACACATACAAGATAGAATAACAATTCTCTATTGGTTAGTTCCCCCCCTTATCTGCAGTCATAACCCAAACATTCCAGATACAGGAACCCATTACAGCATTAAGTAACATTACTGAAAAGCCATTTCGTTATAACAATACAGAGAAGCCATTTTGTTAGCCTGAACAGTTAACACCGCAGTTAATGTTACTTAAAGCCCTACACAAATAATGGCAAAACAAGTATTATTAATAGTTCTGAAGACCAAAGTAAGCTGCAAACATATTCAAGTAAGATGGTGGAATTAGTGAAAAATTCATTGTCAATAGGTAGAGTGCAGCACATTTTAATTTCAGGTAAAATTAAACTTTGAACAAGGGAAACTTGTTTGAAATGGAAGAGCAACAGAACATGCTGATTCATGTGATATTTAAAGTAGCACCTGAAATGCAAAGCAGTGAGTAATTTAAAGCAGAGATTCCGCCTCAGAACAAGTTCAGACCTGAAACTGAAGGAAAGTAGAATCAGTGTGGGTCCATGGGTTGGGATAGCTGCTTGTGAGGCAATAAATCCCACCAATTACAATGTAACTTGTTTGATTTGAAACTTTTAAGATATTTTAAGATGTGTTGAGGCATAAATCTTTAATTATTTAAAGATACAGTACAGAACAGGCCCTTCTGGCCCTTCAAGCCGCACTATCCCGCAACACCTGACATCCCATTTGAAGCCTAACATAATCACGGGACAATTTACAATGACCAATTAACCAACCTTGTCTTTGGACTGTGGGAGGAAACTGGAGGAGCAGGAGTAAACTGACATATTCATGGGGAGGATGACCAGAGATTCCTTACAGAGGATGCCGGGAATGAACTCCAAGCTCTGACGCCCAGAGCTGTAAGAGCGTGTTGCTAACTACTATGCTGTTTGCAAAAGATGACGTTATTGGGAAATAGTGAGGGAGTAGGGCTGATGGGTTGTAAGGGAACATGAAACTAGATGATTTCCAATCTGTGCCCAGTTAACATTCTCATGCAGAGTGCCAACAGGTAAGACAAAGTGCCCTATGCTAGGGAAGATAAATCCTTAGAGTACCTGCTCCCTGTAAAATGACTGTTTCCAATAAAAGTCAACATGTGCATGTTGCCCAATTAAAGACACATTGTATTGTGATGCATTTCAAGGTTGAGCACTTTAAAATGAGTTTTGCAATCAGAATGTAATATTGCAATAGTGCACATTAGAATCACTAGACAGAGAACCATTATACTGGGAACACACTATCGGATCAAGTAAGTTTGACCTCAGTAAATTGCATTCACTTTCTCAACAGAGTATGCTAGTAAAATATTATGTTCTTAGTTTTAACAGTGACAATTCTGAAGAACAGTTCAACTCTTGAAAAAGAATTCCAAAGAAGTAAGACCAACCCAATAGCTGATCCATTTTTCTACAGTGATATAAATCATTAGTAATTCATTCATCAGGCACTATTCATGTGGGACTGAATAGTCTTAATGCTCATTGAGATGAACAAGTTGTAATTCATGTTATCATAGAACATTACAGTACAGGCCCTTCAGTCCACAATGTTATGGCAAACTATTGACCAACTCTTAAGATCAATCTACCTCTTCCTTTCTGCAAATCTCTCCATTTCCCAACATCCATGTGCCTATCTAAGAGTTTCTCAGATGCTCCTAATATATCTGCCTGCACCACCATCTCCGGCAGGGCATTTTACACTCTCAACACTCTCTGTGTGAAAACCCTACCACTGCCATCCCCGTGTATTAGCTATTTCTGCCCTGGGAAAAAGTCTCTAGCTCTCCACTCCAGCTATTCCTCTTATCATCTTGTACACCTATATCGAATCTCCTCTCATCCTCCTTTGCTCCAAAGAGAAAAGCCCTGGCTTGCTCAACCTATCTTCATAAGACATGCTCTTTAGCCCAGGCATTGCCCTGGTAAATCTCCTCTGCAATTCTTTCAAACTTCCACATTCTTTCACTAAGGAGGCAACCAGAACTGAACACAATATTCCAAGTGTGGTTTTATAGAGCTGCAACATTACTTTGTGAGTCTTGAACTCAATGCTCTGAAGAACGAAGGCCAACACACCAGACACCTGATCAACAACCCTATCAACTTGGATGGCAGCTTTGAGGGATCTAAGGATGTGCCCTTCTCTTTGGTACAGTAATGTAATTCCCATGCCAGAAGTTCATCTGAAAGGTTATATTTCAGAAGGGGACCTTAACATATTTTTGAGCCTGGAATGTCACAGACAGTTCAAATTCAATTCAAATTCACAGACAGGAATGAGCAGATTAATTGGCAGATCAATTTATATCAAAGGCAACACGGAGTGAATCTGCAGATGCTGGAAATAAATAAAAACACAAAATGCTGGCAGAACTCAGCAGGCCAGACAGCATCTATGGGAGGAGGTAGTGACAACGTTTCGGGCCGAAACCCTTCATCAGGAGTGAAGTAACATGGGATGGTCAAGGGGGGATAAGAAGTGGGGGGAGGGATGAAGTAGAGAGCTAGGAAGTGATATGCTGGAGGGAAATGGGCTGGGGGAAGGTGGAGAATTATGGGAAATAAAAGAGAAAGAAAGGTAGGGCTGGGGGAGATCATAGTGAGGGGAAAAAAAGAGAGAGAAAGAGAACCAGACTAAAATAATAGATAGGGATGGGGGTAAGGGGGGGCAGGGGTATCAACAGAGGTCTGTGAGTTGGATGTTCATGCTGGCAGGTAGGAGGCTACCTAGGCGGGAGATAAGGTATTGCTCCATCGGCCTGTTCCCGGGCCCTCGGGGGCTTCAGCTTTCTCTCACCCCCACCCCTTCCCCGCTGACTCCACCAGCCTCCCACCCCCCCTTGGACCAGAGCTCTCAACCCTGCCGGGCCTTCCACCATCCCCTCCGACCTTCCTCTCTCTGAGGCTGAGCGCTCTGTCCTCAGTAAGGGCCTCACCTTTGTCCCCCTTCGCCCTCACCTCAGTGAGTTCCGCGTGCGCCAGGACGTGGAGCTCTTCTTCCGCTGGCTCCATCTTCGAGCCCACTTCTTCGGTAGAGACTCTCCCACCCCCACCGATGACCCGTTCTCCCGTCTCCAACCCTCCTCCTCCTCATGGACTCCCCGCCCAGGACTTCCACCTGCCCTGGTTCTGTTCATCTCTAATCGCCGTCGGGACATTAACCGTCTCGACATCACCACCCCTTGCTCCAATTCCAACCTTACCACTCTGAACGCTGTGCTCTCCATTCCCTCCGAAACAATCCCAACCCTACTATCAAACCCGCTGATAAGGGGGGTGCTGTTGTCATCTGGAGCACCGACCTGTACATAGCGGAGGCACAACGACAACTCGCTGACACCTCCTCTTCCATGGTCTCCTCTGGACCATGACCCCACTAGGGAGCACCAGTCCATTGTCTCCCAAACCATTTCCGATCTCATCAACTCGGGAGATCTCCCATCCACGGCCACCAAACTTATAGTTCCCACAACCTGCACTTCCCATTTCTACCTCCTACCTAAGATTCACAAACCTGCCTGTCCAGGCAGACCCATTGTCTCTGCTTGCTCCTGCCCCACTGAACTCATTTCTGCCTATCTCGACTCTGTTTTATCTCCCCTTGTTCAATCCCTTCCCACCTATGTCCGTGATACTTCCCATGCTTTACATCTCTTCAAAGATTTCAAGTTCCCTGGCCCCCACCGCCTCATTTTCACCATGGATGTCCAGTCCCTATGTACCTCTATCCCCCACCAGGAAGGTCTCCAAGCTCTCCGTTTCTTCCTGGATTCCAGACCCAGCCAGTCACCTTCTACCACCACTCTTCTCCGCCTCACGGAATTAGTCCTCACCCTTAACAATTTCTCCTTTGGCTCCTCCCACTTCCTCCAAACTAAAGGTGTAGCCATGGGTACCTGCATGGGTCCTAGCTATGCCTGCCTTTTTGTTGGCCATGTGGAGCAATCTATGTTCCAAGCCCACACCGGTATCTGTCCTCCTCTTTTCTTGCGTTATATCGACGACTGCATTGGTGCTGCTTCCTGCACACATGCTGAGCTCATCGACTTCATTAACTTCGCCTCCAACTTTCACCCCCTCTTTCTGACCTCTTTCTCTTTTCCCCCCTCACTATGATCTCCCCCCAGCCCTACCTTTCTTTCTCTTTTATTTCCCATAATTCTTCCCCTAGCCCATTTCCCTCCAGCATATCACTTCCTAGCTCTCTACTTTATCCCTCCCCCCCACTTCTTATCCCCCCTCGACCATCCCATGTTACTTCACTCCTGATGAAGGGTTTCGGCCTGAAACGTTGTCACTACCTCCTCCCATAGATGCTGTCTGGCCTGCTGAGTTCTGCCAGCATTTTGTGTTTTTATTTATTTCCAGCATCTGCAGATTCACTCGTGTTGTTGGTAAGCAAATTGTTCACTGCTGCATCTGACTGTACCATCCAAACTGAGGGCTTCCAAATTCATTGGATGGACCATATGACGTCCTGATGGTCCTGGTTAGATTCTGCTCACCCAGCTTGGAATATCTATCACCCATAGTATCTGCCATGGCAGTGTACCTCAGTTATCCTGGCGGCAGTCTACATTCCCACTCCAGGCAGATAGGAAACCTGCACTCAATGAACAATTGGTCTACGGCCTTGAAACAGGATACCCTGAGGACTTCTTCATCATTGCCGTTGACTTCAACAAGGCGAAAAGAATGTGTTACTAAAATAATACAAACATATCTCCTGTCCCAGAAGTAGCCCGAACCCCAATGAGCATTGCGACTCAACTATCAAAGGTGCTGATTGAGACACTACCACTACATCTAGGCAATCAGAGCTTGAGGCTGTTCCCTTTCTCCCTGCATAAAAACAAAAACTATATAGCGAGGTTCAGTACAGAAAGTCATTTAATGCTGCTTTGATGAACTAGATGAGCTTCTACAGGACTGATTTGAATCCATCGACAAGACCATGTTCAAAGACTGAGCAACCAGCGTAGGTGTGTATATCACCACCTTCACAGATTCTGTAAGCGAGTGTGAAAGGACTGTGTACCAACAAGGACAATCCAGGTGTCCCAAACCCAAAATGATAGTCTACCTATTGAAATCTACCTGTGTAGTATACAAATCAGGTGACTCTGACCTTTACAAATTGAGATATGGCCTCCGTAAAGTTATCAGTTATGCTAGTAGTCAATAACAATCTAAAATTAACTGAGAACATCCATCAGTGAGGCAGGGCCTACACAATGTAACGGAGTACAAAACAAAGTCAGACAACATTGCCAACAAAAACACATCTGACTGTACCAATCAATTTGAAATCAATTTGAGGAAACTATGGGAGAGGAGGTTAGTTCACCAGTAGAGCAAGTAAGTAGACAGTGTGTGAGGGAGGAAAGGCAGGTGATGGAGAAGGGATGCGCTCAGCCCAAAGATGTAGGGGAGAAGAAAGAAAAGGATAATAAATTTGAATGCATTGTTAGGGATGAAAAGAGAGGAGGAGAGTATCTTAAATGTATCTATTTTAATGCTAGGAGCATTGTAAGAAAGGTGGATGAGCTTAAAGCGTGGATTGATACATGGAATTATGATGTTGTAGCTATTAGTGAAACATGGTTGCAGGAAGGGTGTGATTGGCAACTAAATATTCCTGGATTTAGTTGCTTCAGGTGTGATAGAGTAGGAGGGGCCAGAGGAGGAGGCATTGCATTGCTTGTCCGAGAAAATCTTATGGCGGTGCTTTGGAAGGATAGATTAGAGAGCTCCTCTAGGGAGGCTATTTGGGTGGAATTGAGGAATGGGAAAGGTGTAGTAACACTGATAGGAGTGTATTATAGGCCACCTAATGGAGAGCGTGAGTTGGAAGAGCAAATGTGTAAGGAGATAGCAGATACTTGTAGTAAACACAAGGTGGTGATTGTGGGAGATTTTAATTTTCCACACATAGATTGGGAAGCTCATTCTGTAAAAGGGCTGGACGGTTTAGAGTTTGTGAAATGTGTGCAGGATAATTTTTTGCAACAATACATAGAAGTACCGACTAGAGATGGGGCAGTGTTTGATCTCCTGTTAGGGAATGCGATAGGTCAGCTGACAGATGTATGTGTTGGGGAGCACTTCGGGTCCAGTGATCACAATAGCATTAGCTTCAATATAATTATGGAGAAGGACAGGACTGGACCTAGAGTTGAGATTTTTGATTGGAGAAAGGCTAACTTTGAGGAGATGCACAGGGATTTAGAGAGAGTTGATTGGGTCAAGTTGTTTTATGGGAAGGATGTAATAGAGAAATGGAGGTCATTTAAGGGTGAAATTATGAGGGTACAGAATCTTTATGTTCCTGTTAGGTTGAAAGGAAAGGTTAAAGGTTTGAAAGCGCCATGGTTTTCAAGGGATATTAGAAACTTGGTTCGGAAAAAGAGGGATGTCTACAATAGATATAGGCAGCATGGAGTAAAGGAATTGCTCGAGGAATATAAAGAATGTAAAAGGAATCTTAAGAAAGAGATTAGAAAAGCTAAAAGAAGATACGAGTTTGGTTTGGCAAATAAGGTGGAAGTAAATCCGAAAGGTTTCTACAGTTATATTAAAAGCAAGAGGATAGTAAGGGATAAAATTGGTCCCTTAGAGAATCAGGGTGGTCAGCTATGTGTGGAGCCGAGGGAGATGGGAGAGATTTTGAACGATTTCTTCTCTTCGGTATTCACTAAGGAGAAGGATATTGAATTGTGTAGGGTGTGGGAAACAAGTAAGGAAGTTATGGAACCTATGACAATTAAAGAGGTGGAAGTACTGGCGCTTTTAAGAAATTTAAAAGTGGATAAATCTCCGGGTCCTGACAGGATATTTCCCAGGACCTTGAAGGAAGTTTGTGTAGAGATAGCAGGAGCTCTGACGGAGATCTTTCAGATGTCATTAGAAACGGGGATTGTGCCGGAGGATTGGCGTATTGCTCATGTGGTTCCATTGTTTAAAAAGGGTTCTCGAAGTAAGCCTAGCAATTATAGACCTGTCAGTTTGACATCAGTGGTGGGTAAATTAATGGAAAGTATTCTTAGAGATAGTATTTATAATTATCTGGATAGACAGGATCTGATTAGGAGTAGCCAGCATGGATTTGTGCGTGGAAGGTCATGTTTGACAAACCTTATTGAATTTTTTGAAGAAGTTACGAGGAATGTTGACGAGGGTAAGGCAGTGGATGTAGTCTATATGGACTTCAGCAAGGCCTTTGACAAAGTTCCACATGGAAGGTTAGTTAAGAAGGTTCAGTCGTTAGGTATTAATGCTGGAGTAATAAAATGGATTCAACAGTGGCCAGATGGGAGATGCCAGAGAGTAGTGGTGGATAATTGTTTATCGGGATGGAGGCCGGTGACTAGCGGGGTGCCTCAGGGATCTGCTTTGGGCCCAATGTTGTTTGTAATATACATAAATGATCTGGATGATGGGGTGGTAAATTGGATTAGTAAGTATGCCGATGATACTAAGGTAGGAGGTGTTGTGGATAATGAGGTGGGTTTTCAAAGCTTGCGGGGAGATTTATGCCGGTTAGAAGAATGGGCTGAACGTTGGCAGATGGAGTTTAATGCCGAGAAGTGTGAGGTTCTACATTTTGGCAGGAATAATCCAAATAGAACATACAGGGTAAATGGTAGGGCATTGAGGAATGCAGTGGAACAGAGAGATCTAGGAATAACAGTGCATAGTTCCCTGAAGGTGGAGTCTCATGTAGATAGGGTGGTGAAGAAGGCTTTTGGAATGCTGGCCTTTATAAATCAGAGCATTGAGTACAGAAGTTGGGATGTAATGTTAAAATTATACAAGGCATTGGTAAGGCCAAATTTGGAATATTGTGTACAGTTCTGGTCACCGAATTATAGGAAAGATATCAATAAATTAGAGAGAGTGCAGAGACGATTTACTAGGATGTTACCTGGGTTTCAGCACTTAAGTTACAGAGAAAGGTTGAACAAGTTAGGTCTCTATTCATTGGAGCGTAGAAGGTTGAGGGGGGATTTGATCGAGGTATTTAAAATTTTGAGAGGGATAGATAGAGTTGACGTGAATAGGCTGTTTCCATTGAGAGTAGGGGAGATTCAAACGAGAGGACATGATTTGAGAGTTAGGGGGCAAAAGTTTAAGGGAAACACGAGGGGGTATTTCTTTACTCAGAGAGTGATAGCTGTGTGGAATGAGCTTCCTGTAGAAGTAGTAGAGGCCATTTCTGTTGTATCATTTAAGGTAAAATTGGATAGGTATATGGACAGGAAAGGAGTGGAGGGTTATGGGCTGAGTGTGGGTAGGTGGGACTAGGTGAGATTAAGAGTTTGGCACGGACTAGGAGGGCCGGAATGGCCTGTTTCCATGCTGTGATTGTTATATGTTATACATCGCTTCCCAATGAGCTTATGCATGCTATGCTCACTTTGAAGAGAGACGGATTGGAATGTCAGCACCCACCCTGACACCCTCCAGTGCACTTGACCCCACAGTCACTACTGCAGACATGAGATCAGTCTTCTAGAGAGTAAACCTACAGAAAGCATCTGAACTGAATGATGCCCCTACCAGTTTCCTTATATCCTGTGGAGATCAAATGGCATGGATACTTGCAGACATTTTTAACATCCCTACATTCCACCCTGAGGTTTCCACCTGGTTTAAGACCACTATTATCCCGGTACTTAAAGGAAATAAGGTTTGTGTCTGACATTCACCATCATGAAGTGCCTCTAGAGGCTGTTCATGGCATAGATTTCATCCAGCTTCCCAGACAGCCTCGACCCACTGCAATTTGCCTACCAGCAAAATAGATCTACAGCTGACACCATCTCCCTGGCCTTGTGACACTCATCTCTGAAGCATTTGGGCAGTAAAGATTATTACAATAGACTATTGTTTATTGACTACCTTTCATATTTCAATACTGTAATTCGAATTTAAAAATCACTGAAGTTAACACTTCCTTTTACAACTGGATTCCTGACTTTCTCAGCAACAGACTGCAATCAGTAGGATAGGCAACAATACCCCAGTCATGATTATTTTCAACACTGGTGCCCCACTGGGCTGCATCCTCAACCCTTACTCTACTCCCTGTACACTCACGTCTGCACGGACAGATTCTGCTCTAACACATTTGCAGGTGACCAGTTGAGGGCCATATCTCCAATAATGAAGGTGGGAGAGGGAGAGCCTAGTGACATGGTGTCAGGACAAGATCCTTTCCCTCAATGTCAACAAAAGAAAAGAGCTGGTCATTGCCTTTAGGAAGGGGGCAGTGCACATGCTGCTGATAATATTAATGTTACTGAGGTCAGAGGTCTGAGAGCTTCAAGTTTCTGGGATTGAACACCACCAGTAGCCTGTCCTGCTCCAGCTATGTAGACACCACAGCCAAGAAAACTCACCAGTACATTTACTTCCTGGGGAGGCTAAAGAAATTTGGCATGCTCCTTCTTCCCTCAACAATTTTCAACCAATACACTGGAAGAAACTGAAGAGAATGGTGGACACAGCTCAGTACATCATGGGAACCAGCCACCCCTCCAAAGACTCTGTGTACTTTTCTTGCTGCTGTTAAAGCAGCCAGCATAATAAGTACCCTACTGACCCTGGACATTCTTTCTGCCCCTCCTCCCATTGGGCAAAGAACAAAATCCTGAAAGCATGTACCACCAGGCTTAAGGTCAGCCTCAATCCTGTTTTTCCCTAATACAATCACTTGGACTCCCGACCTCACAATCAACCTCATTATGACCTTGTTTTTTTAATGTCGACCAGGACTGTACTTTAATTAACTCTTTATTCTGCACTCTGTTACTGTTTTACCTTGCACTACCTCAGACTCTGTTGTAATGAATTGATCCACATGAATGGCAAGCAGGACAAGTCTGTCACTGACCTTGCTATATGTCCTTGTTTACAGGGATGTAATGTTGAGACTTTATAAAGCACTGGTGAGGCCTCTCTTGGAGTATAGCGAGCAGTTTTCTGCCACTTAGAAAGGATGTGTTGAAGCTGCGAGAGGGTTCAAAGGTTCAGAGGGTTCACGAAAATGATTCCATCATTGAATGATTTGTCATATGAAGACCGTTTGATAGCTGTAGGCCTGTATTCACTAGAATCAGAATCAGGTTTATTATCACTGGCATGAGTCGAGAAATTTGTTAACTTAGCAGCAGCAGTTCAATGCAATATCTAATATAGAAGAAGAAAATTAATAGAATAATAATAAACAAGTAAATCAATTACAGTATATGTATTGAATAGACTAAAAATTGTGCAAAAACAGAAATAATATATATTTAAAAAGTAAGTTAGAGTTCAAGGGTTCAATGTCCATTTAGGAATCAGATGCCAGATGCCAGAGGGGAAGAAGCTGTTGCTGAATCGCTGAGTGTGTGCCTTCAGGCTTCTGTATCTCTTACCTGATGGTAACAGTGAGTAAAAAGCACTCCCTGGGTGCTGGAAGTCCTTAATACTCTACACTGCCTTTCTGAGACACCACCTCTTGAAGATGTCCTGGGCGCTTTGTAGGCTAGTAGCCTAGATGGAGCTGACTAGATTCACAACCCTCTGCAGCTTCTTTCGATCCTGTGCAGTAGCCCCTCCAATACCAGACAGTGATGCAGCCTGTCAGAATGCCTTCCACGGTACATCTATAGAGGTCTTTGTGTGTATTTGTTGACATATCAAATCACTTCAAACTGCTAATGAGGTATAGTCACTGTCTTGCCTTCTTTATAACTGCATCGATATGTTGGGACCAGGTTAGATCCTCAGAGATCTTGACAACCAGGAACTTGAAACTGCTCAATCTGTCCACTTCTGATCCCCCTGTGAGAATTGGTATGTGTTCCTTTGTCTTACCCTTCCTGAAGTCCACAACCAGCTCTTTTGTCTTATTGACGTTGAGTGCCAGGTTGTTGCTGCAGCACCATTCCACTAGTTGGTATATCTCACTCTTGTACACCCTCTCGTCACCACCTGAGATTCTACCAAGAATGGTTGTATCATCAGCAAATTTATAGATGGTATTTGAGCTATGCCTAGTCACACAGTGATAGGTATAGAGAGAGTAGAGCAGTGGGCTAAGCACACACCCCTGAGGTGCACCAGTGTTGATCGTCAGCGAGGAGGATATGTTATCACCAATCCGCATAGATTATGGTCTTCTGGTTAGGAAGTCAAGGATCCAATTGCAGAGGGAGGTACGGAGGCCCAGGTTCTGTAACTTCTCAATTGGGATTGTGGGAATGATGGTATTAAATGCTGAGCTATAGTCGATGAACAGATCCTGACATAGGTGCTTGTGTTGTCTAGGTGATCCAAAGCCATGTGAAGAGCCATTGAGCTGTTGACCTATTGTGGCGATAGGCAAATTGCAATGGGTCCAGGTTCTTGCTGAGGCAGGAGTTCAGTCTAGTCATGACCAGCCTCTCAAAGCATTTCATCACTGTAGATGTGAGTGCTACTGGGCGATAGTCATTAAGGTAGCTCACATTATTCATAATTTTGCTCTCATGTCTTATGATCTTATGGTCTTATGTGACAATAATAATGTATTTCATTCCAGTTAGTATTGGCCACTGTAACTATTTTGTATGAACAGATACTGTATAAAAATCCAAAGCATCCCTGAGGTTTGTAATTTGAATTTATGAAGTATACAAAACAAAAGTCAAGTTTAACAACCTCAAATACCACAAATGTAAAATAAAAACAGGAACTGCTACTGATATGCAAATGAAATATGAAAAGGGGAGAGTAAGTTTCTGTCAGAGCATGTTTACTGAAAGGCACTAATCTCATAGCTTACTTCAATAATCGCAAACTTAGAATTTGAGCTGAAATATACAACATTCTGTTGGGGCAAGACAGATCAGAAGCATGGTTGATCTTTTCCCTGCCTGATGTACTGGCAATACTGCCTGGCAATCAAAAGTAATTTTTCTGGTCTGTGAGTCCTGTGCCATATCTTCTGCCTTCAACCAGATCTCCCCAGTGGTACATATCCTGTCCTCATATTGTCCTTCTGGAATGTCAGTAGGGACCTGCTCTCTATCAACATGGAACAGCTGAATTAATCAGATCAAAACTCAAACCTTGCTTTCCTAATAAAATCACTTCACAGAATATTTTCTTGAGCAATTGGCAAGTCATTGAGCACAACCGTGTGGAGCACACTGTTGTCTCAACTGCCTCAGAATTTCATTTTCTTTCCCCTCTCTCCAACTCTTTTTTCTCTCTCTAATTCTTTCCTTACGTAAATAATTCCTCCGCCAGTTTCTGTTTTTGTCTCTTCAGTGCAATTAGATCTTCCAGCATACATACCATTTATACAACTTTATTTTCCTAATACATAATGATGAAAGTAATCTCTCCAATCCACTGAATCTCTGGGCTTTCTTGTCCTTACCTTTTCCCATTTTAATATCCTAACCCAGTGAGTGGTTTAAATTGAATCTAGGGTCCCAGATCTCTATTCTTCCTTCTTGAGCCCATGCAGGGATGCCAAATCCATTGACTATTATTAACTGATCAACGTTAGGCAATTCACTAAGCATCTCTTAATTAATCAAGGATTGCAGTTTATTCTCGCTGCAAAAACAACTGTATAACTATGTTGACCCCAGGACAATAACTTAAAACTTGAATTCTACTGTTCCCTCTGTACCAATACTTACTCAAACCACTTCTCCAATGTATATCACTGATAAAGGATTTCACCCATTAGCCAAATGATTGAACATTCTTTTCTCAGCCCCCATCGTGGGGGCCTTCCTCATAATAGTTAGTCTCTGGAATTCTTGCTCCTTTGCATTTGAAGCCCCTCATTCTTATACTCCTTCCTTATTAGTTCAGATGTTGTATTTTTGATCTGTTTGGTTCTGACTGACCTGTGTCAGATTCCCATTGAATGTAGCCAAGGGCAACACAACTTCTTGATTTACGTGACTTCTTTTGTTCTATGAGACTCTGGTTGAAAACTGTTGTAAAGCTCTAGCTATGATTTTTACTAATATGTTGTGAGGTATTATATTTCAGCAGTTTTCCGTAAAAGCAGTGTGTCCTGTTGGTGAGTGTTTTGTTTATGGTTAAAGATAAGGAGCCATGTTGTCCAATGTAGGAATGTTGGGTCAGTCAATTAGGATGGTGAAATGGGGAAACATTTCTAGAGAGAGCTGGATGGGAAAAGATTTCTGACATTCAGGGTTTGTGGTCTTTTGGCAGGGAATGTGGGAAGGAGAGGATCAAGGAATATGCCTGGACAATCCAATCTGAAGGGGAGAGCCTAATGCAAGGAACACTTCACGAGCCAAAGGAGTCCAAGAAGTGAAGTTCTACCTGTGACTGGTGATGAGAATTCAGCGCCCTGACTAAAGCAGTACACCCAACCACTACGGAAATGAGCTCCAGTGTTTATGTGCACATTCAGACTGGCTTAACTGTAATGGGCCCTTTTATTTTCTCCTTCTTCTTTTCTTTTCCTATTAACTGTTTGATAACGCTGGAATTGGTAAATAAATTTCTTTATAATTTTATGCTGGTGTAAGATCTGTTACTTCTTGGCGACCGATAATTGTGCATAGACAGTATCTACACAATTGAGGTTCCGTTAATCAGAATCCCCAACATTCCTGTTTGGTTGGACCCAAAATCATACCAACCCTTGACATATATTGTTTAGAAAGGTGGCCTGCTGACTGCTGTGTCAGTTAGCAGAGCTAACTAATGAGCCATGCAGGCAAACTCTGGTGAGAGGGTTACACAGTCAAACTGGCTCACCCAGTCACTGGGCTGAGATAACGAGTTTACTTTTGCAAACCTGCCATTATACACAATAAACAGTTCATCTGAGAATGGTCTCAGGTTTGACAGATCATCAGCAGAAACTCCTTCTGCCCACATTCAATTGCTCTGAACAAGGATCATTTTTTCAAACAGTTCACAAAATGTAGGTTACTCAGCAGCTTCACAAAATGGCAACCACAATTCCTTTAAGCATATGGCAATAACAAATACATCTGGTTTGTTTACTTCCACTGTCCTCGACTCTCTTGAGTTCAATATTTCCTTCCATATTTTAATTCCTTCATGACTGACACAGTAATCTGACCTACACAAATAAAGGCTACAGTACTGGCAAAGTGGCATCAAGTAAGAAATGTAACCTGGAGAGAATCTCAAATAGACTATTCCACACCAGTTAGTGAACCAGGGAGTATGGTCAAATCCATATTGATCGATGAAAAGCAAGTGCAAATCACTGACTTCAAGTCTGTGTGCATCAAAAGTAATATAATGGCAAAGGAAAGTCATACCAATAAAGACCATTGATACTTGGAGTGTAAGAATGAACAGCACAGAATGTTTGCAGATTGCTCATTCAGAATTAATTTGCAATTGCCCATGGAAGTAGAAAATGAGCCAGGAAAGGATCACATGGAGAAGGTGGTACAATGTGATATTAGGTCAAATATTTCTGAATTCATAAAGGAAACTGCTCATGAAGGAGTGGGGACATTTGGAAGTTATGAAAGGAGAAATTGAATGTTCAATATCTGTAACAGAATGAGACTGGTCAGCAAATTCAGCGCAGAATCAAACCATTCAACCTCAACAACAGAACCAAGTAACTGCAGAGCAGACAGAACAACTGTTCTTACCAGAACACGAGTTTGCAACAAGCATGTTAAAAGAAGAAGTCAGGTTCAGAAAAAAGTCAGGTTCTGTGGGTCCAAATGTAATCACAGAGGACACAAAAGGTACGGATTTGTCAGCAGCCAAAGAGCAGCCAGCAGCAACTGAACATCCAAAGCTACCAGGAGCAGACATGCCACTAGGGGATCCCCTGGTAGCTCAACGTCTGATATCAGTGTCCATAGAGAACCCAGTCAAAGCAGATTATCAAGTGCCAGTGGAACATCCATTAATGGTACAACATTCAGTGGAAGAAGCATCAATTTCTGAACTGACTTATCTAGCCTGTCTCGTTTTGGCCACCTCTGCTATTGAACATTTTATGTCCCCAGCTGTTGAACTTTCCAGGTTCAAGAACAGTTACTACCCCTCAACCATCAGGCTCTTGGACAAAAGGGGATAGCTGCACTCATTTAAGGACTCTTGTTATTCCATACTCGTTATTTATTGCTATTGATTCATATCTGCATTGGCACAGTTTGTTTACAGTTCCTGATGCTTACAGTTTACAGATTGTCTTTACAGTTAGCGTTCTATAAATTTCGCTAAGTATACCGGCATAAAAAGAATCTCAGGGTTGTAAGTACTCTGATAATACATTCTACTTTGATCTTTGAGCTGCGAACTATTCTCATAAGAGATAAAAGTCCATGGTTACTTAATTGGACACCTGCAAAGTCTCGGAGAATTAATGAGAAGTAATCAAAGACAATTGCAACTTAACCGCGGATAAGAGTTAACACTAACACAAAAACCCAAAGCACAACAATACAGATAACTTACAATAACCAAAACACAGAGAATACAAAAGAATATCAGGCAGCAACTCCGAGCCCGTGACAGAATCTCTCCCCGACAGCCCAGGATTATTTGAATGTAAAGGATGGAATTCTGAAATAAGGTCAAAATATCCCTGGAAGGAACCTAACAGCGATCCTCCGGACCCTATCCCTCCCAGTCTACCAAGTATTGTAGCTTAGTTCCGCGAATAAGTCAGTCTGAGGACTGCGTGGACAATTTCGCTGCCTATCATCCTTGGTGGAGGTGGTGGCTTGGGAATCGGCGCCGAGGGACTACATAAGTAAAGGTTTCCATGTGGATACGTGAAAGGTGGGATAAATTCTCACAGCGGGGAAATCGTAACTCGTAAGTTACCAGGTTGAGTTTTCTAATTCCTTTAAAGAGACCGATAATGTAAGGGGTTAGTTTCCCCAGAAGATTGTTTAGGTGTACACCAGACCCGCTGACCAATGCAGACTGAGGGACCCATCTGTCTCTTTCTATTGGCCTTGGCCAACTGCCGGGCCGAACTCTCTTCCAGAGTCTCTTCGGCCTTGAGCCACCTTTGAACAAACTGCTCAGCTCTGGGAACACCCGCCTCTGCCTCCTGATCAGGGAAACGAGGAGGCTGAAACCCAAGTTGACGTTCGAAGGGGCTCATACCTCGTGTCGAATGTTGAAAAACGGGGGGAAACTTTTTTGAGATCATGGGTCGCAAACTTGGGATTGTCAGAGGCAGACTCGGAAACTCATGAGCCTTCTGAGAGGCAGACCTTGTGTCAGCTAGACTCCCAGCCCGGAATAGCGCCGTTAGACCAGTCTATAACGGAGCCATGCTGCAACAAGCACAGATACCCTATGATGAGAGAGATGGCAGGCGGAATAGACAAGTGAGATCTCAGCATTTTAGAATGGTCTCCTATCCGGAAGCCAAGGGGCTCTGAAATATGACAGACCTGCCAGGCTCAAGCGCGGTGACTGTCAAGGGATGATCTAACCTTCAGATGGGGATTTGCAGCTCTCGGGTCACCCCCAGATCTAAAAAAAAATTACCTGCGGAGCCAAAGGGCCAGTTCCTTGTCGCCCCAGGGCAATAAAGAAGGCTCATTTATCCCAGAGGTCGTAGAAATATGAGGTATCTCCCAGACCATCACTGACCTCCCTTGATTGGACGGGTCTTGGAGCTGGAGTTTCCGACCTCTCGGGGCACCGTACCAACAGTCACACACAGCACATAGTACCTATAATTACCAAGCTAAAAAAAAAATACAATAACAAAATGTAATATAGCCCACGTCGCTGAATGGCATGGCCTGCAGATTGATGGCGCATGAGATGTTGTGCTAGAGCCATGTTCTTCTACACTGTTGTGTTGAAAACTGCTCATTTCAGAGGTATGGGGTGAGGATGTGGGAAGGGGAAACCATAAAATATTCTGAAGTTACTCTGTTGCTTTAGTTTCTTGCTTAATCAACTTAAAATAAATTCTACATTATCCTTTTCACATCGTGGCTGACTCAGCAACGTTCCGAAGTTAGTGCAGTCTGATGAAGACGATGGCCTTAGGGTTCTTGTCTGCTCATTGAAGTCTGGTTAAATCAACAAAAATGTTTCTGGAGCACTGTCTGCTGGAGTTACAGAGTGCTTTGTCTTGCAGTGTCCATCCAGTAATCTGTATTTGTAACTATTGAATTACATCTGGCTCAGTAGTTTCAGGACTCATTTCTTCTGCTGTTGAATGAAAGCTGGATATCATAGTCACTTCTATACCTCTTCTTCCGACGGGCTAGCCTTCACTGAGATCTCCATCTGTTTCTGAGCTCTCATTGGCTTTCAGTTGATCCTCAACAGGTGCTCCTTTCTCTGTGTCCATTACAGCCAGTCTTCTTTTTGCTTCATCCTATGCAACCCTGTGTCCTTCTGACTGCCCCCCCCCCCGTAACCAGTCTTGTTATTCTCATTTTGGCCACTTCTACTATTGAACATTTTATGCCCCCAACTGTTGAACTTTCCATTCTGACTCTTGGAGTTTCAGCAGATGTTTTTCTTACTGCTGTGCCTTCCATTTCACCCTCTCGGATCTCATGATCATTCCTGTTCTTGGACAGTTAATGACTATTCCTTCTGCACCATGGCTGCTCTATTCCCCATTGTTATTTCATCTGGTAATGTTCCACTGCCACTGGACCATTCATTTCTACAAGACAGTCTGTTGACTCCTGGGATGCTTCTTCCACTGAATGTTGTACCATTAATGGATGCTCCACTGGCACTTAATAATCTGCTTTGACTGGGTTCTCTATGGACACAGATATTGGATTGGGATTCAGAAGATCTCATGGTGGCATGTCTGCTGCTGGTAGCTTTGGATGTTCAATTGTTTCCAGTTGCTCTGTGACTGGTGAGTAATTGGTGCCTATTGGATCCTCTGGCATTACATTTGGATTCACAGAATCTGCTTTTTCTGAACATAATAGTTGTGCTTCTTCTTTTAGCATGGTTGTTGCAAACTCATGTTCTGGTGAGAACATTTGTTCTTCTGCTCTGCAGTTATTTGGTTCTCTAGTCCTCCTATTGTATAGGTTGAATGGTTTGATTCTGCAGCTGAATTTGCTGACAAATCTCCTTTTGACACAAATACAGAACACTTACTTTTCCTCTCATGATTTCCAAATGTCCCCACTCCTTCATGAGCAATTTCCTCTATGAATTCAGAAGCATCTGCCCTAATATCACATTGTACCTCCTCCTCAATGTCATCCTTTCCTGACTCAATTTCTACTTCTGTGGACAATTGCAAATTGCATCCATTATTAAGGACCTCCAGCACCCAGGACATGCCCTTTTCTCATTGTTACCATCACGTAGGAGGTACAGAAGCCTGAAGGCACACACTCAGCAATTCAGGAACAGCTCTGCCATCCGATTCCTAAATGGACATTGAACCCTTGGACACTACCCCACTTTTCTTTTAATATATATTATTTCCATTTTATAGGATTTTTAATCTATTCAATATACTGAATAAGATTTACTTATTTGTTATTGTTTTTTTTCTTCTAGATTATGTAATGCATTGAACTGCTGCTATTAAGTTAACAAATTTAACATCACGTGCCGGTGATAATAAACCTGATTCTGATTAATTCCTATCAGGGATGCTGCTGTAGTGTTTGGCAGGGCCACCTAGTAAAAGGGATGATCAAAGATGCAGTTGGAATGCTTACATTCTCCCTGTTATGTATACCGGATGCCTATGGGAATGTTTCAATTGTGGACATGAAGGTCATTTTGCCAGCAATTGCCCACAACCCAGATGGGTTGGGAATATTCAGGATGTAACAGAGTCTCCATTGCCCTGGAAGGTTTACCACGTTCCTGCAATGTAAAAACCAGGGTCCCAATGAAAAGCCATGACTGTACCCGGAGTTACCTACAGGGAATCCAAGTGTGCAATAACAGTGACCAGCCTCGGGTACATGGGTGTGCACCACAAGGTAGGGATAGTGTGGCCAGACTTCTTGTAGAAGTTAGAGTAGCAGGCCACCCTATAAAATTTCTTTGGGATACAGGAGGCTCTCAAGCCACCCTGAACACATTCACATTCAATACACCAAGTTGGGAAATGCAAGACACTGTTGTTATAACTGGATTTACTAGACACTCACAAGTAGGGGAAATGACAACACCACTGAACATACAGTTGGGACAAAAATGTTCTACACTTAGTTGTGCTCATTGACTTGCTAACTTCTAAAGAATCCATTCTTATGGAGTAAAGTTTTGAACTGGAATTTGAATGTTAATGTACATCCTTGGATTCAGATTATTTTGCATGTTATTATTCTTCTGCTCTTTGTTCTAATGACTGTCCAATATATTAGCCAAAGTGTTTTTCAATAGCAACTTAAACAACTTAAGTGTTTGTTTGCTAAATGCCATTCCAAATCTCTTTTTGGTATTTTGTCTGACTTTATACTATGATATTGTTTTTAAGAATTACATATCTCTATTGCATTATATTTTATTAATTACTGTTAAATGCCTTGATACATGGTGAAATTAGGTATATTTTTATCATATTTCTTATATTTGCTTTTGCATTGATAATATTTTTAAATATGCCAGTGTTTCAATATTACTTTTTTATCTGTTTTAGAGTATATGATATTTTGTTAATATCTTTAGTGTTATTTGTAGTCATGAATGCTGGTGTTCTTTTTGTATAGTATTCACTCAGACATATAAACAGTAATATTATTCCCCAGAATTCTCTGTGGATCAAAAGGGAGGAGATGTTGGCTATGGAAGAATGAAAATATGGAAGAAAATATCAAACTCGAATGAGTTAAAATCAATGGAAGTAGACAAACCAGATGCCTTGGTTCTTGCAATATGCTTGAAGCAATAGAGGTTGCCATTTGTGAAACTGCTCTGTAACCTCCATTTTGTGAACTGTTTGATGAACTGATTCCTGCTCTGTAGTAATTTAATCAGAATAATTGAATGTGGACGTAAGGAGTTTCTGCTATAGACCATTCTAAGATGTACGGTTTATTGTGTACAATAGAGGGTTTGCAGAAGTAATCTCATTATCTCTGCCCAGTGTCTGTGTGACCTGGTTTAACTGGTTTGAAGAGGAGTTTGAACAGAACAAAAGAAGTCACCTAAGGCACGAAGATGAAAGTGAAGGACATAAAACAATATTGCTTGTAGCACTTGGACTACATCCAATGGAAATCTGACACCGATCAGTCAGATTACCTCAAACCAACACGATTGAAATTCAGTGTTTAAACTGGTGAGGGAAGACTCAGATGTAAAGTGCTGATAACTCTGGAGACTAACTATTGCAAGGAAGAACCCTCATGCCAGGTGTTGTGAGAATTGTCCCGCCAACAGGAGATTCCCTATATCGGCGTTATAAATTGGAGAAGTGGTCTGAGTGTGTATTGGTTCAGAAGGAACTGTGGAATTCAAGTTTTAGGTTGTTGGCCTGGAGTCAACAGAATTACATTGTTGTTTGTTCAGAGACAATAAAGTGCGAACTTTGAATAATTAAGAGTTGTACAGTGAATTGCCTGATCTACATCAGATAATGATTGCTCAACACTTGGATCTAAATACATCAGGCAGGGAAAAGATCAACCATGCTTCTAATCTGTTTTGCCCCAACAGAATGTTGTATATTTCAGCTCGGTAAACTACAAGATTAGTGCCATTCAGTAAACATGCTCTGACAGAAACTTACTCTCCCCTTTTCACATTACATTTGTGTATCAGTAGCACTTCCTATTCTTATTTGACATTTGACATTCTTATTTGGCATTTGAGATTGTTAAAATTAAGTTTTGTTTTGTATAATTCAAATTACAAACCTCAGGGATGCTTTGCATTTTTATACAGTGTCTGTTCATACAAATAGTTACAGCAGCCGACACTAACTGGAATGAAATACATTATTATTGTCACACAAGAGAAGATATAGGAGCAGAATTAGGCCATTTAGCCTTTTGAATCTGCTCCGCCACTTCACCATGGTTGCTTCAATTTTCCTCTCAACCCCAGTCTCTTGTCTTCTCCCTGTATTCTTTCATGCCCTGACCAATCAAAAAACTGTGAACCTCTGCTTAAATATACATAAAGACTTGGCCTCCACACGTGGCAAAGAATTGCACAGTTTCACCACCCTCTGGCTAAAGTAGTTCCTCCTCATCTCCATTCTAAGAGTATGCCCCTCTATTCTGAAGCAGTGTACTCTGGATTTAGGCTCTCCCATCATGGGAAGCAACCTCTCCATGTCCACTCTATTAAGGCCTTTCACTATTCGATAGGTTTCAATGAGGTCACCCCTAATTCTTTTGAATTCTAGTGAATACAGGCCCAGAGCTATCAAACACTCTTCATATGACAAGCCAATCAATGACTGAATCATTTTTGTGAACCTCCTTTGAACCCGCTCCCAGTTTCAGCAATCCTTTCTAAGATAAGGGGCCCAAAACTGCTCACTATACTTCAAGGGAGGCCTCACCAGTGCTTTATAAATTCTCAACAGTACATCCTTGTATTAAGGATATACAACATCATATAGCAAGGTCAGTGAAAGACTTGTCCTGCTTGCCATTCATGCAGATCAATTCATTACAACAGAGCTTTGAGGTAGTACAAGGTAAAACAGTAACAGAGTGCAGAATAAAGAGTTAATTAAAGTGCAGTCCTGGTCAACAATAAGGCACAAGGTCATAACAAGGTTGATTGTGAGGTCAGGAGTCTATCTTATTGTACTATGTAACTGTTCAATAGTCTTAGGACAGCAGGATTGAGGCTGACCTTAAGCCTGGTGGTACATGCTTTCAGGATTTCAGGTCTTCTGCCTGATGGGAGGAGGGGCAGATAGAATGTCCAAGGTTGGTAGAGTATTTATTATGTTGGCTGCTTCAGCAGGGCAGCAAGAAGAGTACACAGAGTCTTTGGAGGGGTGGCTGGTTCCCATGATGTACTGAGCTGTGTCCACCATTCTCTTCAGTTTCTTCCAGTGTATTGGTTGAAAATTGTTGAGGGAAGAAGGAGCATGCCAAATTTCTTTAGCCTCCCCAGGAAGTAAATGTACTGGTGAGTTTTCTTGACTGTGGTGTCTACATAGCTGGAGCAGGACAGGCTACTGGTGGTGTTCAATCCCAGAAACTTGAAGCTCTCAGACCTCTTGACCTCAGTAACATTAATATTATCAGCAGCATGTGCACTGCCCCCTTCCTAAAGGCAATGACCAGCTCTTTTCTTTTGTTGACATTGAGGGAAGGGATCTTGTCCTGACACCATGTCACTAGGCTCTCCCTCTCCCACCTTCATTATTGGAGATATGGCCCTCAACTGATCACCTGCAAATGAGTTAGAGCAGAATCTGTCCGTGCAGACATGAGTGTACAGGGTGTAAAGTAAGGGTTGAGGATGCAGCCCAGTGGGGCACCAGTGTTGAAAATAATCATGACTGGGGTATTGTTGCCTATCCTACTGATTGCAGTCTGTTGCTGAGAAAGTCAAGAATCCAGTTGTAAAAGGAGGTGTTGACTTCGGGGACTTTGCCGGGAATTACAGTATTGAAATATGAGCTGTATTCAATAAACAATAGTATTCCAATTGCTGTACCTGTGTCCTACTGCTTCTGTTCTAACTAACTTTCAGAAATCCCAAGAATTCAATCTCAAACGTGGCACCCATCAGGGATGCCCCTTAAGTCCCTTTCTCTTTGATTTGGCTATAGAACCTCTGGCGATAGCATTTCGAAAATGTCCTGAACTGACCGGGATTTGGAGAGGGGGTGTTGAACATAAAGTCTCTCTCTATGCTGATGACTTACTACTCTTTCTCTCATATCCGTCTACATCCTTACCTCTAATGTTTTCACTTCTTGACCAGTTTAGCCAGATCTCTGGCTATAAACTCAACTTACATAAGAGTGAACTTTTCCCAATTAATAAAGAAGCACAAGAACTAATATTTCGAGATCTCCCTTTTAAAGTAGTCCATAATCAATTTACTTATCTTGGAATTACAGTCACAAAGGAAGTTTAAAGATCTCTTTCGTGAAAACTTTGTCAACCTCTCATATGCTACAAAACAGAGTCTGGTACAATGGTCACCTCTATCTATGTCCTTGGTAGGTCGTATCAATGTTGTCAAAATGTATGTTCTCCCCAAATTCTTATACTTATTTCAATCTATCCCAATTTTTATTCCTAAATCTTTTTTTGATTCCTTAGACTCTATTATTTTGTCATATCTGTGGCAGAATAAGCGCTCTAGAATTAATAAAATCTACCTCCAAAAATCTAAAAAAGAGGGTGGCATGGCTTTACCTAACTTTCGCTTATATTACTGGGCAGCTAATATACGTTGTGCTGCCTTCTGGTCTTTCTTCCACGGTCAACCTGAGTGCCCTAACTGGGTGGCAATGGAGTTGAGCTCCACTAAAGAATTATCTATATCTGCACTTCTTGGCTCTGCACTCCCTAGCAGTCTGCCCAGATCAATAGCTAATCCTCTGGTTAGACACACTTTGCGTATATGGGCTCAGTTCAGGAAATGCTATGGTTTCCAGGGGTTTTCCATTTCTAGCCCTGTTGCACATAATCACCTTTTTTTACCTACCGCGTTCGATTCAGCATTCCATGTTTGGTACAGGAAGGGCATTAGACATTTTGAAGATCTCTTCATTGATAACCGCTTCGCTTCTTTTCAGCAGCTCTCTGTTAAGTTCAACCTGCCTAACGCTCACTTTTTCAGATATCTCCAAATCCGACACTTTACTGCTCCTTTAATTCCTAACTTTCCTGAAATGCCTGCGAAAAATGCTATGGACCTATTTCTCTCCATTAATCCACTAGGTAAAGGTTTAATTTCAACTATCCAAGATAAACTAGCAGCCTTACGACGGGCCCCTGTGGATAAAATTAAAATGGCCTGGGAGCAGGATTTAAATATCTCCTTATCCGAGGAGAGCTGGGACTCAGTTCTCAAATCGGTTAACTCAACCTCTCTTTGTGCTCGCCATTGTCTCTTACAGTTTAAGATTGTTCATAGAGCTCATATGTCTAAATCTAAACTATCTCGATTCTACCCTGGCATTAGTCCGCTCTGTGATAAATGCAAGAGGGGCGTGGCCTCTCTCATCTATATGTACTGGCTCTGTCCTAGCTTGGAGAAATTCTGGAAAGATGTCTTCACTACACTATCGGGTATTCTGAATCAGCACCTAGAACCTAACCCCTTAATTGCTCTGTTCGGTTTTTGGGGCGAGACAGATTTATGTCTGGGTCCGACCAAATGCCGAATACTATCCTTTGCCTCTCTCCTGGCGAGACGCTTGATCCTCCTTAGATGGAGAGATGTTGCCCCGCCCACTCATGCGCAATGGCTTAACGACATTATGGCCTGCTTGGACCTCGAAAAAATTCATTATTCAGTTCTCAATTCGGATTTAAAGTTCCATAAGATCTGGGGGCCTTTTATCGAGTACTTTCATAACCTTCCTCTTGACTAGGGGTTTTTTTTTCTTTTCAGTCCCTTGCTTTCAGCTCCCTTTTTTTTTCTGGTAGTAGATAGATAGATAGATAGATAGATAGATACTTTATTCATCCCCATGGGGAAATTCAACTTTTTTTCCAATGTCCCATACACTTGTTGTAGCAAAACTAATTACATACAATACTTAACTCAGTAAAAAATATGATATGCATCTAAATCACTATCTCAAAAAGCATTAATAATAGCTTTTAAAAAGTTCTTAAGTCCTGGCGGTAGAATTGTAAAGCCTAATGGCATTGGGGAGTATTGACCTCTTCATCCTGTCTGAGGAGCATTGCATCGATAGTAACCTGTCGCTGAAACTGCTTCTCTGTCTCTGGATGGTGCTATGTAGAGGATGTTCAGAGTTATCCATAATTGACCATAATTGGCATTATTATCCTCTGTTGCTAAGTGTATTTACAGTCTGGGAGTTTGACTGTCCGGACTTATACTCTCTATATTGTGTGGTGGTTGGTCTGGAATTGTTGTTTTTTTCTTGTGTTGTGGGGTTTGGGGAGGACACTAAGCTCACTTGTCTTTAATTTAGGTGCTTTTTTGTTAAATTCTCTTCCTGTGTAGCATATTGTTATTGTATGCTTAATTTTGCACTGTATTAATGCTCCTCATTGGGATTTGGGGTTTTTAATTTTGTAAAATGTTTTGAAAAACTAATAAAAAAATTTAAAAAATAAAAATAAAAAATAAACAATAGTATATTGTAATCATCTTTACTGCCCAAATGCTTCAGAGGTGAGTGTCACGAGGCCAGGGAGACGGTGTCTGCTGTAGATCTATTTTGCTGGTAGGCAAATTGCAGTGGGTTGAGGTTGTCTGAGAAGCTGGATGAAATCTATGCTGGATGAAATGACTCTATCTTCAGGTTTGGGACACCTGGATTGTCCTCATTGGTACATAGTCCTTTTACACTCGCTGATAGAGTCTGTGAAGGTGGTGATATCATCACCTACACTGGTTGCTGAGTCTTTGGATTCAAAGCTGTCATGTAGAAGCTCATCTATTTCATTAAAGCACCATTAAATGACTGTCTGTACTGAGCCTCACTATTCAGCTTCTGTTTTTATGCAGGGAGAAAGAGAACAGCCCAGTGTTCTGATTCCCTAGATGTAGGTGGTAGTGTTTCAATCAGCATCTTTGAGTCACAATGCTCATTGGGGTTCGGGCTACTTCTGGGTCAGGAGATACGTTTGTATTATTTTGGTAATACATTCTTTTCACCTTGTTGAAGTCAATGGCAATGATGAAGAAGTTCTCAGGGTATCCTGTTTCAAGGCTGTAGACCAATAGTTCATTGAGTGCAGGTTTCCTATCTGCCTGGAGTGGGAATGTAGACTGCCGCCAGGATAACTGAGGTACACTGCCATGGCAGATGCAGTCAGGTGCAGCGGCTGTAAGCTGTTTCAGTGAGACATAGCTCACAGCAGTGACCAATTTACTTATTGATCTTGTTTCAGAGTAAATGTTGTCAGGGAAAACCGTTGCTGCTCTACTTTGAATATTCCACATGATATTTTGTACCCATCTGTACAAGTAGAGGGTACCTCAGTTTAAAGTTTTATGGGAAAGTCCATCCCTGCAAAGAAAAACTTGATGTGTAATTGATCTGCCAATTCATCAGATCATTCCACTGGGTATGAAGATAAATCTGAACTGACTGTGACACTCCAGACTCAGAAGTATGTTAAGGTTCTCTTCAGAATTATAGCTTTTCAGGTAAACCTCTGGCGCGGGTGTTACCTTACTGTACCAAAGAGAAGGGCACATCCTTAGATCCCTCAAAGTTGCCATCCAAGTTGATAGCAGAATTGAGCCATTTGTCCCATTGAGCCTGCTCTGTCATTTTATCACGGCTGATTTGCTATCCCTCTCAACCCCATTCTCCTACGTATGGGTTAGTATATTAATTGGTCTGATTGGTGTAATTGAGCTGTGCAGGGACAATGGACTGGAAGAGCCTGTTGGCCTGTTACTGTACTGTGTCTCCAAATAAAACATAAATTAGAAGGCAGCCAGGGACAGGAAATTGTTCTGTCTCTTTGGAATACCGGCATAAAATTTGTTACATAAGCAATGGGCATGAGTGGATCAGCATTCCCCAGGAGCATGGTCCGTCGTTTCATAAGATTGTGGTAAACTAACGTTACCTCCCCCTCCCCTACATAGATTTCGGAAAGAGAAAATCCCTCAGAGAAGGACACCGAGAAGGTGAACTGTAATGAGAACACTGCAGTTTTACATTTCATCTGACAGACAATATTTCTGAGAGTGAACACTTAACTTTGTTCGATAGTGAAGCATTGGGATACAGTGTGCTTGGGATTTAGGAATGAGAACTGAATCTGCAACATATTGAGTCAAAAAAAGAACAACTTTGATGTAGTAAATATCCCAAGATACTTAATCATAGTGTAATCAAGGAAAAATGGGCACTACCCGAAGAAAGTGCTTGGGAGGCATGTCTTTTAGCTGGGTCAAAGATGGAGAGAATATTGAACCAAAGCTGATGGATAAGTTGTATTTGTTTTATGTCTCCTTGGTGACCCTGTGTTCTCATCTCTATACCTAGGCTTGGCAGTGGAGATAGGCAAATATCCCTGGGGGCTAATGGCTCAGACCCTGGTAAATGGAAAGCAAACCTCCGCTGCACAATCAACAAGAGCTGTGTATTCAAACTGATCGATAATGGTACCGAGGAAACTCCACTGCAGCCATACAGGATTTAACAAGTGTGTGACATTCATCAGTCTAATGGAGCAACAACACTTCAGTCTGTGACTCCAGGAAAATACTTAATTTCTCTGTCCCCTCTCTTCCTTTTTGTTTAATTCTTCTCTCAAATGTAAGGTATGTGGAGATGATTTTCCACCGTAGATCTATTATTTCACTTTCCAGTGTTAATCCAAAAGCAGTTAGGCTGAAGAATATTGATGTTCAAGCAGCAACTAAGGCACGAGGAATTGGTGAATTCAATAAACATGGTCAGTTGTGGTGTGTAGCCAGAATACCCGTGACTACAGATATTGAAAAACAGCAGGTCTTTGTAAAAAATGAAATACAATTACAGAAGTTCCCTCATCCGTCATTAACATCTGGTCTAACTTGTAGGTCACTTGAGTTCCACATTTTGAATTTGGCTCTTAATAGCATCATGTCAATGTGAAAAATTCTACCTTTATACTGTCCTCAACATTCCTGGTACCAAAATAATGTGTGTGAGATAAATTAGAATTTGTATTAGCTTGGAGGGTGTTGGGGTGGAGGGAACAGACATTAACAAGGCAATGAGCTGCCTGGATTTTATTACATTTGGGTCCACCGGGAATCAAAATTGCCAGATTTTACATTCCCTGGTTCAATCAAATCTTCAAGAAGAGAGATGTAAGTACAAACTAGGAAGAGGTAGTTTCTGGAAAGGTGACTAGAAACACATTAACTCAAGTCCCTACTTGTGTCCCCCATCACCTTGGTCACCACCTTGCTCTCCTCCTCATCCATTGCGTCTCTCTCCTTCCTGTCTGCGTCCCTCCCACTTCAGGGAGGGGTGTACAAGAACACTTGCTCTTCTGTTCATGAGACTTACTTGTCGTACTCATCTTTTCTGCTTTCAAGTTCAAATGCAGACTAAATGTCATGCACTTGTGTCAGTACAGGATCTAACATCAGATGTTACCAGTCTATACACCGTCTCCTCAACTTGATCTGGGAAATGTGCAAATACCAATTTCAGGTTTTGTGAGAAGAGTGGCTCTGCTCCAGTGGTATTTGACTGTATCCCTGTTAGCTTTAAAAAAGCCTTACTTTCTGAAAATTCCATAAAATAATAAGCTGGCATGTACTGTCCACTGTTGGAAGTCTTTTGCAGAATCATTAAATATTGCACTTAAAAGGTGGCCATATATCTGTGCCTATGCTAGATCTTTGAAAGAGTTGTGGAAATCCCCCTTTCCACCATGCTTTCCCTCTGCTCCTAAATTGTTTTTTATTCCAGTATTTATCTAAAACAGTGTGCAGTCTAACAGCGAGTGATTGTCTTGGACATTTTTCTTGCAATTGCAAGATGCTGTTGGACACAGTAATGTTAAACAGTGCAAGACCAGTTCACTGGTTTATTGGCAATACTGAGGGTAGGTAAGCTGTGTAGCTTTGGCTGCAGTGCAGAACACGCCTTCTGCTACAGGCTCACATTTTGCAGCCACCCAGGAGGGGAGGCACAAGATACCATGTGACATGGTGTGCATGCTGCACTGGGGGCTGACACCTTGTGCTGGTGCTGCCCTCCAATGTCCACGTGGTGGAAGACAAGCTGGGTTGCATACATACATGCATACGTTCATCTGCAACTGCTGTGAACTGCTTGTTCTTGCCAAGAACACCCATCCACTATCAATTTACAGGACAAGTCACTCAGGGACTTCAGCTATATGTTATTTTTGTGTGACTTTATGTTTACCGCTGCTTTATATGTGCCCGGTGCTGTGTATGACCAGTGGTACTGTGTTTTGCACCATGACCTGGAGGAAAGCTGTTTCATTTGGCTGTATTCATGAGAATTCATGTGTGCCTGAATGATAATTAAACTTCAATTTCCTTCAAGAAAAAAGTGGCATTGAGTCTGCATCCATATCCATAATTATCATTGGACTTCCTGTAGACCAAGTTCAGCTCATGCAATGATTTGCAAACAGAACGTCAGTGCCTTGCCTGCTAGCTATTGGATTTTCATTTTCACTGAACCTGAATCCAACTGCCATACTCCTTACAGAAAGGAAATGTGAACTGAGTTTGTTGTAACCACACAGCTGAACAGACATCCTGTAATGATTCTGCTTTCAACCCTCTGGCTGAATTTGGATTGCTTCCAGGATTGCAACATTATTTTAACCATGATCTGGTGTGTTTTTGCTTTCCTCCCAGAGACCAATGATTATGAGTGGGACGATGAGGATGAGGTATGTACAACTGCTATGGTAAGATTCAGTGTCATTAATACATGATTGACAGCAATTGGCATTCAGTCAAATCCTATCCCAACAAAAAGAGACAGTGGATTATAGAAACAGCAAAATGATTTCCACTATAGGGAAAGCTTAGGACAATGAGTTACAATGAAATTATCAAGAATGTTGAAGGGTGATACCAGAAATCATTTCATCAGATGAAAGGTAAAGGATATCTGGAAATCTTTTTTTGAATTCCTTTTGAATGTTGAACATTAACTGCAGCTTTCAGGGTCAAGAATGATCAGTCATTGGTATTTTCAGGGATACAGAGAAAAGGCATTTTAAAGATATTAAGGTGAAAAACCACTTGTGATCTAATAGACTTGAAGAGCAGACTGATATCCTGCTGTTTCTCAAGCAGGGACATCAAAGCCATTTGTTGTGGTGCCACCAGCTCCATTCCTGAAATCAGCCATGAACAGTAAACAGAAACTGAGACTCCTGTGATAGATCACAGACCAGTAGACTGCAGGAACAGAGCTTTTGACCCAACATGATGCCAAGGTAAACAGATGCCATCAGTCTGTACATGGTCTGTATCTCTCTAGTCCTGGACTATTCAACTGTCTGTCTAAATGCCTCTTTAAACATTGCAATCATATCTGCTTCTACCATCTCTCCATTGTTTTAGTTAAGGTCCATTTTTGTCCATTCTTGCCAATTCACTGCGGTTGATTATTGCAGAGTGACATTATGCAAGTGTAGTGCTTACTGCATTGCTGTTCAATGCTCAATTCCAGTGCCTCTTAAGCAGGTTTCTATGTTCCTTTTCGTGCGCCTGTGGGTTTCCAATGGGTGCTCTGGTTTCCTCCCACTGTCCAAGAGTAGGTTAATTGGTCATTGTAAATTGTCCTGTCATTAGGCTGGGGTTAAATCAGTGGGTTGCTGGGCGGCTCGGCTCGAAGGGTTGGAGAACCTGTGCTGTATCTCTAAATAAATAAAACAATAAATAAATTTCAGGTAACTTCTCACAACTTCATCTCAGTAACTGGGTTTTGTTTTCTTTTTCCTTGCAGCATCAGCTCCAAGCTTTGTTCCCAACAATGACCTTGAAAGGTGAGAATGAGTGCTGTTGTCTTTTGCCTCTTGGTGAAGAACATGGGGAGGGGGAAGGATTTGTCCCTTTGAGATGGTGAGTGGTTCATGCTGGCAAATGGACTTACTGACATTTATGTAATTACTGTCATTCTCAAATGTTCCCAAACCTCACAATATGCAGTATAAAACTCCATACCAGACAGCATTGCAACCAGTCAGATTGTTCTTCATGGTAAGAAGGACTATATTTTCAATTTTCTTTCTCTGTCTTCTTCGTACCATATAATGCCAGCCTACCACCATATCCTACCCAGACCTGGCCAAAACAGAAGGTTGCAGCATCAGATTCCTGTATGAATGGAGAAGTCGCTCACCCATTGCTCTTAGAAGGGGTACCTCTTTCGTGCAAACCTCAATCAGAGGGAATTCTTGCAGCCGAACCTTGCTCATGGAGGGCTTGTTCAGCCAAATATCCCGCCAGCCCATATTGCTCCAAAAGCTCTTCATCCACTCCCACTGCAGCAAGTGAATCAGTTCCTATCACTGATCGCTTCTGAAATGTTTATCAACTCTCTGCCATGTCAGTTACTGATCCTCCTCATTGGCTTCCGCTCACAATCTGAGAAATAAAATAATTCACAGAACATAAATAGGAGCAGGAGTAGGCCATCTGGCCATCTAGCCTGTCAAACCTGCACCAACATTCAATAAGATCATGGCTGATCTGGCCATCGTTTCCATCTACCTGTCTTTTCCCCATAACCCTTAATTCCCTTACTATGCAAAAATCTATCCAACCTTGCCTTAAACATTTTACTGAGGTAGTTTCCACTGCTTCACTGGGCAGAGAATTCCACAGGTTCACCACCCCCTGGGAAAAGCAGTTTCTCCTCATCTCCATCCTCAATCTACTCCCCTGAATTTTGAGGCTCTATCCCCTAGTTCTAGTCTCACCTATCAGTAGAAACAACTTTCCTGCCTCTATCTTATCTATCCCTTTAATAACTTTATATGTTTCTGTAAGATCTCCTCTCATTCTTCTGAATTCCAGTCAGTACAGTCCCAGGCGATTCAATCGCTCCTCGTGGTCTAACTCCCTGATCTCTGCAATCAACCAAGTGAACCTCCTCTGAACTGCCAGATTTCCTTCTGTATATCTTGAGGGCCTTCTGTACTTAGGAGAGACAGTACATCCAAAAGAACGTTGTCTTCTCTGACTTGTGGTATGGCTGTGATAACCAAATGGATGAGCAATAATTTCCTAAAACTAAATGAAGAAAGAACTGAAATACCTTGGAATGGTCCCAAAACCAAAGAGATAAACTTTTTGTTAAACGTGGGAACTTGGCTCCTTTGTAAAATCAAAAGTAACTACCCTGGGTATTATCCTAGATTCAGATTTGAATTTCAAATGCCACATAAAGAAAGACACCAGAGCAGCTTTTCTACACTTTAGAAATATTGCAAAGTTATGTTTGTTTCTGTCACATAATGATACTGCAAAACAAATTTGAACCTTTATATTGAACAGACAAGATTACTCCAATATATTTTTTACTGGCCTTCCAGGCAATCTATTGATAAACTTCAACTCATTCAGAATGCTGCTGCTAGACTTGTAACCAAAACCAGGATGAAAGAAAATATCAATCCCATACTAACTACGCTGTATTGTCTTCCTCTATCTTGTAGAATTGATTTTAACATTCTCTCACTTCTTTTTAAAGCTCTTCATGATCTGGGACAGGGGTATATCACAGAATTATTTTCATTTCATAACCCTGCTCTCAGGTCTTCTTCCCAATCTCTTAAATTTAAACAATCTCCCTCAAAAGATAATTGGCAGGTCAGCTTTTTAAACTAAGTTCCTAAACTCTGGAATTCAGACCCTGACTCAGTTGACACTTTCAATCGGCAACTCAAAATCTATGTATTTAACTTTGCTGATAACCAATGACTTTTTGTTTTTTATTTTCGTGCTTTTTGCTGGTGGGGGAGGGGGTTCATTAATCTACTGTTGCTTATTCGTGGGTGGGGGGAATTGGTGGAGACTTTGAGTTTCTAACATTTAACCGTTATTCATTCTTTGGGGGATTCTGTTTTCATGGATGTTTGCGAAGAAAAAGAATTTTAGGATGTGGTTTGTATACAATTCTCTGACATTAAATGTACCTTTGAAACCTTTGATCTGATTTTCTAATGGGGTGCAAGAGTGCCAAATCTCATTCTTTGTATGTGACAGAAACTAAAAATTCTGATGCTGATTATTGGAAATAGAAGTCCCTGATTATATTAAAGGATGCTGAGAGCAAACCGGTAGTAAACAAATTGATTTAGCAGACATTCCCTGAAAATCCCTAATCAAATCATGTGCCTTCTGTTTAGACTGTTGCTCAGTTGTAGGGTAATGTTCCCGGTGAAATAGACATAATTCACAACCACCGACATTGAGTTGGGTTGACTTTAAGAGGCTGATCTGACAATGATAACATATCACGTGAAGTTCTGTTACCATGCTTTTTGTGTTCAGTGTTTGGAGTACAATAAATGAATTGCTACACTTTTTCTTAAACTTAAATTGCCTTTTAAAATTTCTTAAACTTAAAAAGCACAACAGCGCCTCTACTTCTTCAGGAGTCTGCGGAGGTTTAGCATGTCATCAAACACCTTGGCAAACTTCTATAGATGTGTGGTGGAAAGTGTGCTGACCAGGTGCATTATGGCCTGGTATGGAACACCAATGCCTCTCAGCAGAAAATCCTAGAAAAGGTAGTGGATTCCACCAAGTACATCGAAGTTCATCTGCTTTGTTCTCAATACTCCATGCATTAAAATGAATACATCTCAGACCATCAGTCTGAACACGTCCCTTCTCTATCACCTACCTATCTTCCCCTCTCGCACTGTCTCCAAGCTTCAGAGCCAATTGCCTCTTCTACCATCTCTTCAGTTCGGTTCCTATCCTCCAGCAATTCTAGTTTAAACTCTCCCCAGTAGCCTTAGCAAACCTCCCCGCCAGGATATTAGTCCCCCTGGGATTCAAGTGCAACCCATACTTGCACTTGAAAACCCTCACCGCCCAGACCATGCTCTCTTCTCACTGCTGCCACCAGGTAGAAGGTATAGGTGCCTCAGGATTCACACCACCAGGTTCTAGAACAGTTGCTACCCTCAACCATCAGGCTCTTGAACAAAAGGGGATAGCTGCACTCATTTAAGGACTCATTTCATGCTCATTATTTATTGCTATTTAATTATATCTGCATTTGCACAGTTTGTTTGCAGTTTACAGCTCCTGATATTTACAGCTTATAGATCCTGTTTACTGTCGCTAAAAAGAACCTCAGGGTTGTATGTGGTGACATGTATGTACTCTGAGAATAAATTTTACTTTGAACTTTTACTTTTAACTTTGATTCCAGAGTTATTGAACACGTCAGCCAATGCAGTCACTTTGAAGCTGCCGAAGTTTGGGGAGCAAAATGCCTTTGCTTGGTTTGTACAAGCGGAGACAAATTCAAGCGGTGAGAAATCACTGCCAACAACACCAAACTGTTCTATGTGGTAGCTTTGCTCAGCAACTGCATGACTGTGAGAGTACTAGAACACCCACCTGAACACAATAAATATCATCACTAAGAACTCACCTTTTACAGACCTCTGGACTATCGGAGTCTGAGCGCATCAAGCAATTGCTCTCCTTGCCTGGCCTCAGTGACACTAAGCCATTAAAGCTCATGGACCACATGTGCCTCTCCTGGGAAATCACCATCCTTGTTTTATTTTTAAAGAACTCTTCATGCAGCAAATTCCTAATCAAGTTTATATTGCCCTTGCTAATGCACCATGAAGGATTATAGGGAGCTTGCTAAAATGGCTGATAGTCTACACTCCGCCAGGCAGCAGTGAATCATTTCTCTTCCTCCCGATTGTTATCCAGTTCCACACATCCAAGACTTTTTGGCAATTTTGCAGGAAAGTTAAGTTTTTCCAAAGTCGACTTTGTTAGGGGCCACCATCAGGTGCCTGTGTGATCAGAGGGCATTCTCAAAACAGCAGTGATAACCCTGTTTGACCTCTTTGAATTTCTGTGCATGCTGTTTGGGCTGAAAATGCAGAGTAGACTTTCCAGCGGCTGATCAACACTGTATTAAAAGACTTAGACTTTATTTTTGTTTACATGGACGATATTCTTGTAACTAGTGCATTGGAATCTGAGCATGTATCACAAATCCGCACACTTTTCCAGCGCTTAAACCATCATGGGTTGATTAATGACCCTGCTAAATGCCAGTTTGGGTTGTCAATCATTGACCTTCTCAGTCATTGCATCTCTGCAGAAGGTGAAAAACCCCTGCCATCTGCTATTAAGGATTCCCTACCACCCCGCACTACAATAAAACTACAGGAGTTTTATGGTATGGTGAATTTCTATCACCGTTTCATTCTGCAAGTTGCTGAGCTTATGCTCCCCTGTGTAGTGCACTTAAAGACAATACCCCTAATCACGTGTTTGGTCAACATACACGACAGGAGTATTTGATGTTACCAAACAAGCTCCTCCCAACACGACCCTATTGGTGCATCCGCTCCCCAGCGCACCTATATGCATTACTGATGCTGTGGGTGCTGTGCATGGACAGTCGGTCGGAGGTGTGTAGCAGCCGCTCGCCGTCTTCAGCCAGCAGCTCCGCACCCCCCCCCCCCCCACCGAAAGGAAGTAGAGCACGTTGGGCCATGAACTTTTCAGTCTCTGTCTGACCGCCCACCATTTTCATTTTCTTCTAGCGGGTCGCCATTTCACAGTGTTTGTTGACCACAAACCCCTCGTGCATGAGATGGCCAAAATATCAGATCCCTGGTCTCCATGACAGCAATGCCACCTGGCCTGCGTATCAGAGATCACACTGATATAAAGCATATTTACTGTGTGATGTCTCAACCGGTTGCTCTCACCCCACAGTTCCCACAAACTGGAGGCAGGCTGTTATTAACTCCATACATGGCCTCTCACATCCAGGCTAGAAGGCCTCAAAGAAACTGGTTACACTAGAGTTTGTGTGGCATAGTCTTAGAAAGGACATGTGTGTGATTGGACAACAGACTATGTGAAATGCTAGCGGGGAAAAATTAGCTGCCATACTCAGTCATCATTGACACCTTTTGAGGGCCCTGAGCGACCATTTGACCATGTCAATGTGGAGTCTGTTGGTCCTCTTTCACCCCCCCACCCCCCGCCGTGGATTCACGCTACTCCTTGCAATAGTGGACCATACCAAGTGGCTAGCGGTCATCCCTCTAGTGTCAACGATGTCTGCGGACGTGGCTCGGGCATTCATCAGCACCCAGGTTGCTCGGTTTGGCTCCCCAATGGTCCAGAACCTTTGCATTTGGCTACATCACACTAAGGCTTATCACCCACAGTCCAATGGACTATCACTGCTCCTTAAAATATTTTCCAAGATGGTGGCGCGACGCAGCTTGCAGCGGCCACTCCGGAGCTGATTATCTGTTATTTGTGAAGTGAGGTGCCGTGCGCAATCATAATCGATTGAAAACGGATGTGGGAGCATGGAGGAACATCGGGAAATCTCCAGAAAGACCTTCTTCATTGCTGCTGCTGCTGTGAGGTCTGGGTCTCTGCTGGGAAGAACAGGCCCCCAGTCCTCGGGGTCGCGTTGCCAATGGCCGTTGGCGGGGCTGTCTTAATACGCTCGGCAGAGGATGGTGCTCGGAGAAGCTGTGCCAGAGGGGATGGTCATCAGCTCGGAGGTTCGACGGACTCAGAGTCCGCTGCGGTCAGGTCACTTTCACTGTGTGCTGCGTCTGCGAGGCTGGGTTCAACGGAGCTTTCACTGTGTGCTGCGTCTGCGAGGCTGAGTCGGGTGGCGCCTTGGGAGTCCATACCAGGAGTATTCCCTTCTGCCGCTGGCGTGGGATGGCGAGTCTGTCGGGACCCTGGGGACTTGTGGAAACTGTGTGGTGATTTCTTTTGAACTTATAGTCCTTTAACATCTTTGGACTATTTTTACTGTGTCCATGGTCTGTTTTTTATCAATTATGCTATTGTTTGCACTATTGCAACTATATGTTGTAACTATGTGGTTTTGTGCAGGTCTTGTAGCTTTAGTTTTTGGTCTTGTTTTGTCTGGTGGGATTGGAGCTCCTTTCTGGGGAACGCGCTAAGATGGTAGCGCGATATTAATACGCAGCAGCCTCTCCGGACTCTGGATTGGGGATTGCCAAACATTATGTGGATTTTCTGGTGTTGTCTGTTTTATCATATGCTTTTGTGATATCATTCTGGAGGAACGTTGTCTCATTTTTTAACTGCATTGCATTTGTGGTTTCTAAATGACAAAAAACTGAATCTGAATCTGAATCTAAAAGCGGCTCTGAGGGCTTCCCTAATGGATGAGTGTTGGCGTGATCATCTCCTGTGGGTACTCCTGGGGCTCAGAACAGCTCCAAAAGAGGAATTGTAGTCGTCCATGGCTGAGTAAGTATATGGGCTGCCATTACAAGTGCCAAGTAAGTTATTCCTAACACCATGACTGCCTGGTCAGCCTTTCAACATCATTTCACCCTCCTCCTTAAGTTCAATTCCTTTGCACCTATTCCAATCTCCCATCATGGTGTACAACACTTTTGGGTTCCAGTTGACCTACATTCCGCCTCGTTTGTTTTCATCTTGCGTAAGCACACCAACGTTCCCTTAGGCCTCCTTATGACGGCCCCTTCTGCATTTGGGAACAGAGAGAAAAGACTTTTATCATAGATAAGAGGGGTAAACCGGAATGTATTTTGGTGGATCACCTTAAACCAGCCCACAAAGACTTGGAAGATTCTGCTACCATGTCCCTGCCGTCATGACATGAACTTAAGGGTATCAACACATCTCTGGATGATCCAGAGGCATCTGCTGTATCTCCACCCATTGAACAAAGGCCGTGAGCTCCAGACAGGCTCCTGGTACCGGTTTTAGTGAATTCTGGGAGGGGCCTCTGTAGGGGAATGTAATTGGTGAAAATATACATAATACACAAACACCAATATTGACTTGGGGTTCACTTTAAGAAGCTGGTCTGACGTGAAGTTCTGTTACCACACTTTTTGTTCTCAGTGTTTGGAGTACAATCATTGAGTTGTCACGATTTTTCTTTAACATAAAATGCTTCACATCATTTTATTTCTGAAACCTTCACACTCACAATTAGGAGGCCCCCTCAGCAGATTATAAATGCTAAGTATGTCCCCAGTCTCATGTTTTACAGTACCTGCTGTTCTAATACACAGATATAATGTATATCCTTTAAGCCTTCAAATCTCTTTTAATGGCCTGAAGCTACAAAGAACTTTAACGTGATGGCATGAATTTCAATTTTTCCTTCTGGTTAAAAATGTTTCCCTCCCCCTCCTCTTTTTTTACTATTCCCCACTCCAGCCCTTTACCTCTTCTCATCTGCCTTTCCCTTTGTCTTCTGGCCCACTCTCTTTTCCTAACCCTTCCTTCTCCAGCCCTTTACCTTTCCTACCCACCTGGCTTCACCTATCACCTTCTAGCTATCTTGTCCCCTGGCCCCAGTGTTTTATTCTGTTGTCTTCCTCCTTCCTTTCCAGTTGTAAAGAAGAGTCTTGGCACAAACTGTTGACTCTTTATTCATTTCCAGAGATGCTGCCTGACCTGTTGCGTTCCTCCAGTATTTTGTGTGTGTTCCTAAGGATTTCAGGTGTTTGATATTAGATTGTTGGCCTCTGTGCAACAGTAACAGCACACCCAGTCTTTACAACTTGAAGTTATAAATTGTTTGATTTTAGGAGGATTCATTAAAGAAAGCACACAGAATTCCAAAGGTTTTGTTGATTTCAGATGTTTTGAGAGCATCAGCAATGTAGTTTACACAGAACCGTGCAGGTTTGACTCTGTTTTGCAGCTGTCTAAAGTTGTTCATTTACAGTTGGAGAGCTTAATTTGTCATCAGCTGCACTGAACTGCTTTAATAGACAAGTGTTTTCAGGAGATCATAACTGGATTGTTAGCTGCCAGAGGTTTGATTTATGCTTGTGTCAGGTGAAGTTGGGTTAATATTTGCTGAACAAGATTTGTTTTATTCTCTGGCTAGTAAAGCAAGAAGTTGAGATAAAAACCTTTAGGTGAGATAAAAATAAAACACGAGATAAAGAAGAGACAGAGAGAGATAGAGAAAGAGAGATACAGAGATAAAAAGAGAGAGAAATAGCAAGAATCATAGACAGAAAGATGGAAAGAGAGAGAAACAGAGACAGAGAGAGGGAGGGAGACAGAGAAACAGAGATAGAAACAGAGAGAGAGGTAGACAGTGTGGGATACAAAGAGAAACAGAGAGGACAAGTGAGACAGGCGGAAAACAAAAAATCTGTTAATACATAGGATACAGGAAGGGGTTGAGAGTGGAAGCATTTTGAACTGTAAGTATTCATTATCCCAAATAAACAGTCTGTGTAACACACACTGAGTAGTGTAGGAACTCAGCAGGTCAGGCAGCATTCAGGAAGTGAATAAACAGTTGCATTTCGGGCCAAGGCCCTTCTTCAGGGCTGGAAAGGATAAAAAGGTGAGCGGAGAGGAAGGAGTGCAAACTAGAGGGTGATAGGTGGAGCCAGGTGGGTGGGGGATTGAAGTAAAAAGCTTGAAGGTGATAGGTGAAAAACGTAAGGAGCTGGAGAAGAAAGAAATTGATAGGAGAAGAGAGTGGACTTTCTAGTCCTGAAAAGGGTTTCAGTCTGATACGTTGACTGTTTATTCTCTCCCATAAATACTGAGTTCCTCCAGCAGTTTGTGTTCATTGCATTGTAATTCCAGCATCTACAGAATCTCCTGTATTCAACTTTGGACAAAGAGACCTTCTACTCCCCCTCCCATCGTTCAGACAATTTGTACAGTGACTGAAAGAGATCATTCCCAGTATGGCTGGTGCTTTCAAAACATTTTTCCAAGATTTCTTTATAAAATTTCCTGATATAGGTGGTCTCTGCAATGTCAAGACAAAGTCATGATCTTGGCTGTCAGTCCTATTCAGGACTAAGGATGTACTCATGTACTGTGAGTGCAAAGGATGCTGATCTGAGGATCCTCTGGCCAATTCAAGTGAAAATATAGATTCCAATGTAATACTTGATTATGTTTCATGGCAAGAAAATAGAGTGATCTGTACAATCATTATAACATTTTAACTGAGTAGCATGAAATATATTTGGTCACATAAAGGGAAACCTACATTCATACAGCCCAGAGATTTGAGGAATGAAGTAATATTTTCATTGTTAAAGAAAGCCTGCAAGACAGTTTAAATCAGTGTCCTATAATCTAAACCAAATATTGAGGATGCCCAATATTTTAAAAATGATATAATAATGATGTTTGTTTCTACAGCTGTTCACAACTAGACATTAATTTATTTGCAAGTGCTAGAAATCACATTTACTTCACTAAAATCTAGCATTGCTCCTGGGACAATCAATGCATATTTTACTAATTTTATTATCATCATTTATTATCTAACATCTGTTTTTCCTATTAATGTACAGTTCCATCTGGAATTACCAAAGAGAACAGAAAGTTCAGTGTCAAGGAAATGGGACTCATTGTAGGAGTCGTTGTGATATCACTTCTCTTCCTCATCTTTGCACTGGTTCTATTAATACATCATAAGAAGAGAATGGAACCGGCATCGCAGACATAGGGACATAGTCGCCATTGAACAAAATGCCAATGTGGTGAAATATCTAAATTAAGTATTTCTATGGGTGTTGATTTAAGTAATGGCAACACTTAAAATCTGAATAAAGAAGGGATGGAAAATTAGGGAAAACAATCAACCTTGTCTCCAAGGGTCCCTTGTGCCTTCATCTTGTGGATCAGCCAACCATGAAAGAGCTTGTTGAATGCTTTACTAAAGTCAATACTGACATCATCCACAGCCCTGCCATCACCAGTCACCTTCATCACCTTCTCATAATACCCAATCAAATTCATAAGGCATGACTTCCGTAACACAAATGCTGCAATTTTCCAGAAGTAAATAATTCTATCGCTAAGAATCTTCTCCAGTAATTTCCTGACCATTAATGTAAGGTTCATTGGCCTGTATCTTCCTGGTTTGTTCCTGTTGCCCTTTTTAAGCAAAGGAACACCACTGGCTGTTCTCCAGTCGTCCAGAGCCTCACCTGTGGCCCTGGCTAGGAGAAAGGGGCAAAAAGGACAGGAGAAAATCAAAAGCAACAGAACAAGAAATAACTTGTCATTGGGCAAGGCCAGAACACAAGTACAAGAAGATGAAAGTTTGAAGTAAATTTTATTATCAAAGTACATATATGTTACAATGTACAACCCTGAGATTCATTTACTTGCTGGTATATTCAATGAATCCATAATTGATTCAGCCTACAATAATGATGTCATCAGCAAAGTTGAATATGGATTTGAGCTGAGTTTAGCCATACGTGTAAAGTGAGTAGAGCAGGGGGCTAAGCACACAGCCTATGTGCACCTGTGCTGCTGGAGATCGTGAAGATGTTGTGGCCAGTTCAATCTGACTGGAGTCTGCAAGTGAGGAAATCCAGGAGCCAGCTGCACAATGTTTTGATTTTTTTTATAATCTTCATCTTTATCATTCACTTTGCCAATCCCATTATATTCCAGGGTCCGATTGCACCAGGAGGTTTTGAGGCCAAGGTCTTGAAACTTATTGATTAGTTTTGAGGGAATGATGGTATTAAATGTGGAACTGTATTCGATAAAGAGCATTCTGATGTATGCATTTTTGCTATCCAGATGTTCCAGGGTTAAATGAAGAGCCAATGAAATGGTCTGCAATGAAGTGGACCTGTTGCTCTGATAATTAGAGCAAATCCATGAGTTCAGTCAGGAGTTGACATGTTTCATCAGCAACCTTTCAAAACACTTCACTGTTGATGTAGGTGCTACTAGACAATAGCCATTGAAACAGGTTGCCAAGTTCTTCTTAAGCTTCAGTATGATTGAATCCAGCTTGAAGCAAGTGGGTACCTCAGACTGCTAAAGTGAGAAGATAATGATCTCAGTGAACACTCCAGCCATTTGATCAGCACATGGTCCTTAGTTTTTGATTGGGTACCCTGTGTGGGCCGGATGCTTTTCCTGGGTTCACCCTCCTGAAGGCTGCTGGCATGTTCATCTCAGAGACTGAAGTTACAAGATCATCAGGGGCTGTGGGAGTTTGTGATGGTTCCTCCATGCTTTATGGTCAAAACAAACATAGAAGACATTTAGCTTATCTGGAAGTGAAGTCTATGTCCCCTGATTTAACTTTAAAAGAAGGAGAGTATTTAAGCCCTGCCACAACTGTTGAGCGTCTGTCACTGATTCATGTTTAGTCTGGATTTAACACTTCATCCAATAGATCGCTTTTTGGAGATCATACCTGGAACTCTTGTAGCTCTTTCGATCACTAAACTTGAGTGCCTCTTACCTGGCTCCCAGCAGATTGCAGATCTCATTGTTCATCCAAGGCTTCCGGTTGGCAAAGACTGAATGATTTTGTGGAGACACAGTCGGCCATAACTGTTTCAGATCCATACACAAGCCCTTGAACACAGCCCAGTCCACTGGCTCAAGGCACCAGTGTTGATTGTCAGCAAGGAGGAGATGTTATTTTCAGTAACATCTCCTGGTGAAATAATAGTTGAAAGTAACAGATTGGGCACTTGTACAGAATGATCAAGGGGGTAATTTAGTGAGGATTTTACTTTAGTTTAGGATGAAGGTTAGAGAGACTGTGGGCTGCCCCAAGAACATCCTTAGGTTGTGTTAGTTGTAAACACAAGCAACACATTTCACTGTACGCTTTGATGTAAGTGTAAGAAATAAATGGCTCTGAATCTACATTGTGTTGAACAAGAACAGCTGAACTGTAGGATCTGAAGACTACCAGACTCAGTGGATTAAAGAGCATCCACTGCCCCTCTGGACTCACAGGTATCAGACACGGTCTGTGGGGTTAATTCTACCTTGCTCTTCAGCTTTAGGGAAGTTCTGATTCAGATGAAGTCCTGGAGAACTCTGATGCAACCTTGGTCCAGAAAATGCATGTCCCCTTCTCCTGTCTCTATCCACGTTCACACCAGTCAACCCTGAGCTCGACTGAACATCCCCCTTTCCCCAAATACACTTGCCAGCTTCATTCTGTTGTATCTTTCCCACTGAGATCTTTCCTTGAGCTTTGCTGACAAAGAACTCCTCACCTCCCTCGTGATCTCCATCTCCCAGGAATGTTTACTGTTACGAATTGCAGCAGCAATGAATATGACACTGAGACAGGGTTTAAAACAAATCCCGAGATTTATTAACCTCTGCTCAAAACTTAGAAAGGTAAACAAACAACTAACTTAACAGGAAGTTAACAGTTAGGTGGGAATATCTAACAAACAGTCAAATGTAGAAACTTTTCTTAACGAGTTCTCATCCAAGCACAGACTTAAAGTGATAAATTCAAAAAGTCCATGTGATTTATACAGTCAATAAGGAGAGACTTCCCCAAAACAAATTATTCCTTCAAAGTAACGACGAATCTGCTGATCCCACAGCTAGTAGATGCATTGTTCAAAGAAATCACAAGGAATTAAAAGGAACTGACCTTTTGACTGGAGGGTGGTCTGTCCATCATTCTCCAAAACGCTGAACGACATTAACCTTATCCAATCCTTTGAACTCGGATAACTCCGGTTATGCCTTCACTCTCCGATACTGGAAAAATAAACGTGCAACAAACAAAGCCGGTAGCGTTTCCACACATCCAACCGTCAACAACGTTGCACAAAAATAAAAATGAGAAACTGTGACGGGCTTTGTTTAAATACCATTTGGAACATGCCATCACGTGACATAACATCACCCCACAGTCATGAGATAATTACATCATCCCACTGTCCCATGTTCAAACTGTAAGCATGTAACACCTCCCTCCAAAAACGGGAAATTTTGGTCTATTATGAGCAAAATTTTAACAACCACTTACAAAAAAAAATATACAGGTGTATAAAACCCACAAAATATACAATAATTATTACACAGCACCTTAGAAACTAATATACAGTAGGAGTGTTACAAATATTAAAATTCCCCTCCATAAACAAAAATTGTGTAAATTCAACATCTGGACAATTACCAATCACATTACCTTTGCCTTTATATGCATTATTAAAATATCATATCACTATAAAATTAAGTTTTTTCCGAATGTTAAATTGAAGTTTCCATTTCCATTTTAACCAGGTGGAATGAAAACATCAGGAATTACCTGAATTTTTGCCACATTAAATGGAGGAACCAATTTAACTCCCTGACTAGCAATAAACAGTTCCCTAGAACCAGAAGACTGATTCTCGGACCTTAACTTTGCTATCACTGGCTCAAAATCCCTTTGTTTTTCTGCAGCTTCTAATGGACTTCGTTCCAAGTCAGCTTCTAACTGTTTCTCGAATGCTACCTGTTCCAGGTGTAACTGGATCGCTTCTTTATTTACAGGGAACCGATCTAACTCCACTTCAGCAAAATCTCCCAAATTTGTATAGTGTTCCGCAATTGTTCTCTGAATTACTGGTTTAGTCGTAACTGTCAGTATTCCTTTAAGCTTCAGGTCTTTAGCAACCTCACCCGTTACTGCATACATTAATGCCACAGGGGTTGGTGATTCCAGAAAATTATTAATATCCATCACAGTTAACCCACACACAAACCCATCAAACAAAAAAGAATTTCCCCTTTTCCAAATCAGATTGATAATTAAACAAGCAATTAAGCTCAGAATGGGTTCAAATCCCAGTCGAGACCCCACATTTGTTATGAATGCAGCAGCAATGAATACGAAACTGATACAGGGTTTAAAACAAATCCCGAGATTTATTAACCTCTGCTCAAAACTTTGAAAAGTAAACAAATGACTAACTTAGCTGGAAGTTAACATTTAGGCGGCAATATCTAACAGTCAAACTTAGAAACTGTTCTTAATGAATTCTCATCCAAGCACAGACTTAAAGTGATAAATTCAAAAGTCTATGTGATTTATACAGTCAGTAAGGAGGAACTTCCCCAAAACAAACGATTCCTTCAAAGTAATGATGAATCTGCCAATCCTACAGCTGGGAGATGCCGTGTTCGCAGAAATCACGAGGAAATAAAAGGAACTGACCTTTTGACTGGAGGGTGGTCACTGCACAAACCTTTCTGACTTTGCAGGGGTTTGTCTCAAATGTGCCTGCCACAATTTCTGAACGAAGTCACAAAGGTCTATCATTCCCCAAAACGCTGAATGACATTAACTTCATCCAATCCTTTGAACTGGGATAACTCCGGTAATGCCTTCACTCTCTAATACTGGACTGTGGGGGAAAAATAAATGTGCAACAAACAAAACCGGTGGAGTCTCCATACCCCCGACCGGCAACAACAACATTGCACAAAAATAAAAACGAGAACTGTGTCACGGTCCCAGGATTTGGTTTAAATACTGTTTGGAACATGCCATCACATGACAAAACAACACATACAAAATGCTGGTGGAACGCAGCAGGCCAGGCAGCATCTATAGGAAGAAGTACAGTCAACATCTCGGGTCGAGACCCTTCCTCAGGACTAACTGAAAGAAGAGATTTGAAAGTGGGAGGGGGAGGGAGAGATCCGAAATGATAGGAGAAGACAGGAGGGGGAGGGATGAAGCTAAGAGCTGGAACTTTCCTGGGTATTTGGAAGTATCACTGCCTGGAGGAAGAAGCTGTTACTCAGCCTGACAGTCCTTGTTCTTGTACTGCAGTAGCTTCAGCCTGATGGTGGGAGGTAAAAGAGACTGTGGAATGAGTAGCCTCTTTCTTTGATTTTCCCTCATTCCCTGACCCCACCACCAATCCCAACCCCTTCTCCCCAAACTGTGCCTAAGGAGACTATAGAACTGTGAACCTGGGTTTGTGTATTTGTCATCTAAGTTGTTCTCTAGTCCCGTGGAACACTGTACAGTTTTATGTCTCTGTCTTCAAGGAGTTTGACTAGAATTGGCCAGACTGATAATGCCCTTTGCATTCTGTGCCATGTCAAATGACGGAGGCAATCATGCCTTCTTCTGGGCAGTGCCTTTACACAATTGGTAACCCCAACCATTATCAACAGTTTTCAGAGATTGTCTACCTGGCGTAACCAGGACTTCTGATATGCACCAGCTGCTCACATGACCGCCACCTGCTCCCATGGCTTCATGTGACCCTGATCAGTGGGGAAAGGGCTGCACCTTGCCCAAGGGTGACCTGCAGGTGAACAGAGGAAAAGCACATCTTACAACTCCTTTGGTGGAGATGTATCTCTACCCTGCCACCCAGCAGATGGAGAGAGTCAACATTAACCCCTTGCTGGGACAGATATCAAGCCAGAACCCAGGGATAAATTTCCTGAGTTAAACAGTGTACTATCACTGAGGAGATGTTGTTCTATTATTTGGAGAAGGAAGTCTGAGAATCAGAACAGGAGAATCAGTGCAGTGGGAGCCATTTTGATTTTTTCTTCTTCTCATTGGGGTTAAGAAAGGCGGGACTGCGCAGGCGTGTGATGTCAGGCAGTGAAGCACGTAAGATTTAAAAGGAAAACAGCCACTTTAACAGTGGGCAGCGTCACTTGCAAGCAGTGGAGGGAGCCAGGAGCAGAGTGAAGGCTTAAGGGCTTTGGCTCAACGGGCTTAGGCGGAAACGGGCGAGGCAAGGAAGGTTTAATTTTCAATTTTTCCTGTTATTTGAGGAAAGGAGGAATTATGAGTGTGAGGGCAGCTTGTTGTTCTCGGTGTCGGATGTGGGAGGTCCTGGAGTCTCCTAGCCTCCCGGACATCCACATCTGCTGCAGCTCCTAAGGGACCGTGTTAGGGAACTGGAGCTGGAGCTCGATGACCTTCATCTGGTCAGAGAGAGTGAGGAGTTCATAGAGAGGAGTTACAGGCAGGTGGCCAGACCAGGGCCACGGGAGGCAGACAAGTGGGTCACAGTTAGGAGAGGGAAGGAGAAGAGTCAGGTACTAGGGAGTACCCCAGTGGCTGTACCCCTTGACAATAAGTACTCCTGTTTGAGTACTGTTGGGGGGGACAGCCTACCTGGGGGAAGCAACAGTGGCCGTGCCTCCAGCACAGAGTCTGGCCCTGTAGCTCAGAAGGGTAGGGAAAGGAAGAGGAAGGCAGTAGTAATAGGGGACTCAATTGTTAGGGGGTCAGATAGGTGATTCTGTGGACGCGATCAGGAGACCCAGATGGTAGTTTGCCTCCCTGGTGCCAGGGTCTGGGATGTTTCTGATCGTGTCCAAGATATCCTGAAGTGGGAGGGTGAGGAGCCAGAGGTCATGGTACATATAGGTACCAATGACATAGGTAGGAAAAGGGAAGAGGTCCTGAAAGGAGAATATAAGGAGTTAGGAAGGGAGTTGAGAAGAAGGACTGCAAAGGTAGTAATCTCAGGATTACTGCCTGTGCCACAGGACAGTGAGAGCAGGAATGGAATGAGGTGGAGGATAAATGCATGGCTGAGGGATTGGAGCAGTGGGCAGGGATTCAAGTTTCTGGATCATTGGGACCTCTTTTGGGGCAGGTGTGACCTGTACAAAAAGGACAGGTTGCACTTGAATCCTAGGGGGCCAATATCCTGGCGGGGAGATTTGCTAAGGCTACTGTGGAAACTTTAAATTAGAATGGTTGGGGGGTGGGAATCAAATTGAAGAGAGTAGGAGAGAGGAGGTTAGTTCACAAATAGAGAAAGCTAGTAGACAGTGTGTGAGGGAGGATAGGCAAGTGATAGAGAAGGGGAGCGCACAGACCGAAGATGTAGGGGAAAAGGAAGAAAAAGATAATAAACTTGTTTGCACCGTTAGGGATAAACAGAGAGTAAGAGGTGGAGAATTTCTTAAATGCATCTATTTTAATGCTAGGAGCATTGTAAGAAAGGTGGATGAGCTTAGAGCATGGATTGATACCTGGAAATATGATGGTGTAGCTATTAATGAAACATGGTTGCAGGAGGGGTGTGATTGGCAACTAAATATTCCTGGATTTCATTGCTTCAGATGTGATAGAATCGGAGGGGCAAGAGAGGGAGGTGTTGCATTGCTTGTCAGAGAAAATATTACAGCGGTGTTTTGGCAGGATAGATTAGAGGGCTCATCTAGGGAGTCTATTTGGGTGGAATTGAGGAATGGGAAAGGTGTAGTAACACTTATAGGGGTGTATTATAGACCACCTAATCGGGAGCGAAAATTGGAGGAGCAAATTTGTAAGGAGATAGCAGATATTTGTAGTAAGCACAAGGTTGTGATTGTGGGAGATTTTAATTTTCCACACATAGACTGGGAAGCCCATACTGTAAAAGGGCTGGATGGTTTGGAGTTTGTAAAATGTGTGCAGGATCATCTTTTGCAGTAATACATAGAGGTACCAACTAGAGAAGGGGCAGTGTTGGATCTCCTGTTAGGGAATGAGATAGGTCAGGTGACGGAGGTATGTGTTGGGGAGCACTTTAGGTCCAGTGATCACAATGCCATTAATTTCAATATAATTATGGAGAAGGATAGGACTGGACCCAGGGTTGAGATATTTGATTGGAGAAAGGCTAACTTTGAGGAGATGAAAAAGGATTTAGAAGGAGTGGATTGGGACAATTTTTTAAATGGGAAGGATGTAATAGAGAAATGGACATCATTTAAAGGTGAAATTTTGAGGGTACAGAATCTTTATGTTCCTGTTAGGTTGAAAGGAAAGGTTAAAGGTTTGGGAGAGGATGGTTTTCAAGGGATACTGGAAACTTGGTTCAGAAAAAGAGAGAGATCTACAATAAATATAGGCGGCATGGAGTAAATGCAGTGCTCGAGGAATATAGAAAATGTAAAAAGAATCTTAAGAAATAAATTAGAAAAGCTAAAAGAAGTTACAAGGTTGCTTTGGCAAGTAAGGTGAAAATAAATCCAAAGGGTTTCTACAGTTATATTAATAGTAAAAGGATAGTGAGGGATAAAATTGGTCCTTTAGAGAATCAGAGTGGACAGTTATGTGTGGAGCCAAAAGAGATGGGGGAGATTTTGAACAATTTATTTTCTTCGGTATTCACTAAGGAGAAGGATATTGAATTGTGTAAGGTAAGGGAAACAAGTAGGGTAGTTATAGAAACTATGATAATTAAAGAAGAGGAAGTACTGGCGCTTTTAAGGAATATAAAAGTGAATATGTCTCCGGTTCCTGACAGGTTATTCCCTAGGACCTTGAGGGAAGTTAGTGCAGAAATAGCAGGGGCTCTGACAGAAATATTTCAATTGTCGTTAGAAATGGTGATGGTGCTGGAGGATTGGCATATTGCTCATGTTGTTCCATTGTTTAAAAAGTGTTCTAAGAGTAAACCTAGTAATTATGTCCTTTAAGTTTGACATCAGTGGCGGGTAAATTAATGGGAAGTATTCTTAGAGATGGTATATATAATTATGGTATATAGTGGTTTGCCAGGTTGGAGGCCGGTGACTAGCGGTGTGCCTCAGGGATCTGTACTGGGTTCAATGTTGTTTGTCATATACATTAATGATCTGGATGATGGTGTGGTAAATTGGATTAGTGAGTATGCAGATGATACTGAGATAGGTGGTGTTGTGGATAATGAATTCGGTTTTCAAAGCTTGCAGAGAGATTTAGTCCAATTAGAAGAGTGGGCTGAAAGATGGCAGATGGAGTTTAATGCTGATAAGTGTGAGGTGCTACATTTTGGTAGGACTAATCAAAATAGGACATACATGGTAAATGGTAGGGCATTGAGGAATGCAGTAGAACAGAGTGAACTAGGAATAATGGTTCATAGTTCCCTGAACGTGAAATCTCATGTGGATAGGGTGGTGAAGAAAGCTTTTGATATGCTGGCCATTATAAATCAGAGTACTCCTCTGTACTCCTGTATTGAGTACAGGAGTTGGGATGTAATGTTAAAATTGAACAAGGCATTGGTGAGGCCAAATTTGGAGTATTGTGTACAGTTCTGGTCACTAAATTATAGGAAAGATGTCAACAAAATAGAGAGTACAGTGGAGATTTATTAGAATGTTACCTGGGTTTCAGCACCTAAGTTACAGAGAAAGGTTGAGCAAGTTAGGTCTTTATTCTTCGGAGCGTAGAGGGTTGAGGGGGAACTTGATAGAGGTATTTCAAATTATGAGGGGGATAGATAGAGTTGACGTGGATAGGCTTTTTCCATTGAGAGTAGGGGAGATTCAAACAAGAGGACATGAGTTGAGAGTTAGGGGCAAAAGTTTAGGGGTAACACGAGGGGGAACTTCTTTACTCAGAGAGTGGTAGCTGTGTAAAACGAGCTTCCAGTAGAAGTGGTAGAGGCAGGTTCAATATTATCTTTTTTTTTTAATTGGATAGTTATATGGACAGGAAAGGAATGCATGGTTATGGGCTGAGTGCAGGTCGGTGGGACTAAGTGAGAGTAAGCGTTCGGCACAAACTGGAAGGGCTGAGATGGCCTGTTTCCATGCTGTAATTGTTGTATGGTTATATGGTTATTAATAAACAAAACCTTGTCACACCCTACTGAAAGGATCTTCATTTTACCCATATTTAGATAGACTCAGTAACAAGTTTCATCTCAACATTGCTCTGACCTTGAATATTTCTGAAGAAGTTACAGATGAATCTAGAAGCTTCTGTTGTGAGGTTGCTCAGACTCAGATTTCTTTATCACATGTGCATGCACCCTACAGTCAAATGTATCATTTGCACTAACAACCAACACACCAAAGGATGTGCTGGGGGCAGCCCACAAGTGCCAACAGAGCATGCCCAGCAGAACAAAATAGAGCACAACAGGTAACAAAACAACAACAGAACAAGCCCCTTTCCTTCCTCACACCCACACACACTTCAACTTGTCCAACTCAGGGACAGGACTGGACTGGACTCTGGACCTCCAGTCTCTGGTCTCCAGGCTTCAGCCATCAGGTTTCAATTTGTGGACTTCTAATCAAACCTCAGTATCAATCCCTGGACACCAAACACCAGACTCACCAACTGACTGGCTCTCATGCCTCCTACACCCACAGACATCTACTACCAGGATCTACTGACCTGGGACAGCCTGACATTATGGATGTCCTCCAACACCCATCCACATCATTGGCCTTTGAGCATGGAGCAGAGTCCAACATTCCTGATGTCCTTCATCATCTGTTCACATCACTGGCCTTCGTGCACAGAGCACGGAGAAATTCAAACCCATAAATGCTCTGAGCAGAAAGGGGTTAGGATCTTTCAGCAGTTCCCTTTTGGCCCTCCTGCCTTCTTCCTCTCTTTCTCATAGAGAAAGTCTCCCACTGGAATCAGCACCATCTCACAATGTATAACACACCCCAATACCAGGGAACAAACAATTTAATGGGCATATTTAAAACAGAGGTGATCGGTTCTTAATCAGTAAGAGTGTTGAAGGTTACAGGGAGAAACAGGAAAAAGAGTTTGAGGGGGATATTAAATCAGACATGATGGAATGGCAGAGCAAACCTAACAGGATAAATGGCCTAATTCTGTTCTTTTGTCTCGTAGCCTTTTGGTCTTGTATCTCATTTTCACAGGTTTAAGTAAATATTTTTAATAGAGAAATGTTTTGAATGGGAAATGTACAGTAAAATCAGATGAAAAGCATCTCGTGATTTAAAGGATTATTGCAGCTGACCCTTCAGTTACACTGGAAATGCAGCCATCACTGATTTACATAACATTTTCCTGTGCAAGGGTGATAACATTTTTTTCCTTCCTTGGACAGATTTAAATTATTTTACTGTTAAAGTTATTTTTCCATTAAATCTTGTGTACTGTTGCTTTTTGCATTTTGGTATCTGGCTAGATCAGAGTTTATTTCCCATCGTTCCTCTGTGTTGTTGCTGCAGTTGTGCGCCTTCCCAGGCCAGATCTACGGGAATATGGACCAATCCTGCTAGTTTACCAGTGAAAGGGAATAGTGCTGGGAGTCCCAAACATTGACTCCCAACTCCATGAAATCTCAAGGCATCAGGTCAAACATGGACAAGGAAATCTGCTCCTGATGAGGAACTATTCTCCTCCCTCAAAGTTTGATGAGATTGTAAAAGACAAAAGAAGCACTAAGAGGGAATGGAATGTACTCTGGGAGAGGGCTTCAATGTTCATTATCAACAACAGACCAGAAACACCACCAATGACAGAGCTTGAGACCTAAAGGAAACAGCTGCCAGTGGTGTCCATCACAGGTGATGACAACTCCAACGTAGGGAGAACTCTGTGTGACTTTGTCCTCACCACCCTACCGAACGGCAGATACATGCATCCATAGCAGTGTTAGTAGGAGTGGCCATCACACAGTTCTTGTAGAGGCAAAGTCCTGTCTTCACACCAAGGACAACCCCTGTTGTGTTACTGGGGCACAATTCTGCTCGAGAGGATGGACTGAGAACAGATCTGACAGATCAGCTCTGCATCCATGAGACCCAGTGGATGATGAGAAACAGAAGTGTGGTCGACCACCACAGGTTTCCCCACAGCCGGGCATCTCCCTCACTCGGCCATTTCAGTTAAGTTGAGTGAAACCTGTATCATTGAGGAATCTCGAGACCAGTATGATTTCACAGTGTTTCTGAGAGTATTCCACAGATCGATCGAATGGAGATTGTGGAATAAATTGCAAACAGTTCCATAGAATAAAGTCAAGAAGTGAAACCTTCCTCAAGTCAACTAGTGAACGCAATCCCAACCAGACCAGTTTCCCTGAGTAGATCAAAGAGACCCAGTAAATCCATGGACAGATGAAATCTCTGAATGATAGGAATGTATGAAGCAAAACTACTTTTCAATATGTGTAAAGCAATACAGAAAATGTAAACACATGTACAGTGTGGGAGGTTGAGTCAGCAGAACACGTGGAGCTCCTGATACCTCCTTGTGATTCAGTCTAGACTCTGCATTGACCGAATATTAAAACCATCAGACCATAAAACATAGGAGCAGAATTAGGCCATTCAGCCCATTTAGCATGTTCCCTCATTCCATCATTTCTGATTCATTATCCCTCTCAACCACTTTCTCCTGCCTTCTCCCTGTAACCTTTAATGCCCTTACTTATCAAGAAACTATCGATCTCCACATTAAATATACCCCAATGACTTGGTCTCCACGGATATCAGAGGCAATGAATTCCATAAATTCACTACCCTCAAACTAAAGAAATTTCTCCTTATCTCTGTTCTAAAGCAATGTCCTTCTATTCTGAGACTGTGTCCTTTCATTCTAGTCTCTCTCACTATTAGGTATCCTTACCACAGCTACTCTAAGTAGGTCTTTTAATATTCAGTAGGATTCAAGGAGAATCCCACCCCCCACTTCTAAACTCTAGCGAGCACAGGCCCAGAGCCATCAAATGCTGCTCACATGTTAAACTTCATTTCCTGGATCTTTCTCACAAGTCTCCTCGGTGAAGGAATGTGTGTGGAGAATTTGGGAAAGACACAGTGCTCCGGATTTGCGGATTCCTGCATCAATCCCGCTGCCTTGCAATACACACCAGGAGAATATGTGGAGTTCATTGTGTGCTTCCTGCTGCTGAACCAATCCAATCAAACACAGAAACTGGAAGAAGGGCAACAACTCAGAGACCTGGAAGTTGTGGGTCACAGAAATGGAGTTGGGATCTCCACCCCAGTAACATGGTCATCACAATATTCTCTCTGATAATATTCATTGATCCCGGTACTACATATTCCCCACAGGCTGGCCAATACGTTATGAAGTCAGTTGCACCTCACGATGTCCTGTCTGACAAAGAGCTCACAAACTGTTCCCTGGTTTCTGCTCCATCCCAGTCTCAGTTGGCACTAACAGCAAATGTTTTGCATAGTTATTGGTATGGCTGAAGAGATCAAATTTCCATATTACCAATGTCTCCACCATCTGGGTTCTATGCACATATATGTATATATATCAGGCACACCTCTTCGGACAGCTCAGTGAGAGAGAGGAGGGACGGCAGCAGAATCCCTTTGGAACCTTCACTCTGATTTTGAATGTTTTGTGCTTCAAGCCGGAGGAACGGAACTCCACTGTGGAGATGATGTTGCTGCTGTTTCTGTTGCTAAGCACGTTGGCCAACAGTGACGGTGAAGGTAGGCTCGGGTGATGCTTCTCTGGTTTTCAAATATAAATAACTATTTGAATCAGACTACGGCTGTGGCATGGATGACAGAATCTGGGAATTTGTGGATGCTGCAGCAGGGAATGTCTTTTGTCTGACACTGTCTCTGAGTTATTGAATTGGAGAGTGAGATAGAGACAGTCGAGGACACAAGTCAGGTAGAGATGTCCTGACGGGGACACATCAGAGGAATCACACAGCTCCCACTGAGCTCTGAGCCCTCCCTGTCTCCTCCACTCTGTCATGACCACACCAAACTCACAACAGATCTCTTCCTCTTCTTCGTGCATGAATGGGTGTGCAACAGGAGACACCCACACAGCACAGGTGTCCACAGGGTCCACATCACAGGAGGCAACAAACGGCTGGCCCACGGGCTGAGCCCTCTTCTGCCCTTGTCATATGTGTCCCTCTGAGACAGACACAGACAGGAACACAAGAACAATGCATCTTTGACATAACACGATTCCAGATATACTATGTGTATTATCATGTCCCCCAGAATAGAAACTTGGCAAATGTTAGTGTAATTTCTAATGTCTGTAAGTTATAATGTTAGGAAATGTTGCCCTGACACCTGCCCTATATAAAGTTGCACTATATTGTGTATCGATCTTCAGAATAAAAGGCAAAGAAATACAAGACAAGATAGAGAGACAAGGCTCGAATGGAGTGAGGAAGTGCTCACTGTCACTCAGATTAAAGCACCCCACAATCTAATAGGATTAAAGAGCCACACATCTCCCGGTCCTCGTTGACTGGGAGCTTTTGAGAGATTTCTCGGGCCTGTGTCCTTGGCTGCTGAAGACACAGACACCAATATTGGAGCCATGGAGATCTGGGATGATGAGAGTAGTCGGAGAGTGTAACTCAGCTCCACAAGGTGTGAGGGAGGCAAATGACCAAACTTTGTCTGAAAGGAAAGGTGGGGAACCAGATGAAGGGGAAAGTAAGGGAAGTGTGCATTCAAATTCACATTCACCTTCCTCATGAAGGGTAGGAGGCCATTTGGTCCATTGATCCTGTGTCAGCTCTCAGAACACTTATCAGTCCCACCCTGCACCTGTTTTCCATAAGAACACAAGACCACAAGTCATTGGAGCAGAATTGGGCATTCAGCTCATTGAACCTGGTCCACCATTCAACTGTGCCTAACTTATTATCCCTCTCAATCCCATTCTCCTGCTTTCTCTCCATAATATTTGATGTTCTGCATAATCAAGAACCTATCAACCTCTGTTTTAAATATTCCCAAAAACTTGGCCTCTGCAGCTGTCTGTGGTGCTAAATTCCACAGATTCACCGCCCTCTGGCTAGAGAAATTCCTCATTATCTCTGGTCTAAAGCAGAATCTTACTATTCTGAGGCTGTGTCTCCTAGACCCAGACTCCCGCAATTTAGGAAACATCATCTCCATATCCAGTCTATCTAGAGCTTCTAATATTCCAGTCTGTACTGGCCCAGAGACATCAAACATGTGTTAACCCTTTCATTCCTGAGATAATTTTCATCAACTTCCTCTGGGCTCTCTCCAATCCCAGCACATCCTTTCTCAGAGAAAGAGCCCAAAGCTGCTCACAATACTTGAAGTGCAATCTGAATAATGCCTTCTAAAGCCCCAAACTTGCATCCTTGGTTTTATATTCTAGTCCTCTCACAATAAATGTTAACTTTGGATTTGGCTTCTTTGCCGTAGATTCAACCTGTAAGTTATTGTTTAGGGAATCCTGCATGAGGACTCCCAAGTCCCCTTGCACCTCTGACTTCTGACTTTTATCCCCATTTAGAAAATCATCTGTGCCTTTATTCCTTCTCCCAAAGTGCATGAGCATACACCGTGATGACACTCTACTTCATCTACGGCTTCTTTACGCATGTCCAAATTTGTCTAAGTCTTTCTGCCCTGATTGCTCAACATCCCTTGCTCCTTCCTCTATCCTCATATCATCCACAAACTTGACCACAAAGCCTCCAGTCTCTCTACAGTCCATCCTCTCTCTGACTCCCCTGCACCCTCCCACACTGGGGGTCATTTACTGCAGCCAGTGAGCCGGTCAACCAGGGATTACAGGGGGAATGTAAGGAGCCACAGGAAGGAGTTGTGCCCACAAGGCTCTTTCAGCTCTGTAATTTCTACAAAATTTCACCTTTGTAAACAAGGGGTGAGGAGAGAGATGCAGCCTGTGTCACCCAGCTCTGAGCACCTCTCCACAGTATAACACCCTCACACACAGACCCACGCATAATTGTCAGCAGCCCTGAGGCTGCCTTTATACTGCATGTCTCAGATCTCCACACATCTTCCCTGGACACATGGCCTCAGTGAGCTGCTCCGTCAATAAAACCAATCCAGTGCCTTGAGCTGTGTTCCCTCCTGCACCGCCCACAAACTGACTGATCTCCCTCTTTGCCCTCTCTCTGTATCACCTTTGAGCTCCTGCAGTTTTTGATTTTATTTTTGATTTCCTGCATCTGCAGTATTTTGCTTTATAATCGAACATCTCACTCTGTTGGATCCTATGGTTTTCATTATCCTGAATGTAAAGCTTTGTGGACTTTGGACAATATTTCTGAAGATCCAGTTGAAATGCAGTAATCAGCATAGCACATGGACAACTGCCTGTTCATACATTAGTCAAATACAACCTTCCTTTCACATCTCTGTGTGACTGACCTCGATTAACTACACCGCTCTAAATGACGAGTTGTGCTATCACTCAGATCATTTCCCAACACCTTGTCCACTCCCTGTGTCAGGCCGATCAGCCTGCAGATCCTCCATCTGTCCTTTTCCCCTTTTACAAGAGATGGACTGGGGGAGATCACATTAGGTCTGTATTAAACACTAGAGGGGCCACAGCTATAGCTGGTGCTCCTTCCTCCCCTCGAACACTGACTGTAAAACAGCAAAATCTGTGACTGTTTGTAACTGGTACTTTGGTTATTGTAGTTGATTTAAATTCTAATTCTCTTTGACTGAAAGGGACAAACAATTCCTTGGTTCTGAAGAGGACTCAGCAGAAACTTGAAAGCTATAGACTATCCAGAGGACCCTGTGATGAAAACTGGTTTTACTTTCCTCCTTTAAACTCCTGTTACCGGTTTTTCAGTGACAAAAGGGCATGGACGGCAGCTGAGGTAAGTCCCTGAAACCAGTGATTTCTCTGGAGTCTTTGGATTTTAGAGGAACTCCACTTCCAGGAGTTAACACAGTGTGTTTAACAACAAAGTGTTTGAAGAACAAGAACTTTGTTTCATGTAACAAGGTTGTTGAATTTCCAACATCACGTCGGATAATTTACAGAGGGATGTCAGGAAAATGAAGAATAGTGATTCTCAACAACAGGAAAATTATTTCTTTTGTTTAAAGGAATTCTGTAATCAGCTCCCACATTCTGGACATCTGGCATCCGTGTTCTCAAGCATCCATGACAACTTCATTTCTGACATGGTCAGTGCTGTGGATGAAAGCAAGCCACGGGCATGGATTGGCTTGAATGACAGATTGCAGGTAAAGTTAATGATGACGTGTTATATTGCCACCACAGACAGAATTACACCTGACATAATGCAGAGTAACAGGGGTATGGCAGTGTGGGGGTTAAGTTACTGTCTGTACCCTAATGATCCAGGAACATGAGTTTGATTCCCATCCCAGCAGCTGGGAATTTGGATCAAAGTAAATAAAATGCAATAAATCCGGAGTAAAACATTACTATCAGAAATGGTCAGAATCAGGTTTATTATCACTGGCAGGTGTCATGATTTTTGTTAACTCAGCAGCAGCAGTTCAATGCAATACATAATATAGAAGAAGAAAAATAAATAAGATAATAATAAATAAATAAGCAAATCAATTACTGTATATGTATATTAAATAAATTAAAAATCATGCACAGACAGAAATAATATATATTTAAAAAGTGAGGTAGTGTTCACAGGTTCAATCTCCATTTAAAAATTGGATAGCAGAGAGGAAGAAGCTGTTCCTGAAATGCAGAGTGTGTGCCTTCAGGCTTCTGTACCACCTACCTGATGGTAACAGTGAGAAAAGGGCATGCCCTGGGTGCTGGAGTTACTTAAAAATGGACTCTGCCCTTCTGCATCACCGCTCCTTGAAGATGTCCAGGGTTCTCTGTGGGCTAGTACCCAAGATGGAGACAACTAAATTTACAACCCTCTGCAGTTTCTTTTGGTCCCCTGCAGTAGCCCCTCCATACCAGACAGTGATGCAGCCTATCAGAATGCTCTCCACGGTACATCTACAGAAGTTTTTGAGTGTATTTATTGACATACCAAATCTCTTCAAACTCCTAATAAAGTATAGCCACTGTCTTGCCTTCTTTATAACTGCATCAATATGTTGTGACCAGGTTAGATCCTCAGAAATCTTGACATCCAGGAACTTGAAACTGCTCAATCTTTCCACTTCTGATCCCCCTGTGAGGATTGGTATGTCTAACCCTTTCTGAAGTCCACATTCAGCTCTTTCATCTTACTGATGTTGAGTGCAAGCTTGTTTCTGTAACACCACTCCACTAGTTGGCATATCTCGCTCCTGTACACCCTCTCGTCTCAATCGGAGATTCTACCAACAATGGTTGTATCATCGGCAAACTTATAGATGGTATTTGAGCTATGCCTATAGCTATGACTATGCCTATAGTCATGGGTATAGAGAGAGTAGAGCAGTGGGCCAAGGACACACCCCTGAGGTGCACCAGTGTTGATCGTCAGTAAGGAGGAGATGTTATCACCAGTCCGCATAGATGGTGGTCTTCTGGTTAGGAAGTCAAGGATCCAATTGCAGAGGGAGGTACAGAGGCCAGGTTCTATTACTTCTCAATCGGGATTGTGGGAATGATGGTATTAAATGCTGAGCTATAGTCGAAGAACAGCATCCTGACAAAGGTGTTTATGTTGTCTTGGTGGTCTAAGGTCGTTGTATGAAGAGCCATTCAGATTGAATCTGCCATTGACCTATTGTGGCAATAGGCAAATTGCAATGGGTCCAGGTCCTTGCTGAGGCAGGAGTTCAGTCTAGTCATGACCAACCTCTCAAAGCATTTCATCGCTGTAGATGTGAGTGCTACTGGGCGATAGTCATTAAGGCAGCTCACATTCTTCTTCTTAGGCATTGGTATAATTGTTGCCCCTTTTGAAGCAAGTGGGAGCTTTCACCTGTAGCAGTGAGAGGTTGAAAGTGTCCTTGAATACTCCCGCCAGTTGGTTGGCACAGGTTTTCAGAGCCTTACCAGGTACTCCATCGGTACCTTCCACCTTGCAAGGGTTCACCCTCTTTAAGGACAGCCTAACGTTGGCCTCTGAGACAGAGATTACAGGGTCATCAGGTGCAGCAGGGATCTTCACAGCTGTAGTTATATTCACCTTTTCAACACAGGCATAGAAGGCGTTGAGTTCATCTGGTAGTGAAATATCGTGCCATTCATGCTACGGGGTTTCGCTTTGTAGGAAATAATGTTTTTCAGACCCTGCCAGAGTTGCTGTGCATCCAACATCACTTCCAACCTCATTCAAAATTGCTGCTTCACCCTTGAAATAGCCCTTCGTAAATCATACCTGGATTTATGGTACAGACCTGGGTCACCAGACTTGAATGCCACAGATCTAGCCTTCAGCAGACAACGTACTTCCTGGTTCATCTATGGCTTTCGGTTTGGGAAAGTACTGTAAGTCTTTGTGGGCACACACTCATCCATACAGGTCCTCTGAATTTGATAACAACTGCAGCATACTCATCCAGGTTTGAAGATGAATCCCTGAATACAGTCCAGTCCACCGATTCAAAGCAGTCCCGTAGACGGTCCTGTGCTTCCCTTGTCCATACCTTCTTGGTCCTCACTACTGGTGCTGCAGTCTTCAGTCTCTGCCTGTACTCAGGGAGTAGAAGTACAGCCAGGTGATCAGACTTCCTGAAGTGAGGGCATGGAATAGCATGGTAGGCACTCTTGATGGTGGTGTAGCAATGATCCAGTGTGTTGTTTCCTCTGGTATTGCAAATGATCTGTTGATGTTAGTTGCTTAGTGATTTTTTCAGACTGGCCTGGTTAAAATCCCTGGTTCTAACATCCTAATATTAATTGTAGTTGTGGCTCTGTAGTTACTGTAATGAGTGATTCTGAGATTCACTGTTCTGGATGTTGGTAACTTATTTTAGAGTTAGGATGTGTTCCCAGGCTGAAGTGGCTGGGCTCACTCTGGGCTGGAACTCTCTGTGTGGACTGGGCAACATGCTTGTCCCATCAGAGATAAACTAAACCTTTCCCATTCCATGACCTCACACAATGGGGACAGAGTCCGGAATTTCTGGGGCTGGAACTTCGAAAACTGTTTTAATTCCGGAACCTGGGAATTTTACACCGGTGTGTATTCTGATATCTGTAGCATTTCACCCAGCACTTAACCACGGGATCCATGGTAATGTTCCTGCTCCTCAGGAGCCTCCCCCACCCTTCATCCAAACCCATCAACACTTCCATCTGTTCCTTTCTCTATCTATCTCTCTCTTCAATGCATCTGTGCTCTCTGTTTTAGTTACTTGTGGTCCAGAGCTCCACCTGCCCATCAAACCCAAGCCAAGAAGATTTACATCTGTTCTCTCTTTGATTTATTGGTGACTATTTTACATTTATCACCAGTAAACCTGGTTTCACACACAAGAGAAAATATCCTCTTCACATCCACCCTATTAATCCTTCATAGTGAGGATGTCCAGGGCTTCTCACCCCTCAATCTTCTCTCTTGTGGAGAAAAAGCCTCAGCCTGTTGGATTTTCCTTGTCTTCCGTGTTTTGTGATCAGTTCACTGATCCAGTGCCTCTCAGTCCTTTATGTAACAGTGAAATGGAACAGTTCACAGTACAGCAGGTCTGGTCTGACCAGCATTATAGAGGCAATGCTTGAGAGAACAATACTGCAAGGATTCAGGCTCTACAACTCAACTAGTCCATGTCGACAATGATGCCCACCCAGTTGGTCCCAATTTCCTGCCCCATTTCCTCTAAGTTTCATCCCTCCCTGTACCTGTCCAAGTTCTTCTTAAAAGACACTATCATACCTTCCTCAACTACTTCCTCTGACAGCTAGTTCCACATACTTTTGTGTGAATATGTTGTCTCTCTGCTCCCTTTTAACGTCCCATCTCCAATTCCCATTTGGTTTTGGAGTCTGAGTCCATTCATGTGCAGTCATTTTCAGCTCGACTGTCATTTGTCCCTCTGGTGTTTATGAGATCAGTCTGTGTATTTGTGCTCAATGATTCATTGTCCGAGTTGTCATTATTCCTTCTCCCTGACTTTTACTCTCAGATCCGGTTTCTTTTGTTCCAAGGATTCTGTTACTTCCATGAGATTTCCCCACCCTGACAGTCCGTCATTTAAAATCTCATTCACTGCCCTGGTTGTCCTGGTTGCTCAATCCTCTAATCCACCTCTTATTTTCTTTGAAGTCCATTTCAGACGCAGTATTGAAGAGGTCTGTCACAACAGAAGGAATGAACCAGCCCCATGCTCAGCAGAACTGGACTCATTGCCCAGTTAGAGCAGGATAAATGGGATGTAATGCAGGGACAGGGGAACAGACAGTGTATGAAGATGAAACAAAACAGACAACACTGGGAATCTGAGATAAAACCATCAATTTCACAAACATTCAGCAGGTCAGGCAGCATCTACAGAGAGAACAATAGAGTTAATATTTCACATTGAAAACACTTAGGTTCAACTCAGTGTGAGCATGCAGGTGGAGCATGTACAAGGGATGTAATATCAAGTTTGTATCGCTGCAGATAAAGAAACTCAAAGTAAAAAGTTCAAAGTAAATTTATGTCAAAATACATATATGTTACGATAAACTACCCTGAGATTCATTTGCTTGGGCATTCACAGTAAATACAAATAAAGCCAATAGCATCAATGAAAACTACCCACAAAGACAGACCAAGAACCAATGTGCAAGAGACAATGACTTGTGTAAATACAAAAGAAACAAAGAACCAAATAAAATGGGAGGTAAATTAGTAATAAATAATATTGGAACACGAATTGTAGAGTCATTGAAAGTAATTTTATGGGTTCTGGCATCAGTTCAGTGTTGGGGTGAATGAAGGTTCAGGAGCCTGATGGTTGAGGACTAATAACTTTTCCCAATAGTGCGAGGCCTAAGGCACCTGTATCTCTTTCCTGATGGCAGAAGCAAGAAGAGAGCATGACCTGGATGTCAGGAGTCAGTAATAATGGAAACTGTCTTCCTGCAACAGCACTCCTTGTAAATCTGCACAGTGGTGGAGAGAACATTATGTGTGATAGACTGGGCTGTATCCATTACCTTTTGTAGGCTTTTTCATTCAAGGGCGCTAGTGTTTCCATTCCAGACAACCAGTCAGTATGCTTTCTATTATGAACCTACAGAAATTTGTCAAAATTTTAGATAACATGCTGAATCCTCACAAACTTCTAAGAAAGTAGAGGTGTTGCCACGTAAAGGAAATATAAAACTTTTCTGAGTGAAACTGAAGCCAGGAATATAATATTCATCTTCTGCGTTCCAGAGATTCCTCATTCTGCTCCCATTTGGAGGTCCATGAAATGGTAAGGGTTCAGTTTTTCTCTGATGGGGCCAAGTTATTGTCCAGTTTACACAAAGAGTTCCAACCCAGGGTGAGCCCAGCCACTTCAAACTGGAACAATCCAAATGCCCAGTGAATATAGTGAGGTGTCAGGTTTTAGCAACACACTCTGACTGCACATAGACCACAACAGGAAGTAGCTTGCACATTACAGCCTACATGCACTGAACTTCCTCTGTAACTGGAATTGGTTTATCAAGATACACTGAAAAGTTTGTCTCGTACTGCTGTTCATATCAATCAAATCATTACACACTGCATTGAAGAGGAACGAAGTAAAACAGTAACAATGCAGAATAAAGTGTAAAAGCTACAGAGAAAGTGCAGTGTCAGTAAACAATAAAGTGAAAGTTCATAACAAAGTAGATGTGAGTTCAGGAATACAAGAGGTCCATTCAGGAGTCTGATAACAGTGGGATAGAAACTGACCTTGAACCTGGTGGTCTGTGCTTTCAGGCTTTTATATCTTCTGCCAAACAGGAGAGGAGAGAAGAGTTGTGTGGGACGGGTGAGGTCTTTGATTATGCTCACTCTTTACTGAGGCTGCAAGTAGTGTAGACAGAGTCCACAGAGGGGAGGCTGGTTTCTGTGATGTACTGAGCTGTGTACACAACTCTCTCCAGTTCCTTGTGGACACATACAGAGCAGTTACCAATATGCATCCTGATAGAATGCTTTTGGTAAAAATTGGTGAGGGTTGTTGGAGACATGTCAAAAATGTGTCTCCAAAGGAAGTAGAGGCAATAGTGAGCTTTATTGTCCGTGACATCAACGTGTTTGGACCAGGATAGGTTAATGATGATGTTCACTCACAGGAACATAAAGCTCACAACCCTCTCAATCTCAACACCGGTGATGTGGACAGGAGCATGTGCACTGCCCACCTCTTCAAATCAATGACCAGCTCTTCTGTTTTGCTGACATTGGGGAAAGGTTGTTGTCATGACAACATGTCACTGAGCTTTCTATCTCCTTCCCACACCCCGAAGCATTGTTACTTGAGATACAGCACACTACAGTGGGATTATCAGTGAACATCTAGATGGAGTTGGTGCAGAATCTGGTAACGCTCGTCATGAGTGTAAAGAGAGGAGTGTAGGGGACTGAGGACTCAAACTTCCTTGGGTGCCTGTGTTTAGAATCATTTTGATGGAGTTGTTGCTGCTATCCTTACTCATAAAACCACATTACATAAGAGCAAAATTAGGCCATTCAGCCCATTGAGCCTGTGCTGCCATTAGAACATAGAACTATTGCACATTACAGGCCCTTCAGCCCACAATGTCGTGCTGCCCATGTAACCTACTCTAGAAACTGCCTCAAATTTTCCATCATGCCTGATTTATTATATCTCTCAACACCATTCTCCTGCTTTCTTCCTGTAACCTTTGACACCCTGACTAATCAAGAACCTATCAATCTCCACTTTAAATATACCTGCTGACTTGACCTCCATAGCCATCTGTGGCAATGAATTGCACTGACTCACTACCCACTGGCTGAATAAATTCCTCCTCTTCTCTGTTCTAACTGGATGCCCCTCTATTCTGAGTCTGTATGTTCTGGTCCTAGACTTTTCCACCATAGGAAACATCTTCACATCTACTCTATCTTGGCCTTTCAAAACTTAAGAGGTTTTAATGAGATCCCCCTCATTCTTCTAAACTCCAGTGAGTACAGACATAGATCTATCAAACACTTTTCATATGCTAACCTTTCATTCCCAAAATCATTCTCCCACAACGGACCCTCCTCAATGCCAGCATATCTGTTCTTAGATAAGGGCCCAAAACTGCTCAACGATCCTAGCACTCTCCCCTGTGGCACGCCCATAGTCACCAGCAGCCAACCAGAAAAGGCTCATTTTATTCAAATATTCATGGCCTACAGACACTGACTCAAAAAGAGAAAACATTTAGATTAAACAAAAAACAGAAAATGCTAGAAATGCTCATCAGATCAAGTAGCATCTGTGGAGAGAGAATTAATGTTTCCTTGCATGACCTTCCTGTTTCTCTCTCTTCACATGCTGCCTGACCTCCTGAGTGTTTCCAGAATTATTTTCAGATTTTCAGCATCTGCACATTATGCTTGTGGATGAACAGGTCAATGTTAGATTCTTTTTCTCTACTTCAAGGTGAGAAACGTTGGAATGATAAGCGCTGTGAAGAACACACAAATTTTGTTTGTGCCTACAAACTACACTGTATTTAGAAGACTCCAGAACCGTCCACTCATTATTTCCAGTGATTGATTCAGTACCTCGATTCCTTCGTTGCCACTGCCTATGGTGACTGTACTCTCTCAGTTTCTCAGCCAATAATAAAGAGAATTGCATCTTGAGCTGTGTGTGTTGTTGTTGTGTGAGTCCAGTTTCCAGCAGCCTTCCTGTCCCACTGTTGCTTCCTCCCCACCTCGACACTCAGTGCTGAACTGAGGAGAAGGCAGCACAGACTTTGCAAAATTAACTCTTTCCCTTCATCCGCACTTGGTGTGTTGGGTCCAGGTCACTGCACACGGAAGGTTCTGAAGAAGACACAGAGGGGATTTACTGGAATAGTTGCAGGGAATGAGATTTTACAACACATTGACTGGGCTGCAGAAGATGAAATGGGCCCATAAATACCTTTGCACAATTGCATGAAAACCTCTGTTGTCTGTTTAAAAATCAGCCAACTGTTTGTCAATTTTGCAAATAATTCCTGGTCTTTCGTATTTGTCTAGATACAGTAAAATCTGATAGAACACAGATCTGTCTAGAAACAGTAAAATCTGATAGAACACAGATCTTGTCCAAGTGTCTCATCAGTCTGATGAGGATGGCATCAGAGAGGTGAGGAATTGACTAAACTGACAATGAGAGTGAGAGAGACAGTGGGAATAACTCAACATTAAACCCCTCTAACCCACATAGTTCCTATTTAGTTACTGAACTGACATTCAGCCCTTTAAAGTCAGTCAGTTAGCTACATGCCACTGTCTTCTACATACTGACTCCAGGTCAAGTTTATTGTCAGATGCATAAGTACGGTGAATTACAGATTCACAGGCATCAAACTTGCAGCAGCATCACAGGCATGTAGATTCACACAACACACAGAATGTATATTATTCATAACTCATGTAGAAATTAGAAATAAACTAAACCTCAATTATACAAAACAGTGAAGAGGCTGTGCAAGACAAGATATTAGTGAAACAATCACAATTAGAAACAGGTCCATAGTGCCATCGTGTCCCATTGCTGAGGTCGTATTAGGGTAGTGGAGACTAGTTCCAGACTCTGATGGTTGTAGGACAGTAGCTGTTCTGGAACATGGTGGTGTGGCATTTCAGACTTTTGCATCTCCTGCTTGACTTTACCAGCAAACAGAGGGGATGGCCCAGATGGTGAGGATATTTAAGGATAGATGCTGCTTTCCTGAAGCAGTGCCTCATGTAGATGCTCTTGATGATAAGGACAGCCGTGTCCATGGTGGACTGGGCTGTGTCCACTGCTCTCTGCAGTGAGTTGTGGACATAGCTCAGCACATCAGGGAAACCAACCTCCTCTCCACGGAGCCTGTCTACACTTTTCACTGCCTCAGTAAAGCAGCCAGCGTAATCAAAGCCACCACCCACCTCACACATTCTCTCTTCTTCCTTCTTCCATTGAGCAGAAGATACCCAGCCTGAAACACGTCCCACCAGGATCAAGGACAGCTTCTACTCCACTGTTATAGTATTATCAAATGTTTCCCTGAGTACAATATGCTGGAATCTGGAGCTGACAATCTACCTTGTTATGATCTTGCACTGTATTGTTTATCTGTTCTGACCTTCCACTGGAGCCATTACACGTTATTCTGCATTCTGTTATTTAGAAATACAGACACAGCACAATCTACCTCATTGTAGCCTTGCACCTTATGGCCTGTCTGCACTGAACTTTCTTTATAACTGGAATTGGTTTATCAAGATACACTGAAAAGTTTGTCTCGTACTGCTGTTCATATCAATCAAATCATTACACACTGCATTGAGGAGGAACGAAGTAAAACAGTAACAATGCAGAATAAAGTGTAAAAGCTACAGAGAAAGTGCAGTGTCAGTAAACAATAAAGTGAAAGTTCATAACAAAGTATATGCGAGTTCAGGAATACAAGATGTCCATTCAGGAGATTGATAACAGTGGGATAGAAACTGTCCTTGAGCCTGGTGGTATGTGCTTTCAGGCTTTTATATCTTCTGCCAAATAGGAGAGGAGAGAAGAGAGAATGTGTGGGACGGGTGGGGTCTTTGATCCTCACAGTTGCACACACACTGTGTCTTCTTGTACACCAACTGCCCCATCCTTAGCCCTATCACTCCAGTTTTGATCATCCTGCCAAATCAGTTTAAACCCTCTCCAGCAGCTCTAGCAAACCTGTCTGCAAGGATATCATTCCTGTTTGGTTCAGGTGCAACCTCTTCTTTTTGTACAAGTCATATCTTCTGCAGAAGATATTCCAATGATCCAGAAATTTGAAACATTTCCCTCTGCACTAGTTCCTGAGCCACACACTCATCTGTCAAATCACCCTTTTCTTAGCTCACTGGCATGTGACTCCAGTTCTATCTGATTCACCCAAGACATCCCTGACACTGGCAACTAGGAGGCAAAATCAGAGATGTCCTCCTTCCAAGAAACAGGTTTCCCTTCCTCCACCATTGATGCTGCCCTCACCAGCACCTCCTCCATTTCCAAACATCCGTGCTCACCCCATCTTCCCACTGCCTTAACAGTGACAAGAGTTCCTCTCGTCCTTACCAACGACCCAATGAACCTCCGCATCCAGCACATCATTATCTGAAACTTCTGCCACCTCCAAAGGGTTCCTACCACCAAACATAAATTTACCTGCTCACTTCTCTCCACTTTCTGCAGGGATCATTCCTTCCATGATTCCCTTGTTGATTGTCCCTCCAAAATTCTACATCTGACCATTCACCTCCTCCCTCACTTCCCTTCAGGGCCACAGGCAGACCTTTCAGGTGAGGATCACTTTACCTGCAAATCTGCTGGGATTGTCTATTGCCTCTGGTGCTGCCAGTGCAGCCTCCACTACAATGGAGAGACACGTCATAAATTGGGGGAACACTTCCTCAAGCGGAACTTCCTTGTGGCCAAATATTTTTGTTCTGATTCCGATTCCCATTCCAACATGTTGGTCCATGGCCTCCTCTTGTGCTACAATGAGGCCACCTTCAGGGTGGAGGAGTAACAACTTATATTCCATCTGGGTGGCCTTCAACCTGATGGCATGAATATCGATTTCTACTTCCGATTTAAAAAATCCCTCTTTCTCCCCTCTTCTTCTACTCCTTATTCTGACCTCTTACCTCTTCTCACCTGCCTATCACACCCCCTCCCCCGGTGCCCTGCTTCTTCCCTTTCTCCTGTGATCCACCCTCTCCAGACTTCTACCATTCCTACTCACCTGGCTCATCTATCAACTTCTAGCTATCCTCCTCCTCCTCCCCACGCCCATTTATTCTGGAATCTTCCCCCTTCCATTCCAGTCCTGATGAAGGATATCGGCCCAAAATGTCAACTTCTTATTCATTTCCATGGAGGCTGCCTGACCTGCTGAGTTCCTCCACCATTTTGTGTATTTGCTTTGGATTTCCAGTTTCTGCAGAATTTCTTGTGTTTATGATGCCACTACATTGCCTGGCATCACCACTGCTTGAACTGTGCAATAAGAAAGGAAGAAGGAATTTTTTTAAAAACTTTTGTACAGTATTCACCATGTCTCGCCAAAATGGTTATGAGCTCTCTCCCCATTCTAACACTAGCCCACTCACACTATGGTGCTCACATGATGGCCACTCTGCTTTATCCTATATTCTTTTTATTGGCCTTTGCCAAGAGCCTAATTATGCACAATCCAATGCCACCTTGAAAGTGTGATGCAGAATGTCCTGACTGCCCCCACCCGCTTCTTTTGAACTCTCTTTCCAGCTCAGTAAGGGAAGGATCAAACAAAAAGGTTTAAGTCAAAATAACAGGTATGATGCGTTGGATGGTTTGAAATGTGTACATTTTAATGCTAGGAGCATTATGGGTAAGGTGTCATGCTGTGCTCTCAAAGAACTGGACCCAGGTGCAAATGAACGGCAGGATCCCCAGGAACAGACAAAATCACAAAGTCATACATTGGAATCAGAGCCATGGAGGGACAAATGAGCAACACCAGGCAAATTCATCCTCTGCAACACAATGACCCCACTCTCACTAACTGAGAGTCCTCTTTAAATACTCATAGAATGTGGGCAGGATGTGACAGCCAGAATTAACTTAACAAGATTAAACTGAAAGCACAAGGGCTTAACAACTCCAGTTCAGATATTGATTAGTAAATACAGGTGCTCAAAGACCCTGGAATCTCAGCACTCCACAGCAAGCCACAGGGCTCTTGACATCAGGGTGATGAACTCAGAGCATGGATCAGTACATGGAACTATGATGCTGTAGCCATTACTTAAACTTCGTTAGGAGAGGGGCAGGAATGGGTGATTAATGTTCCAGGTTTTTGAAGCTTCAGAAAAGATAGAGGAGGAGGTAAAGGGTGGGGTAGGGAGATGCACTGATAATCAGGGACAATATCACAGCCGCACTCAGAGGAGACATAATGGAGGTGCCAGACACTGAGTCCATTTGGGTGGAGCTCAGGAACAGGAACAGTGTGATCACACTGATAGGATTGTACTAGGGACCTTGATCTGTATCTTTGTGTCCTCTCTAGCCATAGGTGAGATCCCGGATAAATGGTGAGTGGCTAATATTGTACATCTAGTTAAAAAGAGAACAAGGGAAAATCCTGGTAAATATCGACTAGTGAGTCACACGTCAGTTGCAGGGAAATTGTTGGAGAAATTTCTTTGGGATGGGATATCTGAGCATTTGGAAACCCATGGCCTAATTAAGGAGAGCCAGCATAGCTTTGTGCTTGGCAGATGGTGTCTTACCAACTTGATTCTGTTTTTTGACATAGTGACATGAGAGTTTGATGAGGTTAGGGCAGTGGATGTTTTCTACGTAGATTTTAGGAAGGCACTTGACGAAGTCCCTCACAGAAGGCTAACCAGAAAATTAAGATGCATGGGATCCAGAGTGAATTGGCTGTATGGATTCAAAAATGGTTTACACATAGAAGACAGAGTAATGGTTGAAAGGGCTTATTTGAGCTGGAGGTCTGTAATTAATGGTGTTTCACAGAAATCTGTACTGGGACCTCTGCTGTTTGTGATGTGTGTAAATGACTTGGATGAAAATATGGATGGGTGGGTCAGTAAATTTGCAGATAACCAAGATTGGTGGAGTTGAGGATAGTGTAGAAGACTGGCAAAGAATACAGCACAATATAGACTAATTGCAGATATGGACTGAGAAATGGAAGAAGGAGTTTAACCCAGACAAATATGAGGTGTTGCACCTCGGTGGGGCAAAAGCAAGGAAACAGTGCATTGTTAAGGGCAAGGTTGCTAAGAAGAGAGATCTTGGGATCCAAGTCCATAGCTCCTTGGAAGAGGTGACATGGGTCAATAAGGTGATTAAGAAGGCTTATGGAATGCTTTTATTAGTCAAAAGGTTATGTTGCAACTTTATAAAACTTTGGTTAGGTCACATCTGGAGTATTGCGTACAGTTCTAGTCACCCCAATACAGGAAGTATATCGAGGCTTTGGGGAGGATGCAAAAGAGGTTTACCAAGGTGCTGCCTGGTTTAGAGGGCATAAGCTATCATGAGAGGCTTGATAAATGGTTTTTTTTCTCAGAAGCATCAGGGCTGAGGGGAGATCTAATAGAGGTTTATAGGATTATGAGAGGCATAGACAGAGTGAATATAGAGTAAGGTTGAAATATCTAACACCAGGGATCCTACACTGAAAGTGAGAAGAGGTAGGTTCAAGGGGGATGTGAGGGGGTAGTTTTTTTACTCAGAGAGTCATGAACGCCTGGAATGTGCTGTCTGGTTTGGTGGTAGAGGCAAATGCGTCAGAGGCTTTTAAAAGAATTAGGATAGGCACATAGATATACAGAGAATGGAGGGATATGGACAGGGTGTAGGTTAGAGGGATTACTATTTGGGTGTTTTTGGTTTGCTTTTTATCTGGTTAGGCAACACATTGTGGGCTGAATGGCCTGTTCCTATGCTGTACTCTTCTATGTTACGTGTTCTATGGGGCCCAAAACTGCTCATAATACTCCGTGAAACCTCACCAGTGCTTTATAAAGCCTCAGCATTACATCCTTGCTTTTATATTCTAGTTTTTACAAAATGCATTTGCCTTCCTAACAACTCAATCTGCAAGATAACCTTGAGGGAATCCTGCAAGAGGACATCTCTGACGCTGGCACGAAGGGGGCAATGTATCACCCAGGAATTTCACTATTGTCCACAAAGTCTCCTGGCTGTCCCCTGTCAGTGCTGCTCGCTTCTTCTCCCCACTTCCCTCTGAGCCACAGGGCTGGACTAATGCCAGAGACCTGACTGCTGTGGCTTTCCTGTGTGTCTAACGTCAGACACGCTACAGGCTGCGGTCACTCAGTTCACCAAGGCTGCAAGGGCTTTCGGGTTAATGGTCGGTCTGAAGAAAACAATGATCCTCCATCAGAAACCCTCTCATGATGTTTACAACCCACCTCAGATCACATTGACGACCACCCTCTCACCATGGTGAGCAGTTCACCTACCTGGGCAGCGTCATCTCCAATGACGCTATGGTAGTAAGGGACGTTGCCAATCGATTCACCAGAGCCAGCAGTGACTTTGGGCGCCTCCAGAAACGAGTGTGGAAGAACCACCAGCTGTGTTTGTCCGCAAAACTCCAGGTGTATAGGGTACCGTCGTCACAACATTGCTATATGGCTCTGAAACCTGGGTCTGGTACCACAAGCAAATCTAGTTATTAAAGCTCTTCCACCAGCGCTGTCACTGCTCCATCATGGGTATCATCTGGCAGGATCGTGTCTCCAACAACGAGGTCCCGGAGAAGGCTCAACTTCCAAGTACTGAAGCCACTTTGCTGATCGGGCAGCTCCGCTGGTCAGGCCACGTGTCCCGCATGGACAACTCCAGGTTGCCGAAAGCAGGACTCTACGGAGAACTCTCTCAGGGCCAGAGAGATTGTGGTGTTCCACGCAAGAGGTACAAAGACCAACAAGCAGCAGCTCTCTCAGCTGACTATCAAGATCGACAAGAGGCAGTAGCTGATGTGTCAGAGACCGCTGGAGAATGCTGATCCACGGAGCAGCCAACAATTCTGAGGAATCTAGAAGAGCGACTGCTGTGGAAGGGTACTACAACATCAGCGCCTGCATCCCAGCTGTACTGGTGTTCCTACTGCTCCAGAGTCTGCAGATCCAGAATTGGTCTCTGCAGTCACTAACGATTGTGCTGTCGCTCCTGAGGACTCTCTTTCTCTCCTGATCTTCGCAATCACAGAACGAGCCATCAATGTCAGGTGGGATGGTGTTGGAGAGCTCTAGTGGATGGAGTGTGAAAGCGCCACCTCACAAAATCCATATTGGACACAAGAGGCTCCCGCACTATTCTCAACACATCCAAATTGTCACCTAGCAACTAGAAAACTGAGGCAATTGTTAGTTATCGTTAGTGGATTCACTGGACATACTCAAAAGGACAGTATCAGTGTTCCTCTGCCTTTCATATCAAGTGTTTTGAAATGGTACCAGCCTGTTGTTTCATCAATTTGTACCCAGGAGCAGAGCATATTTTGGGTGCTGACTTGATGCAGATGTTTTCCCTTTGTTTATGCTCTGTGAGGAAAGAAATTATAGGCTAGTTGACCTGACCTCCTTTCGTCACGCTCTGGCTAAAGAAATTCCACCTCATCTCTGTTCTAAATGGATGTCCTTCTGTTTTGCCATAGGGAGAATGTTAAACCAGGCAACTACAGTTCACAGTCTGATAATTGTGATGGGGAAATGTTTATAAACAGTTCTGAGGAACAGAACAAGTTGATATTTAGAGTTTGGCAGGTTCTTCTATGATAAGATGTTTTGTTAAAAGATTGTTGTATCTGATAAGGAATTAAATTTTTGGGGGCTCTAATCAAGTATCAGTGAGGTTAGAGGGTTTGATGTGACAAACATGGATTTTAACACATTTGTTCAAGTAGATCCCAGAGAAACAACTTTATGAAACATTTTGTTTAGTCAACACCAGTTCAGATGTCCATATTATTGCACAGGAGAGGGTTCAGAGGAGATTCACCAGAACATTGTCCAAGGTGGAGTGTTTCAGATATAAGAAGGGACTAGATAGACTTGGTTTGTATCCCTGGAGTAGAGGAGGCTGAATGAAGATCGATAATATAATGAGGGGCATAGATTGTGAGAAAATATTCCCCAGTACAGAGACTTCCAAAACCAGAGGACATGGTTTAAGGTGAGGTGTAAGAAATTCAGAGGGGATTTGAGGATTTTTACATCTAAAGTGTTTTTCCAACCTGGGATGCACATCCTGAGATAGTGGGAGATGTGGGTACTCTCACAGCACTTGGAAGCATTGGAGAAGCACCTGAATCACAATGGCATGATGGACGACTACAGGCCAAGTGCAGGTAAAGGGGATGAGGTCGATTGTACTTGATGGTTGGCATGGATATGGTGTCAAAGGGATTTTTTTGTATGATTCACTTGACTCTAAAGTGAAATTAAAGATTAGTTCATAGAGGAAAACAAAAGGAAAAGATCAACAAGATTTGTTGGTACTGGAAGGATGTGCGATACAAGACAGCACCTCTAATTTCTTAGAATTTTGTGTAGATTTGGCATGTCATCTAAGATTTCAACAAAATTTTATACATAGGACATCAAACATAGAAACCTACAGCACAGGCCCTTCGGCCCACAATGTTTTGCTGACCATGTAACCTACTCTAGTCAATGTCTAGAATTTCTCTAATGCACAGCCCTCTATTTTTCTAACCTCTATGTACCTATCTAAGAGTCTCTAAAAAGACTCTGTTTTATCTGCCTCTACCAGTGCTGTCGGCAGTGCATTTCACTCACCCACCGCTCTCTGTGTGAAAACATACCTCTGACATCCCCCACTGTACCTACTTCCAAGCATCTTAAAACTATGCTCTCTCGTGTTAGCCATTTCAGTCCTGGGGAAAAAACCTCTAGCTATCTACACAATCAATGACTCTCATCATCTTATACACCTCTATTAGGTCACCTCTCATTCTTCATCGCTCCAAGGAGAAAAGGCCAAGTTCACTCAACCTATTTTCATAAGGTACACCCTTCAATCCAGGCAACATCTTTGTATATTTCCTCTGCACTCTCTATATAGTATCCACATCCTTCCTGCAGTGAAGTGAGCAGAACTGAACACGGTACTGCAAATGGGGTAACTAACTAATATCTTATATAGTTTTAACATTGCTTCACAGCTGTTAAACTCAATACCACGGTTGATGAAGGCTATCACACCATACACCCTAACATCGCTGTCAACCTGTGTAGCAGCTTTGACTGTCCAATGGGCATGGACCCCAAGATCTCTCTGATCTTCTACACTGCCAAGCATCTTACCATTAATATTATATATTGTCTTTCAATTTGACGTACCAAAATGAACCTCTTCACACTTATCTGGTTTAAACTGCATCTGCCACTTCACAGCCCAGTTCTGCATCCTATTGATGTTCTGCTGTATCCTTTGACAATCCACCCGACTATCCACAACACCCCCAACTTTTGTGTCATCAGAAAACTTACTAACCCACCCTTCTACTTCCTCATCCAGGTCATTTCTAAAAATTACAAAGAGTAGGGGTCCCAGAACAGATTCCTGTGGAACACCACTGGTCAACAACCTCCATGCAGATGACAAAACATCTACAAACACCCTTTGCCTTCTGTGGGCAAACCAATTCTGGATCCAGAAAGCAAAGCCTCCTTGGATCTCATGCCTCATTACTTTCTGAATGAGCCTTGCAGTGGGAACCTTATCAAATGCCTTACACTATATACACGACATCCACTGCTCTACCTTCATCAATGTGTTTTGTTACATCCTCAAAGAATTCAATTGGGCTCATAAAGCATGACCTGCCCTTGACAAAGCCATGCTGACTATCCCTAAGCAGATTATGTCTCCCCAAATGCTCACAAACCCTGCCTGTCAGGATCTTCTCCAACAGATTGCCCACCACTGGTCTATACTTTCCTGGGTTATCTCTACTCACTTTCTTGATCAAGGAAACAACATCTGCAACCCTCCAATCCTCTGGTACTTCTCCCATTCCTATTGATGATGCAAAGATCATTGCCAGAGTATCATAAATCTCCTTCCTCACTTCCCACAGTAGCCTGAGGTATACCTCGTCTGGTCTTGGTGACTTATCAAACTTAATGCTTTTCCAAAGCTCCAGCACATCCTCTTTCTTAATGTCTATATGGTCAAGCATTTCAGTCTGCTTTAAGCCATCCCCACAATTGCCAAGGTCCTTTACTCTAGTAAATTCTGAAGCAAAATATTCATTAAGTACATCCGCTACCTCCTAACAAACTCCAGTCCATCCAAAACCATTTGCTCTAAGAAGATGCCGGTCAATATTAGGAAAGTTAAAATCACCCATCACCACAGCCTTGTTATTGCACTGTTCCAGAATCTGCTCCTCAATGTCTCTGTTACCATTGGGGGGTTCAAAAAAAAACAGTAGAGTTATTGTCCCTATAGCTGTCCCTAAGTACTAGCCTAGTCAACCTGTTCCTGTAACTCAAGTCCTCCCGAAGTACAACACCTCATACTTGGCTGCATTACATTCCATCTGCCATTTTTGAGTCTAGGCTCTCAGCTGGTTAAGATCACAATGCAAGCTTTGATTGCCTTCCTTACCGTCAAAGATTCAAAGGCTCATTTATTATTGAAGGATACAACTCTGAAATTCTTCTTCTCCGAGTAGCTATGAACCCAGAAAGAAAAGAAAGGCAGCACGATCATCAACCCCCTATCCCCCTCTACCCACACAAAAAAACAAACAAAAACAGAGCAGACACATCAACCCCAAAATCCCTCCTCCTGCACAAAAAAATGAAAAAGATTAGGTGAGTATAAAAGAAACTGAGTCTGAAAAATATCAAAAGTCCGAGTCCATATCCAAAACGCAGAAAACCTGGGTAACGTTCTCCAGGCAGAGCCATAGGCTCCTCCCTCTTCAGTGGCAGAGTGATTTCCCCAGCAACCAATCGGCAGGCTGCTGGCGCTCACCTTCTGCATTCACCTCAATGTTCCAATCACCCTCCTCACTTTAATCGATGCACAATGGCAGCTTTAATTGGCGAAATGGAGTTAAACACCAGCTCGCACCCCATCCGTAACCTGGCCACCATGAGGTTTGTGCACACTGCCACTGCCTCCCAGAATCCTCTCAGAGACTGCAGAGCGCTGGAACACCCAAGCAATCTCCAAACAGCAAATCACAGGCTCCAACAGTTCCAGAAACACATCCGAGATGAAAAACAAACATAAAAGGCATAAAAAGAGTGAAATATATTGTTTCATGATCCATCCAGAAGATGTCAACCAAAAGAGTGTTGTATGGAGGCACCTTCTTGACCAAAGTCCCTTTCCCCTTCCCCACTCTTGGTGCCATCTACAAATTTTCTGGTCCAATTTACCACATTATAATTTAAATCATTAATGTACAGTTGGTAATGAACAACGATGGACCTATCACTGGGGCCTTTGTGCCCAGGCTTGTGGACAATACAAAGATAGGTGGAGGGGCAAGTGATTTTGAGAAAGTAGAGACTTTTACAGATTAGGAGAATGGGCAAAGAAGTGGCAGATGGAATACAGAGTGGAAGGGTGTGGTATGGTAGAAGAAATAAAAGTGTGGGCTATTTTCTGAATGCAGAGAAAATTCAAAAATCTGAGGTACAGAAGGACTTGGGCATCCTTGTGCAGGATTCCACGGTGATTCATTTGAGTGTTAAGTCATTGGTGATTAAGGCAAGTGTAATGTTAGAATTCACTTCAAGAGGACTAGAATGGGTAGCAAGGATGTAAATATTGAGTTTTAATAAAGCACTGGTGGGGCCTCACTTGTAGTATTGTGAGCCGTTTTGGTTTCCTTATCTAGGATAGGATGTGCTGGCATTGGAGAGGGTTCAAAGGTTGTTCACAGACATGATTCCAGGATTGAAAGGGTTGTTGTGGGACTGTGTGAAACAAAATGGAAAGGGAGTGGATATTTGCATTCTGATGAATAAAAACTGATCTATTCAGGTGATAATGAACAGGAATATGGTATGGAAATAACAGCAAATGCTGAAAGAAGCAAAATCCTGATGGGATACTGGGCATTATGGGACAGATTACTTCTGGTGAAACTCTGAGGGCAACAAGTGAACATTTCAGTAATGGTAGGATATGCTCTGACAGTGATAATAGTGAAAAAGATATAGAGAAGTTTTAATGATATCTTGCAAGATGCAAAGGACCACACGGAAATGCAAATAGCAAAAAAATTACTCCTTGATTTTTGATTCTCGATAACCAAGTTTCCCTAAACCTATTAGCTTTGGCTTTCCTTTTCACAAGAACATACAAATTAGGTACACTCAATATTTCACTTCTGAAGGACTCCCACTTGACAATCATCTCTTTGCTGGAAAATAATCTATTCCAATCTACACCTGCCAGATCCATCAGAATTAGCCTTCCTTCAATTTAGAAATTCACCCGAGAATCAGCCCTATTCTTCTTCAAACTATCTTGAAACTAATGAAATCATGATCACTCAATCTAAATTGCTTCCCTACACTCACTTCTGTCACCTGTCCTGTCTCATTCCTGAAGAGGAGATCCAGTATCCCACTCTGTCTAGTTGGGACATCTACATATTGATTAAATGCTACATCTGAAACATTTTCATATTTTAGGAAGATGTTGTGTGTCAATTAAGTTATTAAATCAGGCACAACTACGAACTATCTATTTCCCTCCTCATTCCAGGACTACCTCACATCCCACTATTGTGTTCTTTATACGTACCGTGGGTTACTCATAAAGACGCGTATTCTGGAAGAACATAACTAGAACTTTCATTTAACAGCAAACAGCAACCACCTCTTAATATACAAGCTTCTCGATCATTCTGTCATTTCTGCTCATGCTCCAAATTCTGTCACGTGACACATGCTATCACTACATCTTCCTTTCCTTAAAAAGAAAAACAATTAGCAACATTAATCAAAACAAATGCATAATTTAACATGTCTCTATCAGTCTCTCTGGGGGTTTACGAACACGAGTAGACCTTCTAAGTGATTCACACAGGTCTTGTGATTCGTTGTTATTTTCATGTTTGGTCTGGTCTGCATCAGTTAATGGAAATTCTGAAATTGGCTCTTTCTTGAGGTCTTATGCGATTTCTTCTTAACACTACTCTTCATGTTCATTTTCAAGCACTGCATTTATGTGTTTTATTTCCTTTCTACTTCTGCAACAGCGTGAAAAATGATTACTGTTACCACAGTTGTCGCACATTTTCTGATACACTACAATTCCAGGTTGGTGCTGCTGCCCACAGTGATCACAAAGTTTTTTTTCTTTCAGATGACGTCTTGTTCTGTGCCTTTTTATTATTTTTTTAATATGTTCGCGCACAGCGTGTATGTTGCAGTTCTCAATAAAAAGCTCTTTAGCCTGCAACATCACGGTCTCAGATGCTTTGCAAAGCATCACAGCTTTTTCCAGGTCTAAGTCCTGTTCTCTGAACAGTCTTTCTCTCAAACCATTATCCTGAATACCACAAATAATTCTGTCCTTAATGAGAGAGTCTATCAGCTCTGCAAACTCGCATCTTTTACTGTGGTTTCTCAACTCCGTAACAAATTGATCAATCGTTTGACCAGGTCTCTGCTAACATTTGAAAAAATTGTAGCACTCATATGTCACATTACACTTCAGTATACAAACTGCTTCAAACTTGTCGATTATCACTTTTAGATTCAAATTATCTCCATTTTCAAAAGTAAAATGGTTATATACTTCAATTGCATCATCCCCTAATACGTGGAGTAGGATTGCTACTTTCATTTCTTCCATTTTATTTTCTGCTCCGATCGCTGATAAATAAATTTCAAAACGCTGTTTAAATCTTCTCCATTTTCCAGCTATGTTCGCAGTCAGCTAAAGTGTTTTTGGAGGTTGCAAAACTTCCATTCTTAAAGCTGTTAGCAAACAAAGAAAAAGTTCACGCCTTTTTTTCGATTATCTTCCCTTCTCCCATGTTAGCGAAACAAATTATTCTTCTAGACCAACTTCTGACACCATGCACGAGGAAATCTGCAGATGCTGGAAATTCAAACAACACACACAAAATGCTGGTGGAACACAGCAGGCCAGGCAGCATCTATAGGGAGAAGCGCTGTCAACGTTTTGGGCCGAGACCCTTCGTCAGGACTAACCGAAAGGAAAGATAGTAAGAGATTTGAAACTAGTGGGGGGAGGGGGAAATGCAAAATGATAGGAATCCTAACATTTCGCATTTCCCCCTCCCCCCACTACTTTCAAATCTCTTACTATCTTTCCTTCCGGTTAGTCCTGACGAAGGGTCTCGGCCCAAAACGTCAACAGCACTTCTGACTCCATGTTGTGTTCTTTATACTTACCATGGGTTTCTCATAAAGACACATATTCTGGAAGAACATAACTAGAACCTTCATTTAACAGCAAACAGCAACCATGTCTTAACATACAAGCTTCTCGATCATTCTGTCATTTCTGCGCATGCTCCAAATTCTGTCACGTGACCAATGAAATCACCACACCCACAGTGCAATTGCCAGCACTGTGGATATCCTCCCTCATACTCACTGACATGGGTACAAGCACAGTGCACCCAGTGCATTGGAGCAGTGCCTATAGAGCCTCCTTCTCTGTATCCCCTGGGTTCCTGACAGAATATCACATCTGACTCTTCCTGCAGCTTTGTTTTCCTATAAAGCATCACTTTGGATAAATCTCTGTCGCCTGATCTGTAGGAGAGTCTCTGGCTCATCTTATATCACAATAGCTCAAAGATGAATATTCCAAACAGGAAACATTTCCTACCACACTCTGACCAGACCCAATGCTCAAAAATTCTCATCTCCCTCAGTCCGAACACAAGGCCTGTACAATCATCATCACAGCAATATGTTTCTAAAGCTCCTGGAATCAATGGCCACATCACTGCCAAACAGTGCAGTCACCCCCAGAACCCACACCAGCATCATGCATCTTCTCTCAAACCTGAAACACAAGAAAACAAAACACCATTCATGTCAAAATTTGCCATGTAGTTATGGCTATCCTGCTGCGATTCCCACCTCTCTCTCTCTCCCTGTTGTCTGTGCCAATGAGGTTCCTAGTGTTTTGCATCCCTATATACGTGTAGATCTTAGATCTTGGAGATCACTGAAATTTAACCCTACTGGACGAGGCAATCATCGACAGAAGAATAAGATTAGATTATTAGATTTGATTTCAACAAGATGAACAGGAAACCACAGAAACAATATGTGAGCTCCAATTATGCCTGTAGAATGCTGCTCTGTAACTGAGCACTGAGAAATGAAGGCTGCAGAAAGCACTTATGATCCCATGAAGTGTTTGTGATATTGAAACGCAATGAATATTATCAACATGAACAATTAGGATATAATATTCAGTTGTTCAAAAACAACAAGGTATTTACCCAAAAAACCTCACTCACTTATATATTTGCTCTAGTCTGCTTTTTCTCCATTTTTCCCACTTTGGAGGAAAGTGTTTCTCCGTCTCTGAGTCTGGAAAGTTTGTAATCCATTTGTAAGGTTCAGGTTCAATTTAGATTGGACAGGCTTCTTCCGATAAGATGGCAGCACCTATACATGCAACTGTCTCTTGGGATCCAATCGAAGGTGCTTTTTTTCTTTGTTAAATGTGTTTTTCTACATAGCAAAATTACTCTTTATTCCAATAACTACCTGTACAGCAGGTCATTCACATCAGTGAACTGCTCATTGTTCAGAGTAGTCGGCTGAGGTGTCGTACGAGCAGGCTGGCAGTTTGGAGAAGGTGAATCGGCCAGTTGGGTCAGGGACATTGAATCGGGCCATCGGGCTGGGAATGTTGAATCAAGCCATCGGCCCGTGGGTTTCGGGCTGGGCTGTTGGGCCACAGGAGAAGCTGGATTGGGTTTGAAAGAGCTGACCTGGGTGGACTCCGTGCTGCTGTGTGCTACTCGGAGGCACTGGAGTTGGTACCTTGGAATTGGTGTGAAGGCAGCCTGCAGTGAAACCATGAGTGACTGTCTTGGATGTTTCTTTTGCGATCGCAGGACCCTGTTGGACATTGCTTGCCACTGGCATGCATCCCTTGTTTGATGGCGAGACAGGTGGCAAGGCAGCAGGGCCGGATTATGCTAGTGCGGGGCCTGTAGCATATGTTATAAAGGGGCCTTAAATTTTAAAAATGCACATAAGTATTAAAACATAAATTATTTACTTACATAGTAAAATAATTCAATTTTTTCATTTGCTATACAGCCAGATAATACGATAAATGTCTGACACTTCAGTAATAGTATTACTTACATGTTGGTATCAATTTCAAATGTCAAAAGTAACAAAACTACAATTTAAAAGTTACATTTTCTAGATTTAGCATGAGCAAATTTGTTGATGATAATGGAAATATCTATTTCACGCAGAAGTTCATGTTCAATGCTCATTAGAGTGAGATTGTTCAATCTGTTTTGACCCATGGTGCTCCTTAGTTCATTTTTAATCCTTTTCAGTTTTGAAAATGAGCGTTCTCCACTGCACTTGGTAACCATGAGTGTCAAATAGATGTGCAAGGGATTTTCTACATTTGGAAAACATGACTCCAAAGAATTCTCAGTTAGCAAATGGTACAACTGTAACTCTAGAAGGTCTTGCTTGGCGCCAATATGAGAAGCAAGACCAGTTTTCAACAGTTCAGTAAACTGCACAAATTCTTTGTAAAGACTTTCTTCCAGATCTTCCAGATATGGTTTAATAAGATTTGACGACCTCTTTACGATCTCTTCATGTGTAAACAACTGTAACTGATGAAGGAATCCAAGAACACCATTCACCTTTAGATAAGCTTTCTGACTTTTTGACAGGGCAGAAAGCAAGCTGTCAGTAATGGCAAGAAATGTTCGGCTTTTAAACTTCTGAGAAGGCGTTTGAGATTCAACAAGTGGATCAAGAGTGCTGGAACCACTGAAATCATCATATGTATGATTTTGCTTGTGTTTTCTTCGAATTTGCTGTTGATAATCTTCAATCTTAGTCAGATCCTTGGCTTTTTGCTCAATGTCTGAAAAAGTAGACCACACAGTTTGAATATGTCCATGCAAGGATTCATGGAGTGTACAAGCTGCTGGTCAGAAGATTGCTAAGAAGCAATGGTCATTTGAAAATGCTGTAATACTTGATCCCACAATATGACCATTATTCCTGTTTCCAACTTCATCATGGTTGAAAGTAGTCCACGAGCCTGTTGTCAACACTCTGCCTTGTGATCACTGTTATTTGAAATGTCATCCAAGACTTGTTTTATTGCAGAAAAGCTGTGTAAAAGTGCTTCTGTTGCATCTGCACGAGCTGACCACCTGATATCTGACATTCTTTTCACAATGGGCAAATGAGCACCACCATCAGATAATGCAGCAGAAAGGAGATCCCACCGATAAGTAGAAGCAGAAAAAGAAGTGTACAGGCTTTCTACAGATTGAAAGAAAGTTAATGCTTCTTGACAACATTCAGCAGCAAATTTTCCAACCAAATTTAGTGAATGTGGAAAACATGGAATGTAATCCGCAAACTCATTCAGCTCTTTAATTCGTGTTTGTAAGCCACTATACTTGCCACTCATGTTGCTAACATTGTCATAACTTTGAACACGGTAGTCTTTTATATCAATGTAATTTTCCTTTAAAAAGTCAAGTAAACTTTAAGCGAGCTGTTCAGCGCTATGAACTTCCATATGCAAAAACTTCACAAATCTTTCAACTGGTCAAGACGGCAAAACATAGCACACAGTCAAAGTCAGCTGGTCCACATTAGATATATCTGGAGTAGAATCCAGTGAAACAGAATAATACTTGTACTTCTTCACTTCACCGATAATGTAATCCAGGATGCTGGATCCAATCAGATTGATGAATTCCTCACATGTTTTAGATAGGTATGATTTATGTCCCCTTCCTTTGTTTGCATGAGCATTTCTAAGCTCTGCCAGAAAAGGGTCAAACTTGGCCAGTAATTCTAACAACCCCATTATGAGCAGAGCCAACAGTTTCATCACTACCACAAAATGAAAGGCCTTGTTCTGCTAAGAACTTTACAACTTCAATTATTCACTCTAGAAGTGTGTGCCAATGCTTTTGTTCAGTCTCCATTTCTTTCACAAGGTGGGAATCGACACATTTAGCTTTGCTTTTGCGCATCGACAGTGAAATTAAAGCTTGTCTATGTGAGGAACTTTCTTCATGTCGACATAATAGATTGTTTTGCATTTTTCCAGTCATTAAACCCTCTTCACTAAACTTTGATGAACATCCTGAAGTCGTAACCTTGCATGGGAAACAGAAAAGGCTTCCTTTGCTTTCTGAATAGCATAACTAATTTCTTGCATGTTGCTTGTTTGTAGGTTTATGAACATATGTAAAATAAGACTTCTGACAGTGCCAAGGTTTCCTTTCATTGTCACACAATCACATGGATGAAGAGAAGTCATTCCTCAGCGTGCTGACGTTCATCACTTCCCTTGGCTATCCAATATTCACGATCACAATCATCTAGATTGTTTGGCCATTCACCAATGCAAATGAAATATGCATTTAAAGTAAATAGTTTATGTTACAAAAGCTAAGTAGCGGTATCAACAAAGACTAGTGAACAATAACAAATTTATGTGACTGTTGTGGCTATGAGCATGTGTGGATCACATGCACTCAACAACCAACTGGGAATAATGTTCTGAAAATTATCTGCTTATTGAAACTCATTTCAATTGGGAAATACAGATTGAAACTCACAGTCTAATCCAATCTTGTATGTTCCTGAGCTGGATTGGACTACCTAAAATCAGGAAGAAATGAGGGATCATGAACTGGGTCACATAAAACTGTTGAGTCGCACATCCTTGTCGCAGGCTCACCATGGCCGCACCCTCCAGCAGCGTAACAGCGTACACTGCAGTGGCTTGGGAGTGTGGGAGATAGCACGAAGGTCGCCAAGACACAGCAAGGATCCAACACACATACCACGCAGCATGCAGCTCTCCCGACATGAAAACAACCGCGTTGCCAGATCCGGTGATACGGTGAGGGGCCGATTTCACCAGACTGCAGCTTGCAAGCATTTAGTGTGGGGCCTTCGAAAATGCGGGGCACGTAGCATATACTACCTTTGCTACTAGGTTAATCCGGCACTGCAAGGTTAATCTGGCACTGGGTCACCTTGTTTGTAGCTAGGACCAGGCCTCAATCCTTAGGCTTGCATTGGGTGTGTGGCATCTGGGCTCAGTTGGGGGAAGCCTCTCCCATCCATGCTGCCCTCCAGTGATAGATCAGTGGAATTACAGGCAGGAACCATCAATTTGAGGAACTTGTCACTCAGGAACTTGCTTTAAAAATTTGTTTTCTTACATGACCTTGTTCTTTTTTTTTATCTTTCTTGTTATTTTGAATGAACGTGTATGTTTTTACACCTTGGCCACAGAGGAACACTGTCTGATTCAGCTGTATCCATGTATAGTTTGAATGGCAATTACACTTGATTTGATTTATGGTGACTGTCCAACTGGAGTTGGAGTGTATTTCTGCTCAGAAAGAACATGGAGCCTTGTGGAGATAATGGACTACTTGATGCCTGATGCTTTTCCAGGCCTGATGGAGATCTATTATGTATAATTTCAAATCTTCCATGTCAGTATGTCAATGTATAATTCGTTTTGTTGTTTCTGATTTGATATGCAATTTACATCCATTTGCTAATAGATAGGGTGATTATGGTATGCCAATGCTTCATCAGATGTTGAAGTAATGTCACAGGTATTGGGTGTAGTTTATATTTGTGATGAAATTTGATTAGCCATGAGTGTGGGATGGCTGCTGTCAGCCCAACTGGTTTCTAGTTCCTGATTTCTCTCTCTTTTCTCCATGGAAACATGTTGGCAAAGACAGTGAAAAATGAATAAAAGCCAACACGGAACCTACTGTGAAAAATAAGCAAACTGATAACATTGATTTGATAACATTTCATGGAAAAATGTTTTGCAGTTTTTGCACATACCAAGTTATCTCAGTGAACCTGAAAGATTGTGCTGTAGTGTAAAAATAAATGAAGTCAAAAAATTGAGGATATGGACAATGTGTTTGCCTGTAGGATGTGAAGTGACTGGGGAATAAAAGAAGATCCAGAGAGAGAAAGGGCCAATTGGCCCATCAGTCCAAATCCACTGGAGGGTGACAACTTGCTTCCCACATCAGGTTAGTACAGGGATCTCCTTGAGCCGCCCCTGGAAAAGCATCAGGCATCAAGTAGTCCATTATCTCCACAAAGCTCCATGTTCTTTCTGAGCAGAAATTCACTCCAACTCCTGATGGACAGTCAGCATAAATCAAATCAAGTGTAATTGTCATTCAAACCATACATGGATACAGCCAAATCAGACAGTGTTCCTCTGTGGCCAAGGTGTAAAAACATACACGTGCATTCAAAATAACAAGAAAGATAAAAAAAGAACAAGGTCATGTAAGAAAACAAATTTTTAAAGCAAGTTCCTGAGTGACAAGTTCCACAAATTGATGGTTCCTGCCTGTAATTCCACTGATCCATCACTGGAGGGCAGCGTGGATGGGAGAGGCCTCCCCCAACTGAGCCCAGATGCCACACACCCAATGCAAGCCCGAGGACTGAGGCCTAGTTCTAGCTGCAACCAAGGCGACACTTCTACCTTGCCACCTGTCTCACCATCAAACAAGAGATGCATGCCTGTGGCAAGCAATGTCCAAACAGGGTCTTGCGATTGTAAAAGAAACGTCCAAGACAGTCACTCATGGTTTCACTGCAGGCTGCCTTCACACCAATTCACAGGTACCAAATCCAGTGCCTCCGAGTAGCACACAGCAGCACGGAGGCCACCCAGGTCAGCTCTTTTGAACCCAATCCAGCTTCTCCTGTGGCCCAACAGCCCACCTTGAATCTGATGGCCTGATTTGACATTCTCAGCCCAATGGCCCAATTCAACACCCCTGGCCCAAAGAGGCAACTCACCTTCTCTAAACTGCCAGCCGGCTCCTACAACACCTCAGCAATTATTCTGAACAATGAGCAGTTCACTGATGTGAATGACCTGCTGTACAGGTAGTTACTGGAGTAAAGAATTAACTTACTATGTAGATAAAGACATTTAACAAGGAAAAAAGCACCTTTGATTGGCCTCCAAGAGACAGTTACGTGTAAAGCCACTGCCACCTTACCGGAAGAAGCCTGTCCAACCTAAATTGAACCTGAACCTTACAAATGGATTACAAACTTTCCAGACTCAGAGACAGAGAAACACTTTCCTCCAAAGTGGGAAATGGAGAAAAAGCAGACTAAAGCAAATATGTGAGTGAGTGAGGTGATCTGTGAATAAATACTCTGTTGTTTTTGAAAGATTCAACCAAATATTACATCCTAATTGTTCATGTTGACAATATTCATTGAGCTCCAATATCACGAATGGGATCATAAATGCTTTCAGCAGCCTTCATTTCTCAGTGCTCAGTTACAGAGCAGCATTCTACAGGCATAGTTGGAGCTCACATATTGTTTCTGTGGTTTCCTGTTCATCTTATTGATATCAAATCTAATAATCTAATCTTGTTCTTCTGTCAGTTGGTAATTGGTTGGCAAGAAACATTTACGACGATTGCCCTGTCCAATTGGGTTAAATTTCAGTGATCTCCAAGATCTAAGATCTACACATATATAGGGATGCAAAACACTAGAAACCTCATTGGCACAGACAACAGGGAGAGAGAGAGAGAGGTGGGAATCACAGCAGGATAGCCATAACTACATGGCAAATTTTGACATGAATGTTGTTTTGTTTTCTTGTGTTTCAGGTCTGAGGGAAGAAACATGATGCTGGTGTGGGTTTTGGTGGTGACCGCACTGCTTGTCACTGTTCCATTGCTTCCAGAAGCTTTAGAAACACATTGCTGTGAGGAATATGTGTTGGGACTGTGGGACATGAGAATTTGTGGGCATTGTGTCAGTCGGGGTGTGGTAGGAAATGTCTCTTGTTCGGGACATTCGTCTCTGAACTATTGTGATGTGAAATGAGTCAGGGACTCTACTATGGATCAGAAGACAGAGATCTCTCCACAGTGATGCTTTACAGGAAAACAAATTTGCAGGAAGAGGGAGATGTGATATTCTGTCAGGAGCCCAGGGGATATGGAGAAAGTGATTCTATAGGCACTGCTCCAATGCACTGGATGCAGTGTACTTGTACTCATGTCAGTGAGGCATGAGGGAGGATATCCACAGTGCTGGCAATGGTACAGTGGAAAGTGAGGCAGTCCTGGAGCGGGGAGGGAAATAGGGAAGTTGTAGTTGTGCCTGATTTGATCATTTAATTAACACACGACATCTTTTCAAAATATGAAAATGTTACAGATTTAGCATTTAATCAATATGTAGATGTCCCAACTAGATAGAGTGGGATACTGGATCTTCTCTTCAGGGATGAGACAGGACAGGTACCTGAAGTGAGTATAAGGGAGCACTTTGGATCGAGTGATCATGATTTCATTAGTTTCTGAATGTTACGAAGAAGAATAGGGTTGGTCCTCGGATGAATTTCTAAACTGAAGGAAGGCTAATTTTGGTGGATCTTCCAGGTGTAGATTTGAATCCGCAAACATGAGTACATCTACAGATGCTGGAAATTCAAGCAACACACACAAAATGCTGGTGGAACACAGCAGGCCAGGCCACATCTATAGGAAGAAGTACAGTCAACGTTTTGGGCCGAGGCCCTTCGTCGGGATGAACTGAAAGAAGAGATAGTAAGAGATTTGAAAGTGGGAGGGGGGTAGATTTGAATCGATTGTTTTCCAGCAAAGAGATGCTTGTCAAGTGGGAGTCCTTCAGAAGTGAAATATTGAGTGTACCTAATCTGTATGTTTCTGTGAAAAGGAAAGGCAAGGCTAACAGGTTTAGGGAACCTTGGTTATCGACAATCAAAGATCAAGGACAATTTTGTTTTTGCTATTTGCATTTCTGTGTGATTTACAGTGGTCCTTTGTTTCTTGCAAGATATCATTAAAACTTCTCTATATCTTTTTCACTACTATCACTGTTGGAGCATATCCTACCATTAGTGAAATGTTCACTTGTTGCTCTCAGAGTTTCACCAGAAGTAATCTGTCCCATAATGCCCAGTATCCCATCAGGATTTTGCTTCTTTCAGCATTTGGTGTTATTTCCACACCACGTTCCTGTTTATTATCTCCTGAATAGATCAGTTTTTATTCATCAAATATCCACTCCCTTTCCATTTTGTTTCACACAGTCCCACAACAAACCTTTCAATCCTGGAATCATGTTTGTGAACCACTTTTAGAACATAGAACATAGAATAGTACAGCACATTACAGGCCCTTTGGCCCACAATGTTGTGCCGACCCTCAAACCCTGCCTCCCATATTACCCCCCACCTTAAATTCTTCCATATACCTGTCTAGTAGTCTCTTAAATTTCACTAGTGTATCTGCCTCCACCACTGACTCAGGCAGTGCATTCCACGCACCAACCACTCACTAAGTGAAAAAAACCTTCCTCTAATATCCCCCTTGAACTTCCCTCCCCTTACCTTAAAGCCATGTCCTCTTGTATGGAGCAGTGGTGCCTGGGGAAGAGGCACTGGCTGCCCACTCTGTGTATTCCTCTTAATATCTTGTACACCTCTATCATGTCTCCTCTCATCCTCCTTCTCTCCAAAGAGTAAAGCCCTAGCTCCCTTAATCTCTGATCATAATCCATACTCTCTAAACCAGGCAGCATCCTGGTAAATCTCCTCTGTACCCTTTCCAATGCTTCCACATCCTTCCTATAGTGAGGCGACCAGAACTGGACACAGTACTCCAAGTGTGGCCTAACTAGAGTTTGATAGAGCTGCATCATTACCTCGCGTCTCTTAAACTCTATCCCTCGACTTATGAAAGCTAACACCCCATAAGCTTTCTTAACTACCCTATCTACCTGTGAGGCAACTTTCAGGGATCTGTGGACATGTACCCCCAGATCCCTCTGCTCCTCCACACTACCAAGTATCCTGCCATTTACTTTGTACTCTGCCTTGGAGTTTGTCCTTCCAAAGTGTACCACCTCACGCTTCTCCGGGTTGAACTCCATCTGCCACTTCTCAGCCCACTTCTGCATCCTATCAATGTCTCTCTGTAATCTTCAACAATCCTCTACACTATCTACAACACCACCAACCTTTGTGTCATCTGCAAACTTGCCAACCCACCCTTCTACCCCCACATCCAGGTCGTTAATAAAAATCACAAAAAGTAGAGGTCCCAGAACAGATCCTTGTGGGACACCAGTAGTCACAACCCTCCAATCTGAATGTACTCCCTCCACCACGACCCTCTGCCTTCTGCAGGCAAGCCAATTCTGAATCCACCTGGCCAAACTTCCCTGGATCCCATGCCTTCTGACTTTCTGAATAAGCCTACCGATTTGAACCCTCTCTGATGCCAGCACATCCTTTCTTAGATAAGGAAACCAAAACTGCTCACAATACTCCAAGTGAGGCCTCACCAGTGCTTTATAAAGACTCAACATTTAAATCCTTGCTACACATTCTAGTCCTCTTGAAATGAATGCTAACATCACACTTGCCTTCCTCATCACTGACTTAACATTCAAATGAATCTTGATGGAATCCTGCATGAGGATGACCAAGTCCTTCTGCACACTGATTTTTGAATTTTCTCTGCGTTTAGAAAATAGCCTACAGTTTTATTTCTTCTACCATAACATACACTTCCAACACTGTATTCCATCTGCCATTTCTTTGCCCATTCTCCTAATCTGTAAAATTTATTCTGTAGACTCTCTACTTCATCAAAATTACTTGCCCCTCCACCTATCTTTGTATTGCCCACAAACCTGGGCACAAAGGCCCCAGTGATAGGTCCGTCATTGTTTATTACTAACTGTACATTAATGATTTAAATGATTATGTGGTAAATTGGACCAGAAAATTTGTAGATGGCACCAAGATTGGGGAAGGGGAAAGGGACTTTGACACTAGACAGTAGAATACTACAGCACAGTACAGGCCCTTTGGCCCTTTATGTTGTGCCGACCCAACTTCCTTAAAAAAGTTCTAAACCCACACTATACCCCATAACCCTCTATTTTTCTTTCATCCATGTGCCTGTCCCAGAGGCTCTTAAATACCCCTAATGTTTTAGCCTCCACCACCATCCCTGGCAAGTCATTCCAGGCACCCACAACCCTCTGTGTAAAAAAACTTACCCCTGATGTCTCCCCTAAACTCCCTCCCTTAACTTTGTACATATGCCCTCTGGTGTTTGCTATTCGTACCCTGATCAAGAAGGTCCCTCCATACAACACTGCTTTGGTCGACATCTTCTGGATGGATCATGAAACAATATATTTCACTTCTTTTATGTCTTTTATGTTTGTTTTTCATCTTGGATGTGTTTCTGGAACTGTTGGAGCCTGTGATTTGCTGTTTGGAGATCACGTGGGTGTTCCAGCCCTCTGCAGTCTCTGAGAGGATTCTGGGAGGCAGAGGCAGAGGCAGCGTGCACAAACCTCATGGTGGCCAGGTTACGGGACGGGGCGTAAGCCGAAGTTCGATTCCATTTTGCCGATTACAGCTTCAGTTGGTCGCCGATTAAAGTGATGAGGGAGATTGAATGCACCTCTATGTTTCCTGTAATTCACTTCCCTCTGTGTACACTGAGCATTCAGTTTGTTTTTTTATTCACAGTAAGTTCCGTGTTGGCTTTTATTCATGTTTCATCTTCTTTGTCAGCATGTGTCCATGGAGAAAAAAGGGAGAAATATCAGGAACTATAAACCAGTTGGGTTGACAGGAGCTGTCCAGTAAACAATGGAATCCACCAATGAGGAAATGGGTGCCAGGTGGATGGAAAATCAGGACATGATGAGGGAGAACCAACATGGATTTGTGAAGAGAAATCCATGTTTGATCATCCAGACAAGTATGTCACACTCTGTCTCTACTGAGTCTGTATTTTAGATCACTGAAGTGAAAATTCACAGTTGAGGGGTAGTAACTGTTCTTGAACCTGGTTGTGCGAGTCCTGAGGCATCTCTACCTTCTACCTGATGACAGCAGTGAGAAAAGAGCATGGCCTGGGTGGTGATGATCTTTGATGATGGATGCTGCTTTTCTACAGCAACATTTAATGTGGATGTACTCAATAATTGGGAGGATTTTATCGGAATCCACTGAATTTTGTAGGATTTTCCACTCAAAGGCATTTGTGTTCCCATACCAGGCCATAATGCAGCCAGTCAGCACACTTTCCACCACACATAGAACATAGAATAGTACAGCACATTACAGGATCTATAGAAGTTTGGCAAGAACATGCCAAATCTTTGCATTCTAAGGAAGAAGAGGCATTATTGTGCTTTCTTCACAATAATATTTATATGATAGGTCCAGAACAGGTCCTCTGAGAGAGTGACACCCAAGAATTTAAAGTTAATGACCCTCTCCACCTCTGATGATTACTGTCTCATGGTCCTCTAATTTCCCTCTCCTGAAGTCTACAAACAGTTCCTTGGTCTTATTGAAACTGAGTGAGAGGATGTTGTTATTACACCATTCGGCTGAATTTTCAGTCTCCCTCCTGTATACTGATTTGTCACCACCTTTGAAATGGCCCACAACAGTGGTATCATCAGTAAACTTGTGTTGGAGCTGTAACTAGCCACACAGTCATAGATGTAAAGCAAATAGAGCAGGGGGCTAAGTACACATCCTGCGCTGATGGAGATTGTGGAGTAGGTGATTTTGCTAATCTAAACTGACTGGGTGCACAAGTGCGGAAACCCAGGATCCAATTGCACAAGGTGTTATTAAGGCCCAGGTCTTGGAGTTTACTTATTAGTTCAGAGGAGATAATGGTATTAAATACTGCACTATAATCAATAAAGAGCATCTTGGTGTATGCATCTTTGCTGTCTCGATGTTCCAGGGTTGAGTGAAGAGACAACAAGATAACATCTGCTGTAGATCCATTGCTTTGGTAGGCAAATTGGAGTTCATGCAAGTCATCACTCAGGCAGGAGCCAATATACTTCAACACCAGCCTCTCAAAACACTTCATCACTGTGGTTGTAAGTGCCATAGGGCAATAGTAATTTAGAAGTTACCACATTCTTCTTGGGCACCAATATGATTGAAGCCAGCTTGAAGCAGGTGGGTACCACACACTGCTGGAGTGAGAGGCTGAAGATACCTATGAATACAGCAGCCAATTGGTTGGCACAGGTCTTCAGTACTCGACCAGGCACTCCATCCGGACTAGATGGTTTCCTTGGATTGACTCTCTTGAAGGCAGCCTGCGTGTCATCTTCAGATACCGAGACCAAAGAATCATCAAGAGACATGGGGGTACACAATGGTTCCTCCCTGTTCTGGTGGTCAAATCAAGTAGAGAAGGCAATGAGTTCATTTGGACGCAAAGTTCTGCTGTACTCTATGTCTCAAGATTTAACTTTGTAGGAAGTTTTAGCATTCAAACCTTGCCACAAGGGTCAAGCATACCTCATTGATTCTAGTCTAGTCTGGAATCTCCACTTCACCTGAGGGATGGGCTTCCAGAGATCATACCCACATCTCTTATAGCATTCTTGATCTCCAGACATCAATGCCTCTGATCTGGCTCTGAGCAGGTTCTGGATTTCATTGTTCATCCAGGGCTTCTGATTAGAGAAAACCCTGAATGATTTTGTCAGAGCACACTCAATCTACATTACCATACAGAGGTTGGACAGGTAGGTTTAGTCGCTTGGCATTCAAGATGAGGTCATAAATTGGATTAGGCATTGGCTTTGTGGAAGACAACGGAGTGGTAGTTGATGTCCAGATTATCAGATTGTCATTGCAGATTGGAAGACCACTTCGCCGAGCACCTATGTTCCATCTGCCAGAAAAAGCAGAATCTCCCAGTGGCCACCCTTTTTAATTCCACTTCCCATTCTCATTCCAACGTGTTAGTCCATGGACGTCTCTACTGTTGCGATGAGGCCACACTCAGGAGGAGCAATGCCTTATATTCTGTGTGGGTAGCGTCCAACCTGACGGCATGAGCATTGATTTCTCAAACTTCCGGTAATGCGCCCTCTCCTTCACCTTTCCCTACTCCCATTTCCCTCTCTAACCGTCTCTCCTTACCCGCCCATCGCCTCCCTCTGGTGCTCCCGCCTTTCCTTTCTCCCATGACCTTCTGTCCTCTCCTAATCAGATTCCCCCTCCTCCGGCCCTGTATCTCTGTTACCAATCAACTTCCCGGCTTTTCACTTCACCCCTCATCCTCCTCCTTGTATTTCTTCCTCCCCTCCCCCAACTTTCTTACTCTGACACCTCATCTTTTCTTTCAGTCCTGATGAAGGGTCTTGGCCCAAAACTTCGAATGTACTCTTTTCTATAGATGCAGCCTGGGCCGCTGAGTTCCTCCAGCATTGTGTGTGTTGCTTGGATTTCCAGCACCTTCAGATTTTCTCTTGTTTGTGGTAGCAGATGGCTGCCTCTCTGACTGAAGTCCTGTGACTAGTGGTGTGCCACGGGGATCAGTGCTGGGTCCATTGTTGTTTGTCATCTATATCAATGATCTGGATGATAATGTGGTAAACCTAATCAGAAAATTTGCGGATGACACCATATTTGGGGGGGGGGGGGGGGATAGTGGACAACAAGAAAGACTATCAGAGCTGTCAGTGAGATCTGGACCAGATGGAAAAATGGGTTGAAATACAGAAGGTGGACCTTAATGCAGATGAGTGCAAGGTGTTGTACTTCACTAGGACCAACCAGGGTGGGTCTTACACAGTGAATGGTAGGGCTCTGAGGTGTGCTGTAGAACAAAGAGATCTGGGAATACAGGTCCATAGTTCATTGAAAGTGCCTTCACAGTGAGATAGGGGTGTAAAGAAAGCTTTTGGGACATTGGCCTTCAGAAGTCAAAGTTTTGAGCACAGGAGCTGAAGTAGTATAAGACACTGGTGAGGCCAAATTTGGAGTATTGTGTTGTTTATACAATGACTGCTAGGAATGGGTTACCAGGGTAGTAATGGAATCAGGCAGTTTGGTGGTGTTTTAAGAGGCTTTTAGCTGGACTCATGAATATGGAGTGAATGGAGGAAGATAGATGATACGCTGTGGGAGAGGATTTAGTAAAAATTGGCATATTGCTGTGTAGGCCTAATTGTGTAATGCTTTTGTGTAGTAACTTTGGGGTGGTAACAGTTGTCGATGTTACTATGGGACAATGTACACCCTGTTCATATTCCATAGTTTTTCAACTTCCTCTTTTAATTCAGCATATTTCTGGTGTGTTTCACTTATTGATTTCTGTGAGTAATGTGTGTTTGGAATGGCTATATCTATTAAGTAAGTTGTTCTTGTCTGTTTATCTTGTATTATTATATCCAAAGATAAGTCAAATTTATTATCAGAGTACATACATGTCACCATATACAACCCTGAAATTCTTTTTCCTGCGGTAACATACTTAGCAAATGTATAGAACAGTAACTGTAAACAGGATCAATGAACAACAAACTGTGCAAATGCAAATATAAATAAATAGCAATAAATAACAAGAGCATGGGATAACAGGATAAAGAGTCTTTAAAGTGAGACCATCAGTTGTGGGAACACCAGAAATAGAACGAGTGTAGTTGTCCCATTCTGTTCAAGAGCCTGAGGGTTGAGGAGTAGTAACTGTTCTTCAACTTGGTGGTGCAAGTCCTGAGACTCGTGTACCTTCTACCTTATGGCAGCAGTGAGAAAAGAGCATGGCCTGGGTGGTGAGGATCTATATTCTGGATTGTCCTATCTGTAATAACAGATCAATTGTAATATAATTTGTAAGACTCTGACTCTAAAACTGGATCAGGCTTGCGTTTATAGTAAGGTATGGCTTCTTTTATGAATTTATATTTTAAAACAAGATTTTGGTGAATGATATTTGCCACTTGATTGTGCCTGTGTAATTAATCAGGTTAAATTAAACTGCTGCAAGATCCTGTGATGTGTTTTTGGTTCTTCTTGGCACTTTCTGCATTTACCATCTTGAATTTGTTATTCTTTTAATATGTATTTTTGATATTTTTGTGATAACTACCTGGTCCTGTATTGTCAAAAGGAACCTGTCTGTTTCTAGGAAGAGATCTCCAACTCTGAGCCAGGCATGCGATGCTTCCTTGTCAACATCTAGTCTGCTCCTATAGGGTGAAAACATCCGTGATAGTTACACTCTTCCATTCATTAGCTTTTTCTTCTAGAGAGATAATTTGTTCACTTTTCTGAGTTTGTGCACTCATTTAAGTTTAGCGGTGTGTATTTATAAGAAATGCACATACTTGCATAGTGTGCTGAATCCTGTTTTTGTTGCTGAAAATATTTCCTTAAAGCTTTATCTGACACTTGTATAAACTTCTTACATCTGTTACTCCTCTCCTCCCTCTGCCCTAGGGAGTGTTCATCTAAACACATTTGAGTATACATAGTGTTTCTATAATTTGTTATTTCAGTTCTTATTTTTGTTTGTAAAACTTCCAGATGGGTTTCAGACCAAGATGTTATGCCAAAAGATTACGTTAATATGGGTATAGCGAAAGTGTTCCTTGACTTTGCTATAGTTTTAGTATTGAGCTCTGTTTGATAGATTTTCTTCAGGCTTGAAGTCAATTCTGCTGAAAAATTTCCCTTTATTACACTACATCCATTTTCTTTGCTTGTTGGTATCCCAGATATCTCAATGTTTCAAATTCGTCTATCGATTGTATTGTATCCTGCTGCTCAATTTTGTATTCGATTAGCTCTATTGCACTTTTCTTTATGTTTAGCCTTCTGCACTTATCCAGTCCAAAGTTCACGTTTATATCTTCTGAAAATAGTTCTACTATTTGAATTAATTGCTTTAGCTTTGCTGATGAAGGAGTGGATAATTTCAATCATCCATGGAAAGTTGTATCAAGCTATAATTCATGTTGTTTTCTCTGATTTAATACCCAAATTTTCATCTGATTCAGTAAATTAGAGAGCAGGTTTAAAGTTAGACAAAACCATGGTGGGCTTAGAGAGTCACTCTGGAAAATGTCACAGTTTATTTTGACAATGGTGGTTGTCCGTTATTGGTTGTTAATAGATAGGGTGATTATAGTACGCCAAATCATCATCAGATGTTAAAAAAATTTCACAAGTATTGGGTGTACTTAATATACCTTAAGAACTTCTATTAACCATAAGTGTGGGACAGAATCAAATGCTTTTTGGTCGTCAATATAACACGATGAAAGATTTCTGCTTTCCCACTGGGCTTGACTTAGAATCACAGAATCTATTATCAGTTGTTCTTTGCATCCTCTCATACCCTTATGGCTTCCTTTCTGCTCTTCTGTACGTATATTGTGGTTACCTAAGTGGAGTGGTGATTAGACGCAAGGTTCATGAAATAACATTTTTAAATATAGTTTGTGAACAAGTAATAGGACAAAATATTAATGGATCATTTGTGAAATTTGTGATTTTAGGTAAGAGATATGTTTCACCATTGTCAAAAATTCAGGCACTTTTTCAGGAGTTTTAAGGAAATTGTTGATATTCATTAATCAGTACAGATAAAGCCAAGTTAATTTTTTATACCAGTAATTATCAATATTATCACTGCCAGAAATGCAGTTGTGGGTCTTTTATACAACCTCTTTTAGCATATCTATTGTAACTTCAGGTGTTTGCATTTCTTCAATCGTGTGTGTGTGTTCTTTTTCCTTCCTAATCCAGCTTGCTTCTTGATTGTGCGTCACCTTGTTTGACCAAATATTAAACCAAAAGTTCATTTTCTCTGCGTTTGTTGGCAATTCTCTGCTAGGATTGGTGACACTTTGGCAGGTCAAATTTAGTTTCAATGTTATGTATATTCTTTTTTCATTATTTTTGAATTGATCATTTTTTCTTCGTCTGGTGCATTTCATGTATCGATTTAGTCTGGGTTTGGATGCACAAAGCTTTTGATATAACGTCTCTACAAATTCTACAGTGCTTTTGTTCGGTTGATCAAACCTTGTATGGACCTTATGTTTCCCTAGTATTTTCTTAGCTTACCTCTAGCTTTGCTCGGGTTATCTATACTCCCTCAGGCAGGCTATTTCTGCTCCTAAGGTTTCAATTTTGTTTCATAAACTCTTCCGCAATTTCACTGTTAACATTTCACTACTCAGTTTTGAGTTTCTACTAATGAGTGCCTCTATTTTGGAGCTATTGCACTGCAAATTTTGATGATGTATTTTGTTTTGGCACATGGGGTCATTTTGTCACCTGATGACACACCCAATGGGGGACAGAAAAACCCCCCATGGATTACTACGAGGGGTGATTGATAAGTTCATGGCCTAAGGTAGAAGGAGTCAATTTTAGAAAACCTAGCACATTTATTTTTCAACATAGTCCCCTCCTACATTTACACACTTAGTCCAGCAGTCATGGAGCATACGGATCTTGGACCTCCAGAAAGTGTCCACAGCAGGGGTGATTGATAAGTTCGTGGCCTAAGGCAGAAGGAGATGAGTTATACAACTCTCGTTACATGCACATGAAGTACAACTCTTTGAGTGATTATGCAGAAAGTTTGAAGTTAATAACTCATTGGGGTGATTGATAAGTTTGTGGTAGATAAGTTTGATAAGGTAGAAGGAGATGAGTTAATAAAATAACTGTGCTAGGTTTTCTAAAATAGACTTCTTCTACCTTAGGCCACAAACTTATCAATCACCCCTCGCATAATTTTTTCTCAACTCAAGTTTGTAAAACCTGAGGTGCAGGCATAGCCAAGAATACTCATTCCTCAATTGCTCGGAGATATCAGACTATTAGAGTGGTGATTAGTATTGTGGCTTTCTGAACATTTACATAGGTATTATTTGTAGGCTGATTTGTTTAATACTATTGTGTAGTGACCTTGTGATGATACCGGTTGTAGATATTAGGGTAATAGATACTCCTTTCATATTCCATAGTCTTTCAATTTCTTCTTTTAATTCAGCATATTTCTGGTGTTTTACATTTATTGATTTCTGTAAGTTATGTGTGTTTGGAATGGCTCTATCTATTACATAAGTTGTTCTTGCTTGGCTATCCAGTAATATTATATCCAGACAGTTATTATGGATTGTCCCATTTGTGATAACTGATCGGTCATAATATAATCTGTAGTATTCTGACTCTAAAACTGGATAATGCTTGTATTTATAGCAATATGTGATTTTATTTTTTTCAGTTTGTATTTTAAACCAAGCTTTTGATGAATGGTGTTTGTCACTCGATTGTGCCCCCGTGTAGGTAATCAGATTGAGTTAAACTGCTACAGGATACTATAATGTGTTGGATTATTTTTGTTTTTACTTGGCATTTTCTACACTTATCATCTTAAATTTGTTCATCTTTTATTATGTATTTTTCATTTTTTTTGTGTTAACCACCTGGTCCTGTAATGCAACAAGGAGCAATTATTATTATTATTATAGTATTTGCACAGTTTGTTGTCTTTTGTACATTACTTGCTTGCCTGTCCTGTTGGGTACAATCTTTCATCGATTCTATTGTGTTTCTTGTATTTACTGTGATTGTCTGCAAAAGAAAAAAAAATGAATCTCAGGATTGAATATGGTGACATATATGAACTTAAATAATAAACTTACTTTGAGCTTTTTAAATGCATCATGTCCTGAGTTTCCATCCAACTGACACCCATTTCCTCATTGGTGGATTCCAGTGTTTACTGGACAGCTCCTATCAACCCAACTGATTTATAGTTCCTGATTTCTCTCTCTTTTCTCCATGGAAACATGCTGGCAAAAGAATGAAACATTATTAAGAGCCAACATGGAACTTACTGTGAAAAATAAATAATTTGATAACATTTTATTCACAGAGGGAGGTAAGTAACATGGAAAAATGATTTATAGTTTTGAACATACCAAGTTATCTCAGTGAACCTGAAAGATTGTGCTGAAGTGGGGTCTGGACTGCACAAATAAATGAAGTCAAGAAATTGATTCACTTTGTATTTCTTTATTAAGCTGAATGCAGCTTTCTTCATAAATCTTTTAATCTAATACCTAATTGTGCTTATTGTGGTCACCTAGAAACATAGAAAACCTACAGAACAATACAGGCCCTTCAGCCCACAATGCTGTGCCGAACGTACTTATTTTGGAAATTACCTAGGGTTACACATAGCCCTCTATTTTTCTAAGCTCCACGTACCTATCCAAGTGTTTCTTAAACATATCTGTCTCCACCACTGTCAACGGCAGCCCATTCCTCGCACTCACCACTCTCTGCGTAAAAAAAAACTTACCCTTGACATCTCCTCTGTACCTACTTCCAAGTACCTTAAAACTATACTCTCTCATGCTAGCCCTGGGAAAAAAACTGACTATCCACATGATCAATGCCTCTGATCATCTTACACACCTCTGTCAGGTCTCCTCTCATCTTCTGTCACTCCAAGGAGAAAAAGGCCAAGTTCACTCAACCTATTCTCATAAGGCATGCTCTCCAATCCAGGCAACATCCTTGTAAATCTCCTCTGCACCCTTTCTATAGTTTCCACATCCTTCCTGTAGTGAGGTGACCAGAACTGACCACAGTACTCCAAGTGGGTTCCAACCAGGGTCCTATATACCTGTCACAGGCTTACCTCCAGAATTCAATGACATTGAATGCAATCTGTTAAATTTTTCACCTGAAGGGTATGGTAGGAAAATGGGAAGTTGTGCTCTTTGAAGGAAGAATTAGCAGAACAGAACATTTTACATGGTGATACACGTTGGTGTGTAGAGGAGTCCTGGTGCACTGGTTCGAAACTTAATCCACAGGTGAAACACACAATTAAAAAGTCAAATAGCACAGTTTCTGTTAGTGTTTGGAGAACAAAAACAAGGATGTCTCGATAGTTTACAATGTTATAGTGAGCTCTCATTTGTCATTCAAGGGTAGTTTAGATCTCAATAACCATGACAGGAAATACTGGCCTTGGAGTTAGTGCAGAATTGATTCACTACACGGATTTTTGGAATGATAGTAGTGTTTATTGAAAAGAGATTGAGAAAAACTACACTAATCTTACTGAAATTTAGAAAAAGAAGTGCCAGTGATCTCACCAAACATTCCAGGATTCTAAGTGGGAGCAATGGAGGACATTAGGACACTGCTTTTTCAATCTGTAGAGTCCAGAACTAAGGAGGTGTCAACATTTATGGATTTAGAAGAGGAGAAATTTCCTTGTTGGGTACCTTTTCAATATTCTGTCTCAGAGGCTCCCAGGTGACTAAAATGTACAGACACTGACTATTACATGATGGGGTCATCTCAATAAATGATACTGACAGTCTGCATAAGCACTGAACATCTCAGTGAAGCCTCTTTGGATGGGAACCTTCTGGTCACCCTCTTTCCAGACACATGTGACTCCAAACCGTGACAAGGATCTTCACCCTTCATTGAATGTTCTCAAAAATTACCAATAAAGACACAGTGATATCTCAAAACTTAGGAACACCACCATCTTTCAGTAACATATTTTTGTGATAAATTCACTAACCTTAATGCCCATTTCTTCTCTGTATTGACGAAAGAGAATATCATGGATGCCGAAAATTGGAGTAATAATTAGTGAGGATTTGAATCAAATGCACGTTAGGAAGGATGTATTTGCAGCTTTGAAGCATATTATGGTAGGGACCAACCAAGTGCACCCTTACAAAACCAGGAAAGAAACTGCGTAAGCCCTTGTGGAGATATTTGCTTCGTCATTGACCATTGGGGAACTTCTGCAGACTAGATAGCAGCTAATGTAATTCCATTGTTCACAAAGGATAACAAGGACAGGCCAGGGAACTGCAGGTCGGTGAGCCTCACTTCAGATTTCATGGAATTACCAGAGGGAATTCTGAGGACAAGAGCTACAACACTTGGATAGTCATAGCTTGATTGGGAATAATCAGCATGATTTTTTGTATGTGTGGGCTGGTCACGACAGATGAATTCTTTGATGTTTTTGAAAGAAGTAATTAAAAGGAGAGATGAAGTTTAGGCAATGGAACTCATTATGCCCTGAGTGTGCATGCTTGGGTTGGTGATGACTGATGAGTAGCCACCAAAAGCATCGAATCATTGAGGAAAAGAAATGCAGAGAGATTAGGGAGCGGTGCAAAAACAATAGGGTTGCTTTGGATAACTTCAAATTCCCCAATGTTAACTGGGATCTCCTTACTGCAGCAGGTTTAGACAGAGCAGAATCTGTTAGATGCGTCTAGCAGCAGGTTCTTAAATCAATATGTAGACAGTCCCCTGATTTGAAAGGAGAAAACTTTGGAAACATGATCACCACTCCACAACTTTTAGATAGTTATGGAAGGAAATATATGGACCTTGCAGAGGAAATTAAGTTGTAACAAGGCCAAGTATGAAAGCATTAGGCAGGAACTAGAGAGAGTAAATTGTGAATAGCTATTGTTGATCAAGTGCACGTCTGACGTATCGAGGGTGTTTAAAGACCAAATGCACAGGCAGGCAAGTTCCAGTAAGAAGGAAGGTCAAAGATGGAATGAGAAGGAGTCTGTGGATTTCAAGAGAGGTGTATTTGTTTAAGAAGTAAAGCAAGTGGAGGAATTTCTTTCTGGTGAATCTGTGGATTTCATTGCGGAGCCATGCCACTGGGTATATTTAAGGTAGGAGTTGATAAATTCTTGCTTACTCATGGTATGAAGGAATACATGGTGAATTGGGGGCAAGAACGAAAATGCATCGGCCATGTTGAAATGGTAGAACAGACTCAATGGGCCAAAGGCCTAATTTTGCTCCTATACCACATGGTCTTGTGATCTTATTTTCTCACATACCTTCTTCTTCCTTCTGAGCAGATTTCACTCCAACTCCAGTTCAACTGAATTCAACCTGATTCTTACAAATGGATTTTTACAAACTTTCCAGAGTAGAGACAGAAAAAGACTTCCTTCCAAAGTGGGAAATGGAAAGAAAGCAGACCAAGGCAAGTGTATGAGTGAGCGAGGTAATCTGTGTAAATACTTGTTTGTATTTGAAGGATTCGACTGAATATTACATCCTAATGGTTCATGTTGATACGATTCATTGAGCTCTAATATCACAAACACATCATGGAATGGCAAGTGCTTTCTGCAGCCTCCATTTCTCAGTATTCAGTTACACTCTAGTAACACTTGAAGCTCACAAGACATTCCTGTTTCTTCCTGCTCATCTTATTCAAATGAAATCAAATAATCTAATACTGTTCATCTGTCACTCAATGATTGGTTGGCAAGAAACTATTATGATGGTTTCCCCTTCCAATTGGGTTAAATTCCAATGGTTTCTAAGATCTACACACATATATAGGGATGCAAAACACTGGAAACTTCATTGACACAGAGAGAGAGAGAGAGAGAGAGAGAGTGTGAGTGAGTGAGTGAGTGAGTGAGTGAGTGAGTGAGTGAGTGAGTGAGTGAGTGAGTGAGTGAGTGAGTGAGTGAGTGAGTGAGTGAGTGAGTGAGTGAGTGAGTGAGTGAGTGAGTGAGTGAGTGAGTGAGTGAGTGAGTGAGTGAGTGAGTGAGTGCTGACCCAACCAGGGGTCGTTTCAAAAAATATCTTTTCATTTAGTGAACTACTGTGTTTTCTCAGTGTCACCTGGTGGGCATGGTTGTTCCTTGCGTTGCTTTTATGCCTAATGGTTTGTCTTTGGACTCGCTCTGATTTTTCACTTTTTGTTTTGCAGGCGTCTCATTTGGAATCATGGGGAATTTTAAGCTCTCTTTGTATTAACCACTTTGATTCAATTTGGGATAATTTAATTAGCTCGGTATTTTCGACTTTTTGTGTTGTAGTGGTTGGCTTTGAGGATCATTGCTTCGTCGGGACACCCATGCTTTCTGATTGGAGCTGAATTCCTGCGTGCTCCAGAGTATATTTCGGGGGACATACCAACCCCTCGTTGTTGGGGTCGTTGTGTTTCCCCGTTCGGTGAAACTCAGACCGGCTTTTGTGTGATTTCAGCTCGTGTGGATTCTGCATAGTTCGCCCGAGCTCTTGCTAGTGTTTCTAGTTGAGGTCTGTAATAAATCTTTCGCTTTGTTTGGACTGCCAAAGTCTCTGTGATTCCTACACTTGAGTTGGCTAGTGACAGTGATGGTACGACCCAGCCGAGAAAAATGAAGTCAGCAGGACTCAACGCGCGATCTGATTTGGCAAAGCAGAACGACACTGTCAGCAGACACGCACGTCTCTCTCTGTCATTGAGTTAAATCCAAAAGCCCAGGAATCAGGTGTGTAACGATCTCTGAGGGAGAGCGCCGATTGCTTCCGAAATCTGCCTACTCCGGAGCGCTTTGCCGGAGTCCGGAGTCGTGTCACGGGTTTACAGCCCATTGTTCTCTGCTGTTCCAACTGAAGCCATACTCAAGTTTCCTACCAAACGAAGTAAAGGGGCTTACATTTTTTCCCTCCTCTACGATAAAGCTCTGGAATGGGCAGCAACTAATAAGGAGAGAGGGGGCCCCGAATGCCCCTTTTATCGGCGCCCTAAGGAGGTTGTTTAATTGCCCCATGGGTGGGCAGCAGGCGGATGCGAGACTCCCTCACACGAGACAGGGATCGAGGATCGCGCCGGACTATTCAATCAAATTCAGAACTTTGGCTCCTGAGAGTGGGTGGAACCGACGAGATCTGGCGGTCTTGCTGTACAAATGGTTTATCCACCATCTTAAAAATGAACTGGCAGCTCGCGATCGATTAATGGACTAATCGATTTGGCCGTTCGTATAGACATCCGTCTGTTAGAGCGGCTTCAGCAGTTCCTCCGTTTCTATCCTACCTGCCCTCGCCCTCCTCCAACTTTACAATTTCCTCCTACAGATCCTTCGCCGTCCTACTCGCCGAATGCCTTGGAACACGAGCATTGGGGCAGGACACATCTCTCGGTTGCCGAATGCGATAGTTTATATAGAGACGTTGCTTGTACAAACATTGGTACCCAAGAATAAGAGAATCAAATGGAACTTTAATATCTCATGACGATTCGCTATCCGAAAGCCCAACGGTCCGGAAATGTGACAAACTTTACCCGGCTCAAGAGGTCTACTACCAACCAGCAGTGGCGTAATGGCGGTAAGAAGATGATCAAGCTTAGCGATAGAGAACCCCATTTGTCGTGGCACCCCTAAATCTGAAAAAATACCCACTGAACCCGAGTCAACAAATGTTGGGCGGGAAACTCCAGTTTAATCAATAGCAAACAGAAGTTTCCCGACCCCTTGAGCATTATCTGGCCATGTGTCTCAAGAGGTCGGGAAACACTGGGGAGCCGCCCCCTCGCCTGTGATCTGTGAATGGGACTCGGGGACTCGGTGTTCTGTTCTGGGTGCCAGATGTGGGATGTCCTGGAGACTCTCAGCCTCCCCGATGGCCACATCTGCGCCGGGTGCATCGAGATGCAGCTCCTTAGAGACCGTGTTAGGGAATTGGAGCTGCAGCTCGATGACCTTCAGCTTGTTAGGGAAAGTGAAGCAGTGATAGACAGGAGCTACAAGGAGGTAGTCACTCCAAGGCTACAGGAGACAGATAAATGGGTGACTGTCAGGAAGGGAGAAGGTCAGATAATGGAGAGCACCCCGATGGCCGTCCCTCTCAACAATTAGTACTCCAGTTTGAGTACTGTTGGGGGGACGACCTACCTAGAGGAAGAGACAGCGGCCGTGCTTCGGGCACTGAGTCTGTCCCTGTGGCTCGGAAGGATAAGGAACTGAAGAGGTCGGCAGCAGTAATGGGACTCTGTAGTTAGGGAAATCTTGCCTGATAAATGTGGTAGAATTCTTCGAGTCATTTACTTGAATTTTCAGAAGGAATTTGATAAGGTGCCACCAAGAGGATGCTTAAGATAAAATCCTGTGGTGTTACAGAAAAGATACTGGTATAGATAGCGGAATGGCTGATGGGCAGGAGGCAGGAAGTGGGAATAAAAGGGGCCTTTTGCAGTTAGCTGCTGGCAAGTAGTGATGTTGAGTGGGACTGCTACTTTTCACATTGTTTGTCAAGGATTTAGATAATGGAATTGATGGCTTTATAGCAAATTGGCGGAGGATACAAAGATAGGTGGAGGGGTAAGTAGTGTTGAGGAAGCAATGCATTTGCAGCAGGACCTCGACAAGTTGTAAGAATGAGCAAAAAAGTGGCAGTTGGAATAGTGCTGGGAAATGTTTGATAGTGCATTTCAGTAAAAGGAACAATATTGCAGCCTGTTGTCTAAATGGAGAGAAGGTTCAAACGTCAGAGGTGCAGAGGGACTTGACAGTCCTCCTACAAGACACCCAATAGGTTAATTTACAAGTTGAGTTTGTGGTAAAGAAAGCAAATGCAATGTTGGCATTTATTTCAAGGGGAATAGAATATAAAAGCAAAAACAATGCTGAGCCTTTATCAGACAATGGTCAGGATGCACTTGGAACATTGTCAACAGTTTTGGGCTCCATATCTCAGAAAGCATGTTTTGTCATTGGAGAGAGTCCAGAGGAGGTTCACGAGGATGACTCCGGGATGAAGGGGTTAAGATGTGAGGAGCATTTGGCAGTTTTGGGTCTGTACTCACTGGAATTTAGAAGAATGGGTGGTGGTTCTCATTGAAACCTACCAAATGTTGAAATGACTAGCTAGGGAGGATGTGGAGAGGATGTTTCCTATGAGGGTGGGGGGGGCGGGGGGGATCCTGAACTAAAGAGCACAGCCTCAAAAATTGCCTGGCAACCCTTTAGAACAGAGGTGAGGAGAATTATTTTTCAGCCAAAGAGTAGCAAATCTTAGGAATGCTCTGCCACAGACTGCAGTGGTGGTCATGTCCGTGACTATATTTAAGGCGGAAGTTGATAGTTTCCTAATTGGTCAGGGCATCAAAAGATTTGGTGAGACGGCAGGTGTATGGAGTTGAGTGGGATCTGGGATCAGCCATAATAGAATGGCAGAGCAGACTTGATGGGATGAACGGCTTAATTCTGCTCCTATGTCTTGTGGTCTTATGGGGAGTTACTACTAGTTGTTCCCCTAAATACCAGAATGTTTGTTTTTCATTAGTTTCTCAGAATCCGCGAGTTTGTGAGGTCAAAATGAAGTGCACTGAACTTGTGTCCGACCTTCCAGAGTTAAAGTTACTAATGCGTTGAAGAGAATCCCTCCTGAATACTCAGAACTCCTAGCAGATTTTAGCAAGAAAAGACTACCTTGTTGCCAGCCCATCATAATTATGATGCACCATTGATCTGGTCTGGAAAGACAGGCTATGGACGTTTACCTCAGAGGCGTTGACAGCAGTGTTTATCAGACCCTCGACATCCCCTGCAGGGGCATGGGTTTTCTTTGTCGCAAGGAAGGACAGCAGCCTGAGACCCTGTATTGATAAGCGGGATTTCAAAAAGATTACTATTAAACTCGTTATCCCCTAATATTAATGAAATCAGCCTTTGACTTGCTGCAAGAGGTTCACATTTTTATTACATCGGATTTCAAGAATAAAAAGTTGCATCCCTGCGCTTACTTTTCAAAACTGTTGTCACCAGACAAATCAAATTACGATATTGGTAACCGGGAGCTACTGACTGTTAAACTGGCCTTGGACGAGTGGCAGCACTGGTTGACGGGCAGTGCACCGTTTATAGTTTTGGAAGGATGATAAGAATTTAGTTTATATCGAGAATGACAAGATACCTTTGGCTCCTGTCATTTGGGATATTGATTCCCCAGTCAGTCAAGCACTCAAGGGGACTAATCTAGTTCCCAGTAATGTTCCCCTCAGTTGCTTTTTTGTGCCTCTTGAAGTTAGGTTGGAGGCTCACAAATGGGGGTATGTAACCAAGTTATCAGCCCACCCTGGGATTTCATGCACCATAGAATTCATAAAAAGGAGGAAGTCTTGGTAAGAGAGCCAAACCCACTGACACACACTAAAAGAAGGGATCTGGTAACTGATTTTCATTGGCATCACCCCGAGTTGGCTTTAGAAGGGAGGATTCTGCCACAACCCGGGGTTGTTTTTGTCAGTTAGTATGTGGACTGTATTTTCTCAGTGTCACCTCGTGAGTATGCATTGTTCCTTGGATTGTTTACCATTTATATCGAGTTGTTGGTCTTTGGTTTTTCACTGTTTTGCAAGTGTCTCATTTGGTAATTTGGAGACTTTCGAGCTTTCGTTGTACTATCACTTTTACTCAATTTGGGATAATTTAATTAGCTCAGTATTTTCAATGTCTGGTATTGTAGTTGTTGGCTTTGGGGACTATTGCTTTGCCCGGACACCTGTGTTGTCTGATTGGGGCTGAATTCCTACAGGCTCCAGGGTGTATTTCAGTGGGGCATGCCAACCTCTCGTTGTTGGGTCCTTGTGGTTCCTTGTCTGGTGAAACTCAGACCAAGTTCTTCTGTGTATTGTGTGTGATTTCAGTTCATCAGGATGCAGTATACTGTGCCTGGGCTCTTCTAAATTTTCAGGATGCTTTCTGTCATAAATCTTTACTTTTGTTGGAATTTCCAAACTCTTGATAATTCGTGCATGTGGGTTCACTGGTGACCCTCAGAATGTCAGTAGGCAGTAGGCTAGCCTGACCTTCATGGCAAATCTTGACATTAATGATTTTTTTTTTGCTTCTGCTTCAGGACTGAGAAAAACACGATGCTGGTGTTGGTTTTGATGGTGACCGCACTGTTTGTCAGTGATGTGGCAGGTAAGGTCCATTGAGTCCAGGGCTTTATAAATATATTGCTGTGAGGAATGAATGCATCAGCATTGTATACAGATTGAGGGACGTGGGAATTTGTGGGCATTGAATCTAATCAGGGAGTGGTAGGAATTGACATTTTCAACTCTGGGCTATTGAGATGGAAGATGAGTCAAAGTCCCTTACAGAGCAGGTGACAAGAGATATTTCCACAATGTCACTTCATAGGAAATCATAGCTACAGGAAGAGGGATATGTGATATGCTGTCAGGAACCCAAGGGGTACAGAGAAAAATGGTTTTACAGCCAATGGTCCAATGCACTGGGTGCTGTGTATCTGTACATGGTGAAGCTGATGACTTAAGGGAGGATATTCACAGTGCTGGTAATGGTAAAGTGGGATCTGAGGCAGTCCTGGAATGGGGAGGGAAATAGGTTGTAGTTGTGCCTGAATTGATAACTTAATTGACATCCAACATATCTTCAAAATATGAAAATGTTGCAGATGGTAACACTTAATCAATATGTCAGTGTTCCAACTGGATAGAGTGTGATTCTGGATCTCCTCTCAGGGAATAAGACAGTACTTGGTGGCATCCGTCAGTCTCGAGAGACCATGGATCTGCGCCTGGAGTTGCCAGGGCGCAGGCCTGGGCAGGGTTGTATGGGAGACCGGCAGTTGCCCAAGCTGCAGGCCTTCCCCTCTCCACGCCACTGATGTTGTCCAAGGGAAGGGCACTAGGACCCATGCAGCTTGGCACCGGTGTCGTCGCAGAGCAATGTGTTGTTAAGTGCCTTGCTCAAGGACACAAACACGCTGCCTCAGCTGAGGCTCGAACCAGTGACCTTCAGGTTACTAGTCTGATGCCTTGCCCACTAGGCCACGCGCCAACACAATAAGACAGTACAGGTGACAGAAGTGAGTGTAGGGGAGCACTTTGGATCAAGCAATGATGATTTCATTGCAGTTGTCCTTTACTTCTTGCAAAATATCATAAAAACTTCCCACATCATCTTCACTATTATTGGCTGTTGGAGCATATAGTACTATTGTTGAAATATTCATAGCTTGCCCTTAGTATTGATAATGCCCAGTATCCCATCAGGTTTTTGCTAATTTCAGCATCTAGTATTATTCCCACACCTTGGTCCTGTTTGTCACCACTTGAATAGGTCATCTTGTATTCATCAGAATTGAAATATCCACTCCCGTTCTACCTTGTGCTGACTTTCAAATGTTCAATTTCTTGCTTTCCATTCTCTAATTTTCAACTTGATAAAGAATTTCCACATTCCATGTTGTTATTTTGATGACGCCATTGTTAAGAACAGTACCCTGACGGTGGAGTCTCACCTGTCACGAGTGTCTCTATTGAGTGAGGGATCATTGCCTGTGGGGAAGACCGCCTTCGCACTGTTGTCCTTATTCATTTCACTATCCACGACAATGATTGTTCTTGGCAATTGTTTCCACAGAATTGGTTTGCTATTGCCATCTTTTCCAATATTTTCTGGGCAGAGTCTTTACAGGACAGGATATGAATGCTGAAGTTGACCAACAAAGAGATGATATTGTTGGTGCATTTTGATTGGGAAAGAAAGAGGTGAGAGTTTCGTGGACTGGCGTCATGTGAATGATCAGATAATAACAAACACATGGTTCAAGCAGCACTTATGTAAGAAGATTGTGGACTTAAAGAAGCCCAGTTGATCAGTACTGCAATCAAATAGACTACATCACAGTCACCAAGTGTTTCAGGAATGCTGTGCAACAGTCCAAAGTGTATCCAGGAGCAGACTGTGACAGTGACCATGTTCCAGTGAGATGCAAGCTGAAGCTTAGGTTGTTAGTGAAGTCTAAGGGTCACACCAAATTACACCTGGCTTGCTTGAGAGAGCCCAACGTGAAGATGAAAAGCACTGTAGCAGTGAAGAATAGATTTGAAGCTCTGTCAGTGGATAACACACCAAGCTGAGAAAGTTTAATGAGGTAGCGGTGGATTAAGCGAGGACTTCATTCCTTAGGGGAAATCTTGTAGAGGAATGTAAAATTATAAGGGGCCATAATTTAGGTGAGTTTTCCCCTGAGGGTGGGTGAGGCTAGAGGTCAGAGGTTTAGGGTGAAAGTTCAAATTTACAGCAAATCTAAGGGGTAATACTTCTCTCGGGGTGGTACATGTGTGGAATGAGCTGCCAGCTGAAGTGGCAGATATGGATTCAACTGTAACATTTAAGTTTGTTTTGGTATATAGATGAGATTGATATGGAGGGCTGCAGTTTAGATGCAGGTAGATGGGACTAGGCAGAGAACCAGAATGATAGAGAAGATATACTGAAATTATTTCTCCACATCACCCATGAATCCTGTGAACAACTACTTGTGTCCATCCCCTTGGTTTTTGAACTTCTGCAGAGCCTAGTCTCCGGATGTCTTGGACATCTGTTCCCACTGCTTACTATCCTACCATTTCCCATGTAGGCCCTTGTCTTGTTTGCTCCCTACTAATGCATTACTGCATTCTCTCAGGATTGAATTTCACTTCCACTGTTGTTCCTAACTAACCAAGCCGCAGATATCTTCTTGTAACCTAATCATTGTTCTATACTGTCTATCAGACTGTCAGCTTTAGGTTGATTGGCTATTGTGAATTGTCCCATGATTAGGCTGGCATTAAATTGGGGGATTGCTGGGGGTGTGACATAAACGACCAGGAGGGCCTGCTCTGTACAGTCTCTCAATTATAATAATAATAATAGTAATAATCATTTCCTTTTGTTTTCCTCACTGAACTAACCTTTAATTTCACTTTCGAGTTAACAAATTATACAACAAAAATTCTTTTGTTTCATCATATGCATGTCAATTATCAAGTTCAATCCACCTCATTCCCTCACCTACACTTGGCCTGTAGCCATCCATCCTACCATTGTGATTCACATGTTTCTCCAATGCTTCCAAGTGCTGTGAGAGTGCCCATCTCTCCCACCGTCTCAGGAAGTGCATCTCAGACTACAAACACACTTTAGGTGAAAAAAATCCTCAGATCCCTACTGAATTTCTTACACCTTGCCTTAAACCATGTCCTCGGGTTTTAGATATCTCTGTACTCGGGAATATTTTCTCACAACCACCCAGTCTTTGCCCCTTGTTATATTATGTATCTCTATCAAGTCTTCATTCAGCCTGCTCTACACCAGCGAAACAAACCAAGACTATCGAGTCTTTGCTCGGATCTGATACACTCCATATTGGACAGTGTCCTGGTGAATGTCCTCTGCAACCTCTACTGTGCAATAATATGGACGCCTGATCTCCAGGTGTCGACTAAACAAAATGTTTCATAAAGTTGTTTCTACTTGAATCAATCATGTGGGACTTTCTCAAACAGTTAGCTAAAATCCATATTTGCCAAATCAAACCGCCTATCCTCACTGACACTTGACTAGAGACCCCAAAAATTTAGTTGCTCGTCACATACAACAATCTCTTAATGGAATGTTTTGTCCTAGAATAACTTGCCAAACTGTAAATAGAACATAGAAAACCTACAGCACAATGCAGGCCCTTTGGCCCACAAAGCTGTGCGGATCACGTTCTTGCCTTAGAAATGAACTAGGGTTATATAGCCCTCTATTTTTCTGAGCTCCATGTACCTGTCTAGGAGTCTCTTGAAAGACCCTATCATATCCAACTCCACCACTGTCACTGGCAGCCCATTCCACACACTCACCACTCTCTGCTTTTATATTAAAAAAAACTTACCCCTGACATCTCTTCTGTACCTACTTCCAAGCACCTTAAAACTGTGCCCTCTCGTGCTAGCCATTTCAGCCCTGGGGAAATAGCCTCTGACTATCCACACGATCAATGCCTCTCATCATCTTATACACCTCAATCAGGTCACCTCTCATCCTCAGTCGCTCCAAGGAAAAAAAGTCAAGTTCACTCAACCTGTTCTCATAAGGCATGCTTCCCCAATCCAGGCAACATCCTTGTAAATCTCCTCTGCACCCTTTCTATGGTTTCCACATCCTTCCTGTAGTGAGGCAACCAGAACTGAACAAATATCAATTTGTTCTATCCTTCTGACTGTGATCTGTAATTGTCTGGTTGACCACTGTTCCTATTGCGAAGGTGTCCGTCCAGAAACCCCTCAGTCCTCTGGCACCATGATGTGGACAAAGAGCATTGGCCAACTTCTGCAGATCCATAGATTTTTCTGGTGTTATGACTACTTGGAATTGGTGCTTTAAATTCTTTAATTATTCCATTTGGTTTAACACATAATACCTGTTCCTATGTCTGATCTGTTTAAATGAAAGGGAAAACCATTTGCTTGGAGGTGCAGCAGCCACTGTGCAAACCTCAAGATTGTGATGAAGGCTGGTTGTATTTTCCTTCTCTCAACTCCTGTTACCGGAATATCAATATCAAAAAGACATGGCAAGAAGCTGAGGTAAGTCACTGAAACCCAATGTTTTCTCTGGAGGCCCAGGGAATACTGGTCCCTGCTGGTTCTCTCCCATGATCTCACAGTACAGCCTCTTGTGAATTGTCCGTGTTGAGTCTCTGTGTTCCAGGATGCACTTCTCTGCAGCCATGGGCTCTGGTTCTATCAGTCCAATCAACGAGTGAAAAATTGCGGAATTTAGTCCATAAAACCATAAGACAGAGGATCAGAATTAGGCCATTCAGCCCATTGAGTTTGCTCATGGCTAATTTATTTCCCCTCTCTACCCATTCTCCGACCTTCTCCCCATAACCTTTCATACCCTGATTAATCAAAAACCTACCAAAATTTGCCTTATATATACCCAATAACTTTGCCTACACAGCTGTCCGAATTCCACAGATTCAACACCTTCAGGCTAAAGAAATTCCTTATTCATCTCTGTTCCAAATGGATGTCCCACAATTCTGAAGCTGCCCCTTCTGGTCCTCAACTCCCTCACTATAAGAAACATCCTCTCCACATCCACTGTATCTAGGCCTTTCGATATTTGATGGGTTTCAATAGGAAACACCGTTATTCTTCTAAATTACAGTGAGTCCAGGCCCAGTTAAGTCAAATACGCCTCATATGATAATCCCTTCACCGATGTGATCATTTTCATGAAACTGCAATGCAAGTGCATTTTTTCTAAGGGACCAAAACTACTCACAACTCTCCAAATCCAGTCTGACCAATACCTTATAAAGTTTCAGCATTTCATCCTTGCTTTTGGATTCAAATAATTGCATTTGCCTTCCTTACCACCCACTCAATGTGCAAGTTAATTTTTAGGGAATCCTGCACAAGAACTCTCAAATTTATAAATTTATAATGAGAAAGAAGTGGTCCAAATACCAACCTCTGTGCACACCACTCATCACCAGCAGCCTCCTTTTATTCCCCTTTTTGCCTCCTATCAATCAACCAATCTTCTATCCATACCAACACTCTTCCTGTAATATAATGGGCTCTTGTCTTGTTAAGCAGCCTCATGTGCAGAACCTTGTGAAAGACCTTCAGAAAATCCAAATGAACAATGTCTACTGACTCTGTCTATTCTGCCTGTTATTTTTCAAAGAATTCCAGTAGTTTTGTCAGGCAATATTTTCCTTTCAGAAAACCATACTGACTGTTTTATCATGTGCCTTCATGTACTCCCATGTACCCCAAAAACTCATCTTTATTGACAGAATCCAATATCATTCCAAACACTGTTCAGGCTCACTCACTTACAATTTCTTCTGCCTCCCTCCCTTCTTAAAGAGAAGAGTCACATCTGCAATTTTCCATTCTCAGGAACTATCCCAGAAACCAGTGATTCTTGAAAGATCATTACTAATGCCTACACAATCTGATCGGCTACCTCTTTCAGAACCCTGAGATGTTGTCCTTCTAGTCCAGGTGACTTATCTATCCTCAGACTTTTTAGCTTCCCTAGCAACTTCTCCTTAGTAATAGCAAAGTCTCTCACTTCTGGCTCCCTGGCATTCTCAACATTTCTAGCACTGCTTGTCTTCTACAGTGAAGACTGACCAAAAATATTTAGAAACATAGAAAACCTACACCACAATACAGGCCCTTCAGCCCACAAAGCTGTGCCGAACATGTTCTTACCTTAGAACTACCTAGGTTTACCCATAGCGCTCTAATTTTTTGAGCTCCATGTACCTATCCAGGAGTCTCTTAAAAGACCCTATCATTTCCACCTCCGCCACTGGCAGCCCATTCCACGCACTCACCACTCTCTGCGTATAAACTTACCCCTGACATCTCCTCTGAACCTGCTTCCAAGCACCTTAAAACTATGCCCACTCGTGCTAGCCATTTCAACCCTGGGAAAAAGCCTCTGACTATCCACACGAGCAATGCCTCTCATCATCTTGTACACTTCTCAATCTCGGTCACTCCAAGAAGAAAAGGCAGCGTTCACTCAACCTATTCTCATAAGGCATGCTCCCCAATCCAGGCAACATCCTTGTAAATCTCCTCTGCACCCTTTCTATGGTTTTCACATCCTTCCTATGGTGAGGCGACCTGAATTGAGCACAGTACTCCAAGTGGGGTCTGACCAGTGTCCTATATAGCTGTAACATTACATCTCAGCTTTTAAATTCAATCCCACGATTAATGAAGGCCAATGCATTGTATGCCTTCTTAACCACAGAGTCAACCTGTTCAGCAGCTTTGAGTGGCCTATGGACTTGGACCCTAAGATCCCTCTGATCCTCCACACTGCCAAGAGTCTTACCATTAATGTTATATTCTGCCATCATATTTGACCTACCAAAATGAACCATCTCACACTTCTCTGGGTTGAACTTCATCTGCCACTTCTCGGCCCAGTTTTGCATCCTATTAATGTCCCACTGTAACCTCTGACAGCCCTCCACAATTATTAAGTTCATCCACCATTTCTTTGTCCCAGATTATTATCTCTCAGCATCCTTTTCCACTGGTCTGATATCCACTCGTGTCTTTCTTTTACTCTTTATATGAATGAAAACCTGTGCCTTCTGAATTCCTCACCCATTTCTGTTCTGCCATCATTCCTGCTAGTGTCCCCTTCCAATCAACTTTGGCCAGTTCCTCTCTTGTGCCTTTGTTATTCCCTTTACTCCATTGTAATACTGATGCATCAGATATTAGCTTCTCCTTCTCAAACTACAGGGTGTTTATTTTTCATATTCTGATCACTGCCTCCTGAGTGTTCATTTACCTTAAGATCCCTAATCAAATCTGAGTCAATAGATAACATCAAATCCTGAATTGCTATTCCCCTAGTGGGTCAATCACAAGCTGCTCTAAAAAGCCATCTTAGACATGCCTTTCCTATCTCACATTGTAATTTGTATCCTACATCTTGTCTACCATTAGAAGGCCTGTATATAACTCCCATCAGGGCCTTTTACCTTTGCAGTTTCTTCATTGTTTTCACAGGGATTCTTCCAATCCTGTGTCATCTCTTTCTAAGGATTTGATTTCACTTTTTGCCAATGGAGACATCCCACCCTCTCTGCCTACTTGCCTGTCATTTCGATGCAATGTGTATACTTGGATGTTAAGCACCCAACTATAAGTTCTTTCAGCCACAACTCAGAGACGCCCACAACATCATACCAGACAATCTCTAACTGCTGTACAAGATCTTCTACCTATTCCGTATACTGTGTGCATTCAAATATTATTGAGGAGAATGGTCACGGGAAACTCCACAACCAGCAGTTAACACAGAGCTGGTTTTGACACCAAACACTCTGAAGAAAAACAAGTCTGTTTAAGGAAATTTCCAACATCAGGTCAGATGATTTACTGAGGGCCCAGTGTCAGCATTAAAGATAATGTACACTTTTATTTATAGGAGTTCTGCAATCAACTCCCACATTATGGAAATCTGGCTAGTGTGACCTCACCCAAACACAACACATTCATTTCCAGTATAATCCTCGCCATGGATGCAAGCAAGCCTTGGACATGGATTGGCCTGAACGACATATGGAAGGTGAAGTTTATGATGTGTTACAATGCCACCACAGGCAGAATTACACCGTACATCCTGCAGAGTAACAGGGGTGTGGCAGTGTGGGGGTTAAATTACTGAGTGTATCCTAATGATCCAGGGACGTGAGTTTGAATCCCGTCCCAGCAGCCAGGGAATTTGCATCCAAGTAAATAAAATTACAATAAGTTCAGTGTAATAACCAGTCGGTGGTGTAGTGGCGTCCATGGTGAGTTGAGTGTTGATTGAACAACTTAGCCTCAAAATAAAAAGCAGCCAAAAGCTGAAGGAACAGCAAACATTCCACCCTTTGTGCCACAAAGCACAGGGAGGGACAACAGTAAATCCCGAGTAAAACATTACTGTCAGAAATGGTGACAGTGGAACGACCAGACTGTTGTAAAAGCTCATCCAGTTCACTGTTGTTCTTCAGGGTGAGGAATCTGCCATCCTTCCCCAGTCTGGCCTCACTGTGACTCCAGAGATCCATCAATTTTGTAGTCTGTGTCCAATCATGTGCAGTCATTTTCTGTCGTTTGTTCCTCTGGTGTTTATGAGATCAGTCTGTGTATTTGTACTCAATGACTCATTGAGTTGTCATTATTCCCTCTCCCTGAATTTTACTCTCAGATCCGGTTTCTTTTGTTCCAGGGATTCTGTTACTTCCATGAGATTTCCCCCACCCTGACAGTCCGTCATTTAAAATCTCATTCACTGCCCCGTTTGTCCTGTCTGCTCGTATTCTGGTCTCACTCTGACTCAGGTCCAGCTCCTCCCTGTACCATTAAGTGACAGGTTACTCCGCACTCCCACAGAAATAATCACTGATTTATATCCCACAGGAAGGGACTTTCACATGGAGTGATGGATCTTCGTACAATTACCAAAACTGGTCTCAGGGTGAACCTAATGATAGAAACAATGAAGACTGTGTGCACATTCTTTATGGAAGTACCGGTAAGTGTAAGAGTGAGAGAAATGTTATTTTCTTTGATACACACACAAAATGCTGGAGGAACTCAACAGCTCAGACAGCATCTATGGAAAAGAGTAAACGGTCAACATTTCAGGCTGAGACCCTTCATCAGGACTGACAAAAAAGATGAGATATCCAAGTAAGAAGGTGAGGGGAGGAGAGGAAGTACAAGGTGGTAGGTGATAGGGGAAAATCAGGTGAGGGGAAGGGGTGAAGTAAGTAACTGGGCTGCTTCACGCCTCCCCCCCCCCCCCAGCAGTTTCACTTATCACCTACCACTGTGTACTTCCTCCTCCTCTCCCTGCCTTTTCTCCATAACCCGTAATTCCCCTACTATGCAGAGATCTATCTTCTGCACAATTTGCTTTTCCACTCAATTTAGTGTCATCAGTAAACTTACACTCAGTCCCCTCTTCCAGATCATTAATGCATATCATGAACAGTTGTGGGCCCAGCACCGACCCCTGCAGCACACCACTCACCACTGATTGCCAACCAGAGTAACACCCATGTATCCCAACTCCCTGCTTTCTATTAGTTAACCAATACTCTATCCATGCTAATACATCACCCTCAACTCTATGCATCCTTATCTCATGGATAAATCTTTTACACAGCACCTTATCGAACACCTTCTGGAAATCCAAGTAAATAACATCCATCTGTTCCCTCTATCCACTGCGCTCATTATATCCTCAAAGTACGCCAGTAAGTTTGTCAAACATGATCTGTCTTTGCTTAATCCATGCTGCATCTGCCTGATGGATCCATTTCTTTCCAATTGCCTCGCTATTTCTTCTACAAGCATTTTCCCAACCAGAGATGTTGAATTAACTGGCCTATAATTACGTGCCTTTTGCCTACATCCTTTTTTGAAAAGTGGTGTAGCATTCACCATCTTCCAGTTTGCCTGGACCTGCCCAGAGGCCAGAGAATTTTGGTAAATTATCACCAAAGCCTCTATTATAACTTGCCATTACTTTCAGTACACTGGGGTGCAGTCCATCAGGACCTCAGGCCCACACGTTTGCTCAGGACAACCTCTTCAGTGATAGCGATTGTTTCCTTTACTGTTCCTAATCTCTACCCAGGTGGATCCAACATTCTGCTCCTTACATCTTGTATCATCTCTCACTATCACTCTGATTTCATCTTTAATTAAGAGTGCTACCCTACCCCCCTTGCCTTCCCTTCCTTATTACCTGATGTCCTTGGATAGTTCATTCCCAATCCTCTCCACCCTGCAATCACGTTTCTGTAATGGCCACTGAATCATACCCCTTTGTACTGATTAGTGGCACATTCACTGACCTTGTTTTGAATACTGCAGGATTCAGAGAAAGTGGCCTTTACACTCATTGTGCTTTTAAAATCTTGTAATCCTTTTCTCTTTTTCTCGACTTTTCTTCATTCTTTTACTTTATCCATACTTCTCCAATCTGTTAAACCAACTCCCCTACCATTTAGTTTAATGCCTTAATCCACAGCCTGATTCAGTAGGATCCAGGTTCCATCAGGGTTCAGGTGAACCCGTCCATTGGAACAGTTCCCTCCTCCCCCAATACGGGTGCCAATTTTCCATCAATTCAAACCCATTTCTCCCACACCAATCCTTGAGCCATACATTTAACTCTTTATTCTTTTTGACCCCGGGGCAATTTGCACATGGCTCAGGTAATAAACCAGAGATTACTACTTTTTTGGTTCTGCTTTTTAATTTAGTCCCTAGCTGCTCAAATTCCCTCAGCAGAACCTCCTTCCTCGTTCAACCTATGCCATTGGTACCCGCATGGACCACGACAACTGGATTTTCCCCTCCCGCTGCAAATTCCTCTGCAGGTCAGATAAGATGTCCCGAATCCGGGTACCAGGCAGGCAACAGAGCCTTTGGGATGTTCTATCCTCGTAACAGAGAACTCTGTCTATTCCCCTGACTATACTGTCCCCAATTACCACTACAGTGCTCTTCTTTCCCCTCTCTTGAATGGCTCCCTGAACAGTTAGGTTGCTCGTCCTTCCTAAAGCCCCACTCTCATCCACTGAGGGAGCAAGAATCTCAGACCTGTTGCACAAGCTCCTCCCATTACCCACCTCACTCACTCGCAGTCACACCCTCTTGCTCCTGACCACGGACCGAATTTGAGGCAGCTAATCTAATGGGTGAGACTACCTCCTGAAACAGGGAATCCAGGTGACTCTTCCTCCTCCCTGAAGTGCCACAGTGTTTGAAGCTCACATTCCATGTCATCAATTTTGAGCCTGAGTTCCTCAAGCAGCCAACACGTTGCAGATGTGGTCACCAAGATCCACAATGGGGTCCACCAGCTCCCACATCATGCAGCTACAGCACGTCACCTGATCCTGCATCATCCCTACTTTATTTAATTAACTGTAATTTAGTGACTTTTTATTCAACTACAAAAGCCTGACGGGCTACTCAGCTGTGCCTCCTCGCTGAAGTCTTTGAGCCAAAGCATTAAGTTCCCACCTCTACACTGGTCCACTCACACTTTGACCCTGCTTTACTTTTATTTGCTCCTGCTAATGAACCGCAAATCAACTGGTCCACTGCTAATGCACCAATCCCCCATGAAATGCTCCATTTTCAAATTCTTCTCCCCAAACTGTGCAAAGTTCTCTATGAATCGCTAATGCCAATTCCATAGATTGTGGAGTCAGTCCAGTGTTGGGGTGAGTGGAGTTATCCACTCTGGTTCTGGAGCCTGATGGTTAAGGGGTAATAACTGTTCCTGATGGTGTGGGGCCTAAGGCACCTGTACCTCCTTCCTGATGGCAGCAGCAAGAAGAGAGCCTGGCCTTGATGATGAAAGTCATTTATAATGGAAGCTGCTTTCCTGCAACAGATTCTCGGAGATGTGCTCACTGGTAGAGAGAGTATTACCTGTGACGGACTGGGTGTAAATACATATTTTGGTGACTTTTTCATTGAAAGTCACCAGTGTTTCCTTTCCAGGCTGTGATGCAACCAGTCTGTGTCCTCTCCATCATGCATCTGTGGAAGTATATCATGTTTTTAGCTGATTTGCCAAATCTTCACAAACTTCTAAGAAAGAGATGCTGCTGTGTCTCTTAGTAAAGACATGTACACGTGGACACAGAACACATTCTTTGAAATGCTAATGCTGAGGAATATAAAGTTACTGTCCTTCTCCACCTCTGATCCCCTGACTGGCCCATGGGCCTCTGGGTCCCTCTTCATCACATAAAGGAAAAATAAAACTTTTCACAGTGAAATTGAAACCAGAAACACTATGTTCATCTTCTGCATTCCAGTGATTCCTCATTCTGCTCCCATTTGGAGGTCCATGAAATGTTGAGGACACAGTTTATTCCTGATGGGACTGCCATACTGTCCAGCCCACACAGGGAGATCCAGCCCAGGGTGAGCCCAGCCACTTCAGTCTGGAACAGACCAAATCCCCAGTGAATTTAGTGAGATGTCAGGGTTCAGCAACACACACTCTGACTGCACGTGGGCCACAACAGCAACTGACTCCCTTTAGTTACAAGGCAAATTAATGGATCAAGATCAGGGAAAATCCATGGCTCACAGACACCGACTCAAAATGATGAAACATTTCACCTAAACAAAAAGCACAAGATGCTGGAAGCACTCAGCAGTTGAGGCAGCATCTGTGGAGAGAGGAATCGAGATGATGTTTCTGTTAATGACATTCCTGATTCTCTCTCCCCACATGCTGCCTGACCTAGGGAGTATTTCCAGAATTATTTTCAGATTCTCAGCTTCTGCAGCATTATGCTTGTGAACTAACAGGTCAATGTTGGATTCTTTTTCTCTGCTTCAAGGTTACGGATGTTGGAATGATTTGCCCTGTGATAAGAAACTTGGTTTTGTCTGTGCCTACAAACTTCTCAATGTTTAGAAGACTCCAGAACCATCCAGCGGATGATTCAGTGCCCTGATTTCTTTGTAGCCGCTCTCACTGTCCGTGGTGACTGTACTTGCTTAGTTTCTCAGCCAATAATAAAGAGAATTGCATCCTGAGTGTGTGTGTTGTTGCTGTGTGAGTCCAGTTTCCAGCAGCCTTCCCGTCCCACTGTTGCTCCCTTCCCAGCTCTGCCCCCAGTGCTGAACCGAGGAGAATTCGGCACATACTGTGCAAAATAAACTCTTTCCCTTCGTCCACACATAGTGTGTTGGGTCCAGATCACTGCGTGGAAGTGAAATAAAGGATCTGAGGAGGGTGCAGAGGGGATTTACTGAAATAGCTGCAGAGAACGAAATTTTACAACACTGTGAAAGAAGAAATGGACCCATAACTACCTTTACACAATTGCACGAAAACCTCGGCTGTCTGTTTAACTGTTTGTTATTTAGCAAACAATTCTTGCTCTTTGACATTTGTCTGGATATAGTAAAATCTGACAGAACACAAGCCTTGTCCAAATCTCCAGTCATTGTGATGAGGAACAGTGGGACATTAGGAATTGTGGAATTCACTGACCTGATAATGAGAGCGAGAGAGATGGTGGGAATAACTCAACGTTAAGCTCCTCTAACCCACGTAGCTCCTACTTAGTTACTGAACTGAGACTTAGCCCTTTAAAGTCAGACAATAAACTACATGACACTGTTCTACAGGTCAAGTTTATTGTCATATGCATAAGTACGGTGAATTACAGATACAATGAAAAACTTGCAGCAGCATCACAGGGATGTAGATTCACACAACACAGAATGTATATTATTCATAACTCATGTAGAAATTACTAAACCTCAGTTATACAAGACAGGAAAATGGCTCTGCAAAACAAGATATTAGTGAGGCAATCACAATTAGAAACAGGCCCGTGGTGATTCAAGCGATGGTCCATAGTGTCCCATTGCTGAGGACGTATTAGAGTAGTGGAGATTCGTTCCAGACTCTGATGGTTGTAGGACAGTCACTGTTCCTGAACCTGGTGATGTGGCATTTCAGACTTTTGCATCTCCTGCTTGACTTTACCAGTAAGCAGAGGGGATGGCCCAGATGGTGAGGATATTTAAGGATAGATGCTGCTTTCCTGAAGCAGTGCCTCATGTAGATGCTCTTGATGATAAGGACAGCCGTGTCCATGGTGAACTGGGCTGTGTCCACTGCTCTCTGCAGTGAGTTGTGGACATAGCTCAGCACATCAGGGAAACCAACCTCCTCTCCACGGAGCCTTTCTACACTTTTCACTGCCTGAGTAAAGCAGCCAGCGTGATCAAAGCCACCACCCACCCCACACATTCTCTCTTCTTCCTTCTTCCATTGAGCAGAAGATACCCAGCCTGAAACACGTCCCACCAGGATCAAGGACACCTTCTACTCCACTGTTATATTATTACCAAATGTTTCCCTGAGTACAATCTGATGGAATCTGGAGCTGACAATCTACCTTGTTATGATCTTGCACTGTATTGTTTATCTGCTCTGTGCTTTCTCTGGAGCCATTACACATTATTCTGCATTCTGTTATTTAGAAATACAGACACTGCACAATCTACCTCGTTGTAGCCTTGCACCTTATGGCCTGTCTGCACTGAACTCTCTGTAATTGGAATTGGTTTAGCAAGATACACTGAAAGGTTTGTCTCGTACTCCAGTTCATATCAATCAGATCATTACACACTGCATTGAGGAGACAAAGTAAAACAGTAACAATGCAGAATAAAGTGTAAAAGCTACAGAGAAAGTGCAGTGTCAGTAAACAATAAAGTGAAAGTTCATAACAAAGTAGATGTGAGTTCGGGAATACAAGAGGTCCATTCAGGAGTCTGATAACAGTGGGATAGAAACTGACCTTGAGCCTGCTGGTATGTGCTTTCAGGCTTTTGTATCTCCTGTCAATTAGGAGAGGAGAGAAGAGAGAATGTGTGGGATGGGTGGGGTCTTTGATTATGCTCACTCTTTACTGAGGCTGCAAGTAGTGTAGACAGAGTCCACAGAGGGGAGGCTGGTTTCTGTGATGTACTGAGCTGTGTACACAACTCTCTCCAGTTCCTTGTGGACACATACAGAGCAGTTATCAAACTGCATCCAGAGTCCACAGAGGGTAAGGATCAATAGGAACATGTCAAAAATGTGTCTCCAAAGGAAGTAGATGCAATAATGAGCTTTCTTGTCCGTGACATGAATGTGTTTGGATCAGCATCAGTTACTGGTATGTTCACTCACAGGAACATAAAGCTCACAACCCTCTCAATCTCAACACCAGTGATGTGGACAGGAGCATGTGCACTGCCCACCTCCTCAAATCAATGACCAGCTCTTCTGTTTTGCTGACATTGGGGAAAGGTTGTTGTCAGAGCCAAATACTCTTTGTACATTAATCCTTTCATTCCTCGGATCATTCTCATGAACCTTGTCTGGACTCTCTCCAATGCTAGCACACCCTTTCTTGGATAAGGGGCCCAAAACTGCTCACACTACTCCAAGTGTGGTCTGACCAATGCCCTATGAAGTCACAGCATTATATCTTTGCTTTTATATTCTAGTTCTCACAAAAAATTACTAACATTACATTTGCCATCCTTAGCACCAACTCAACCTAGAAGACAAACTTCAGGAAATCTGACACGGGGACATCTCTGACCCAGGCACCTGGGAGACAGTATACCATCCAGAAATGTTATTATTATCCACAAAATCTCCTGTCTCCTATCGCTACTGCTCGCTTCGTCACACTTACCTTCTGAGTCACAGAATGCAGGAAACCTGACTACTATGGCTTTCATGTCTAACTTCAGGTGTGATGGTGTTGGGTGCCCTCTAGTGGATAGTGTGAGAAAACACCACCTCACAAAATTCCTCTTGGACACAGGACATCCCACGTTATTCTCAACACATCCAACTTGGCATTGTCAACTAGAAAAATGAGGCAACTTCTAGTCATCCTTAGTAGATCCCTGGACATACACAAAAGGGCAGCATCAGTGTTCCTCTTCCTTTCATGTTAGGATCTTTGAAATGGTACCATCCTATTGTTTTATCAATTTGTACCCTGGAGCTGAGCATGTTTTGGGTTCTGATTTGATGCAGAGGCTTTTCCTTTGTTTCAATCCTGTGAATCCAGTGTATGACAAATCAAGCACCTTCACAATGATACTCAACTGATATTGACTGGTCCTTACCAGGGCCACCCTGTGTCATTGGTTAGTTTGGGTTGATATTACTCTGACTCTCCATCCCAAAGCCCTTGAATTGGAGAAGCTTTACCATGTTTTTGTGGCATATGAGCAGAACAGTGTGAGACTGGTTGTCACCTTGACTGGGTATGCGGAATACTGCACCCACCAAAAAATTAGTCTTCATCACCAAAACATGCTTCTAATAGCTGGTGTCTAGATGATATGTTGAGGATACCCAGTTGGGGACATGTCATTGTTTAACACACATAGCATGAGATTAGACAAGATGTGTTGGGGACAGCTCACAAGTGTTGGCACAGAGTCCAGTGCCTGCATAACACGTTCACAATGCTCGGAAGGCCAACACAGAACACAACGTGAACAGAACACAAGAAGCAACAAAACAACAGCAAAACAAGCCCTCTCCTACCTTCCACCACCACACACACAGTCCTCCATCTCCAGGAGGGACACCAGCCCATAGTGCCCTGGCTTTAGACATTAGGCTTCAATATCCAATCGACCTTCAGGTTTCAATCTTCGGTATCAACCACTGGACTAGCCAATGACAGGTCACTGAATTCCAGGCTCGAACTACATACTCACTGACTGACTGGCCCTCAAGTCTCCTCTTGCCTCCTGCTCATATAGATATCCAATCCCAGTGCCCTCTGACCTGGGGCAGCCTGAAATCCACAGATGCCCTTCATCACTCATCCTTGTCAGGTGTTACCTGTCCTCAATGTGACCAAGAGAAGACTGTTATTGGTCACCAGCCAATATTCAAGGGTCCATGCATGGACTTCACAGGACTGTTGCCTCAAGCTGGAGGTAAATGGTACTGCTTGGTGATTATAGACCAATTTACCAGGCGGGTAGAAACATTCCTGTGTTGAAAGAGCTCAGCAGGGATATTTGTTCACAGCTTAGCTGAGGAAATTCTATCATTCTAGGGATAAGCTAGTTCATTCGCCTGATTCATCAGCCATATTGAGCTGTGAATAAACCATTTCACTGCTAGAGGTTTCAGCACCCAAGTCATTGAACAGCTCCACCCCTTCACATTGCCTGGACTTATTTTCCGGTTAAGGCATTGCAATCTCTTTCACATCCTGAGTGTTTAATTCAGTATGTACATAATCTACTATTACAGACCAACAGTGCAGAGGAATATTTGACCTTGTTCAATGAACTGATTCAGTTACTTTATTCCTTTGGATTAAAAGTTAGCTCTAATAAGCCTCAAATTATGAAATCATAGGTTTCATACCTGGGGATTACTGTCATGAAACAGAATCACAAAACTGAACAGTAATGTGGGGACATTATTACTAAATTAGCCCTTCTTACTGATGTTTCTTTCCTCTGCTCATTTTTGGGGGTCAATCGGTTATTGTCAAATCAACTTCAAAGGCAGCATCACTCTGCATTACTTGAAAAGAATATCCATTGGTATTTGGCCACCAAATGTACTCACACTATTGATCACTTTAATATAGCCCCTGCCCTTTGGCTATCTGATCAATGAAAAGCTACAGTATGGGAGGTGGCAGCAACTCATTATCTGGTGTCTCCTGTGTCATTACAACAATATGGTCATCAGTGTAAATTATTAGTGATTTACCTTTATGAGAATCTGAATGTGAAACTCCTCCTTCAATTTAACTTAATATTAAATTAACCTGTTTAACTATAGCCTATCTTGCTTGTAACTTTCTCAATAATTGCAGTAAATTTGTCAGGCAGGATTTTCCTTTCCTGAAGTCATGCCCTCTTGTCCTAGAATCCCCTACCATGGAAAATAACTTTGCCATATCTGATCTGTTCAGGCCTTTTAACAATCAGAATGTTTCTATGAGATCCCTCCTCATTCTCCTGAACTCCAGGGAATACAGCCCAAGAGCTACCAGACATCCCTCATACCTTTTCATTGCTAGAATCCTGGAGGATTCTCTGAACCCTCTCCAATGTCAGTATATCCTTTCAAAAATAAGCAGCCCAGAACTGCACACAATACTCCAAGTGTGGCTTCACGAGTGCCTTATAGAGCCTCAACATCCCTGCTCTTATATTCTATACCTCTAGAAATGAATACCAACATTGCATTCGCTTTTTTACAACCGACTCAACCTGAAGGTTAACCTTTAGGGTATCTTGCACAAGGTCTCCCAAGTCCCTTTGCATCTCTGCATTTTGAATTCTCTTTCCATCTAAATAATAGTCTGCCTGTTTATTTCTTCCACCAAAGTGCACAACCATACACTTTCCAACATTGTATTTCATTTACCACTTCTTTGCCCATTCCCCTAAACTATCTAAGTCTCTCTGCAGGCTCTCAGTTTCCTCAACACTACCCGATTCCCACTATCTTTGTATCATCAGTAAACTTAGCCACAAATCCATTAATACTGTGGTCCAAATCATTCAAATACATCGTAAAAAGCAGCAATCCCAACACCGACCCCTGTGGAACTCCACTGGTAACTGGCAGCCAGCCAGAATAGGATCCCTTTATTCCCACTCTCTGTTTTCTGCTGACCAGCCAATGTTCCACCCATGGTAATAACTCCCCTGTAATTCCATGGGTTCTTATCTTGCTAAGCAGCCTCATAGAACCATAGAACATTACAGCACAGTACAGGCCCTTCAACCCTCCATGTTGTGCCGACCCATATAATCCTTTAAAAAAAGTACTAAACCCACACTACCCCATAAACCTCTATTTTTCTTTGCCTGTCCATGTTCATGTGCCTGTCCAAGAGGCTCTTTAATACCCCTGATGTTTTAGCCTCCACCACCATCCCTGGCAAGTCATTCCAGGCACTCACAGCCCTCTGCGTAAAAAACTTTCCCCTGACGTCTCCCTTAAACTTCCCTCCCTTAATTTTGTACATATGCCCTCTGGTATTTGCTATTGGTGCCCTGGGAAACAGGTACTAACTATCCACCCTATCTATGCCTCTCATTATCTTGTAGACCTCTATCGAGTCCCCTCTCATTCTTCTACGCTCCAAAGAGAAAAGTTCCAGCTCTGCTAACCTTGCTTCACATGACTTGTTTTCCAAACCAGGCAACATCTTGGTAAATCTCCTCTGCACCCTCTCCATAGCTTCCACATCCTTCCTATAATGAGATGACCAGAATTGAACACAATACTCTTAAGTGCGGCCTCACCAGAGATTTATAGAGTTGCAACATGTGCGGCACTTTGTCAAAGGCCTTCTGAAAATCCAAGTGCACCACGTCTACTGCATCTCCCTTGTCTATCCTGCTTGTAACTTTCTCAATAATTGCAGTAGATTTGTCAGGCAGGATTTTCCTTTCAGGAAACCATACTGGCTTCGGTCTGTCTTATCATGTGACTCCAGGTACTCTGTAATCTCATCCCTGACAATCAATTCCAACAACTTCCCAACCACTGATGTCAGGCTAACAGGTCAATAACTTCCTTTCTGCTGCCTCCCACCCTTCTTAAATAGTGGAGTAACATTTGCAATTTTCCAATCATCCGGTACAATGCCAGAATCTATTGATTCTTGAAAGATCATCATTAATGCCTCCAGAATCTCTCCAGCTACTTGCTTCAGAACCCAAGGGTGCATTCCATCAGGTCCAGATTTATCCACCCTCAGACCATTAAGCTTCCTATGTACCTTCTCAGTCACAATTTTCACTGGATAAATTTCACTTCCCTGACACTCTTGAATATCCGGTACACTGCGGACATCTTCCACTGTGAAGACTGATGCAAAATATGCATTCAGTTCCTCTGCCATCTCTCATTACAATATCTCCAGCGTCATTTTGTATTGGTCCGGAATCTACCCTCTACTCTCTTTTACCCTTTATATACTTAAAAAAAAGCTTTTAGTATCTTCATTGATATTAGTCACCAACTTCCTCTCATAATTCATCTTTTCCTTCCGAATGACTTTCTTAGTTTCCTTCTACAAGTTTTTAAAAGCTCCCCAATCCTCTATCTTCCCACTAGCTCTGGCTTCCTTGTATGCCCTCTCTTTTGCTTTTACTTTGGCTCTGACTTCACTTGTCAGCCACGTGTCCTTCTTCCCTTTGAAAATTTCTTCTTATTTGGAATATATCTGTCTTGCACTTCCCTCATTTTTTGTAGAAATTCCAGCCATTGCTGCTCTGCTGTCCTTCCTGCAAATGTCCCTTTCCAGTCAACTTCAGCCAGTTCCCCTCTCATGCCATTGTAATTTCCTTTATTCCACTGAAATACTGACACATTGGATTTTATATTTTCCCTCTCAAATTTCAGTGTGAACGCGATCATATTGTGATCACTTTTCCCTAACGGTTCCTTAACCTTAAGCTCTCTTATCACCTCTGGATCATTGCATAGTACCCAATCCAGCACAGCCAATCCCCTAGTGGGCTCAACATCAAGCTGTTCTAGAAAGCCATCCTGAAGTCTTGCAAGCATTCAGCTCCTGACTGAAGCTCTGATGTCAGGCACCAGGTCTATGATCACAGAGTCATTGGATGTTGTGGAGACTCATGCAGGTGTTTTATTATTCATTCTCTCAAAGCTTGATTAAAGACATGAAGTTCATCAAAAGCTATTTGTTTCTGCTTTGCAGGAGATAATCATATGCAAATCCTGCCACAACCGTCAAGTGTCTGGTTGTCTTTTCTTTTGCAATAGCCTTCCAGAACTAAAACAGTACCTGGATTTCTAGTAGCCCTTTGCTACAAGACACCAGTCACCGGACAGTCCTAGACACCACAGATCTGGGCCCTCAACAGGGTACTGCAAACAAGAGCTACTGGTTTGGGGAGAACTGAAATACTTCTGTGGGTATACTTATCCACACAGACCTTGATGATGTCGATGATGAGTGTAGCATATTCATTCCAATCCAAAGAGGAATCCCTGAATATGGTCCAGTCCCCTGATTGAAAGCAGTCCTATACCACATTTACCTGCACCCTCCCCCCCAACCATTTCTTTGTGGAGAGAAACTACTAAATATTGGAGGGTGGAGGGGTCCAGGTATGTTGGTTCACCAGATATAGAAAGTTAATTTGATTGTGGAACAAACCAACTTGAAGCCACATGGCAAATTGTTTGTTATTTTAAGGGCTCCGGAGAACAAAAGCAATGCAGTCCCACAGATATTCTACGGTGTTTCATGAAACCTCAATGAGAGTTCAGGGGGTTGTTTTAATCTCTTTACCCAAGACAGGAATGCCATCCTTGCAGACAGTACAGCACCACTTTACCTGATGGATTCTTCGAATGAGGTATGTTTCTCATTGAAAAGAGATCGAGAAAATTAGAACTAAATTTACTGGAAATTAGAAACAAAACTGCAGGTGATCTCATTCAGAGTTATGGAATTCTGGGGGACTGAGGAGAGGATAATAAGAGGCAGTTTCTTCAGTCTGGAGGGTCTACAACTAGGAGCCATCAACATTTTAAGATTTAGAAAAGAAGAATTTTCTTGTGTAGGGAGCATTTTAAATGTTCCACTTCAGATAACTGTCAATATTCAGAATGCATAGACAGTCATTATCACAATGTTTGGTCAGTAACTTCCAGTTTATCAATAATCTCACATAACCAGATCAAATTCATTATTCTCTGGATGTTACAGGGGAAGGCTAACAGACCTACCCATAGAAGGAAGTGAATTATAATATACTATGCAAATCATTCCTGAATAATCTGAGATCTGCCTCAGTTCCTATCAAGCTTACTCAGCTACTGTCCAATCAACCATTCACCAACTTTAACCCTTTGCATATGCTCCTAGTCTAAACCTTTCATATCTTAGTTCTAATAAACTGTTGGCGATTTAAGTAGGAAATTCCCTCTTCCTCTGGATGTATCTTTGATCATTCAGCAATACTGATAACGTTCTTTCAGCCCTCTCATCATCCTATGGCTCACTTATTCTATCTAATTCTCTCTAATATCAAACTTGTCTTATCGCAAAGATTTCCCCATTTCCAACGTATATACCTGTCTGGATGCTGGAGCAGGGATCCCATTACAGACCCAGTACTCTGCAAACTGTGATATTAATTGAGTAACAAATCTGAGGTGCGAACAAAGTCAGTGTCAAAGTTCCTGCAGAGAACAAAACATCCAGAGAAATCTAAAAACCTGAATCAGGAAACAGGCAGAGTCGATATTCAGATGGACAGAGTACAGTTACAAATGCTGGAAAGGCTCAGGAAAATTCATTGGCACAATCTGGCAACAAACAGGTGAAAACACAGGACTGAAATACACTGAGCAATAAACAGAGAGGCAGGTGATAGGTGGAGCACAATAAAACACAGGTGGCAGCAATACAGATAATAATGAGAAACAGATGAGAGACAGAGTACTCAGTAATACAGGGGCCGGAGTAGAGCAGGAGCGGGGACAGGAGAACGTGGCAATACAAAACCACAGACTGACAGCTAGGGGGAAACACACAAAAAGACAGAGTTCAACTGGAGGTACTGACGATACCCTCTAGTGACTCCCACTGCAAGTGCTGTGTGATCTGTAGTCTTTCCAACAATTTAATTTCAGATCTCCAGCATTGGATTTTCCATCTGAATGAGTATTGCATTTGTTCTATTTTTCCCAGTACAAGCTATCCAGGACTTTGCTAATCCCGTCCTCTTGACCCCATTCTGAATACTTTGGTCTTCAGTGCTGATAAACCCACAGGCCAGTTCCCCTCTCCTTCAAACCAGCATCATCACCCTTACAATAAAGAGCCTTTCCTCCCAATCAGCCTGCCTGCAAACTTCCATTCCTCTCCAGTGGCTTCAAAGTCCCTCCATCTGAAGGGTTCACTTGAAGAATGTGAGAGAACACATTCCAATGCCTGGGTGAGTGCCATATGCAAGATACCATGCAGGAAATAGCAACCTACAGTTTTGTGCAAAAGTTTTAGGCACATACAGATAGCTAGGGTGCCGAATTCCTTTGCACAGTACTGTATTTATCAACATGGGGTGGAGAGAAAATTTGTAAATCTGGTGGAAACAAAGGCTGTTGGGAATGGGAGGATGGAGTGCAGCAAGAAGGTGGGTGGCACTGGTGCAGACACACCCCCCCCCCCCCAGCCCTCAGACAGCAGGCAAAGTAATTTGGTTCCTAACAGCCAGTTTATTAATCATTACAGAATGTCTCTGGTGCTTCCTGTTCCCTCCCCTCTCACTTCCCCTTTTCCCAACCATGATTCCCCTCTGCCTGCCCCCTTCCCACTCTCAAGTCCACAGTAGAGACCCACATCAAAATCAGGTTTATCATCATTCACATATGTCATGAAATTTATTTATTTTTTTTGTGGCAGCTGTACAGTGCAGTCCCTAAAATGACTACAGTACTGTGCACCCTAGCTGTATAAATGTTACTAAGACTTTTGCACAGTACTGTGTGTGATAGCCGCCCCATCCATAACCTGTCCCTTTCTCTGCCACAGTCACACAGTTTGTTCCATCTGCAGGATGCTGTGCAACAACTCACAATTACTCCCTAGATAACACCTGATAAACCCATGACCAGTTCCCGTTAGAAGGACAAGGAAAGCTGAGCATGGGAACACTTGGCAGCTCCCTCAAAGCCAGACACCATCCTGATCTGGAAGTATATCACCCTTCCTTCACTGTCACATCACTGGATCAAATTCCTCAAACTCCCTCTCTGAAACCATCAGTGTATCCATGTCTCAAGGACTGCAGCAGCTCAGGAAAGCTGCTCGCCACCGCTTTCTCAATGGAAACTAGGAGTGGGACATCAAATGCTGGCTTAGGCTGTGAACATTAAATCCCAACAATAGTAATATTTTCATTACAAATTAGAGCAAGACAAATTTAAACCAGCAAATTGCCAGTCAATCAGACTCCTCACAATCATCAACAAAGTGGTAGATTAGAAGGAGAGGACCAGGGCCTCTATTTAAATATTAATCTCACCCTGATTTCGGGTGGGTTTCACTGAGATTGTCTGGCTTTGATCCACTTCACGGTCTTGGTCCAAACACGGAGCAGAGAGCTGAATGACAGAAGTGAGGTCAGAGTGACGCTTCCTGAAAACAAGATGCAGAAAAGGGGGCGTCCACCTAGGACAGTGAGGAGATGGAATTTCCTTAGCCAGAGGACAGTGAATCTGTGAAGTTCATTGCCACTGATGGCTATGGAGGCCAAATCATTAAGTATATTTAAGTGTTGCCAGGTTCTTGATAAGCCAAAGCATCGAAGGTTATGGGGGAAGGTAGGAGAATTGGGTTGAGGGGGATGCTATGCCTGAAAATCCCAGGAGATCACCGGTTTCTGAGATACTCAAACCATCCCATCTAGCATCAACAATCATTCCACAGCCAAAGTGACTTAGATCACATTTCTTTCCCATTCTGATGTTTATTTGTAAATGCCGCTTAGATGATGCTATGTGCCTGCGATTCTACTGCAAGTAATTTTTTAATTGCATCTGTGCAAACATTTCTTTGTGCATGTGACACGAAACACGCCTTCAACTGTGATAACCCATCGGTATTGTGCGTTTCGTTCACGGAATGAATCTAACGGAGCAGAGAAACTGTTTGCAGTGGCAGCAGTTACAAAGACCACTGTGGTGGAAATCTGGGACCTTCACATACTTCTCAACATGTGGAAATGATTGGCTAACCTATCAGAGGCAACATGGTGAATCGAATTCCCTCAGCACGTGTGTCCCAGCTGAGAGGAAGAGGTAATAAAGGCACATCGATCTGTGTTTTCCAGTTACTGAGCTCTCTGACGGGCAGCAGGAACACTAACCCGAGGGGCATGATCTTAAGAGAATTGTTCTCAATGATCTCCAATATCACAAACACATTAACTGATCATAAATGCTTTCTGCAGCCTCCATTTCTCGATGTTCAGTTACAGAGTAACATTCCACAGTCACACTTGGAGCTCACAAGACATTCCTGTGGTTTCCTGTGCATCTTATTTCAATCTGTCAGTCATTGATTGATCAGCAGTAATTTGGTCCAGCTAACGGGGTTTGATTTCACTGGTTCCAGAGATTTCTAAGATCTAAGATCTTCACCTGTATATAGGGGTGTATCAGGACTGGAAATCTAATCGACACAGACAGGTGGGAGAGAGAGAGAGAGGTGGGAATGGCGACAGGATATCCCCACTTTCACTGAGAAACCTGACACTAATGATGAATTATTTTCTTGTGTTTCAGGTTTGAGGGAAGAAACACGATGCTGATGTGGGTCTTGGTGGTGATCACACTGCTTGTCAGTGATGTGGCAGGTAAGGTCCATTGATTCCAGGAGCTTTATAAATATATTGCTGTGAGAAATGACTGTACAGGCAGTGTGCTGGGACTGTGGGACATTGGACACTCCCGATGTCAGGCAGATCAGCCTGGAGTTCTTCCATCTGTCCCTTTCCTCTTTCACAAAACCAGGATTACGGGATATCACATTAGGCCTGTACTAAACACTGGAGAAGCCACAGCAGCAGCTAATGCTCCTTCATCTTCTCGAGCCCTGACCTGGTCCAGTGCCATGAAATAGCGAAATCTGTGATTATTTAGAACTCATACTTTGGATATTGTAATTCTAAGGGACAAACAATTCCTTGGAAGTGGAGGAGACTCAACAAGCCCTGGGAAACTCAAAAATCCCTGTGATAAGAACTGATTTTATTTTCCTACTTTAAAATCCTGTTACCGGTATTTCTGTGACAGCGGGACATGGCTGAATGCTGAGGTAAGTCCCTGAAATCCAGTGATTTCTCTGGGAGCCCTGTGGAATATTGGTCTCTGCTGGTTCGTTCCCATGAACTCTCAACACAGCCTCTAGTTCAATTGTTCCTGACGGGTCCTGCGTTCCAGGGTGCACTTCACTGCAGCCATGGGCTCCAATTTCTATCAGTCAGTTTAATGCATGAAACATTAGGGATTTTAGGGGAATCTCTCCATCCAGAAGTTAACATTGTGTGGATTTTAACACCAGAGAGTCTGAAGAACAAGAATTCTATTTGATATGAACAAAGCTGTTGAATTTCCAAATTCAGTTCAAAAGATTTTCTGAAGGACTTGTAGGAGAAGATGCAACACTGATTCTCAGCAGCAGATAAATTGTTTATTTTGTTTAAAGGAGTTTTGCAATCACCTCCCACATTACCCACATCTGGCATCCGTGATCTCAACCTACCGCAACAGATTCATTTCTAACGTGATTGACACCGCGAACAAAAACACAACAAAGGCTTGGATTGGACTGAATGACCTATCCAAGGTAAAGCTAACGATGACATGTTACAATGTAGGACGTTACAAACCTGGTTAGACCAGTTCTTGTTCTTCCTCGATCTCCTCGGACCATTTCAGAGGACAGATTACATCAACACATTGATGGATCTCTGGAGTCGCATCAGTGTTCACAGACAGAATTACACCTGACGCCCTGCAGAGTTACAGGTGTGTGGCAGTGTGGGGGTTAAGTTACTGGGTGTATCCTAATGATCCAGGGACACGAGTTTGAATCCCATCCCAGCAAGCGGGGAATTTGGATCAAAATAAATAAAATGCAATAAATCTGGAGTAAAACATTTCTATCAGAAATGGTGACAATGGAACCACCAGACCGTTGTAAAAACTCCTCCGGCTCACTGTTCCTCTTCAGGGTGAGGAATCTGCCATCCTTCCCCAGTCTGGCCTCACTGCGACTCCAGAGATCCATCAATGTGTGACTCTCACCTGCCCTCTGAAATGGTCAGAGGATGATCAGGGAAGGACAATAAATGCTGGTCTCACCAGTGTCACCACATCCTGTGAACAAATAAAGTCACACATGTTTATCTCCACATGAGCCTCCTCTCACTTTCCTTCATCTGACATGATTAGTGTGACTTTCCTTTCTCTCTCATGAACCTCTCCACCTTTCCCTTAGAGGTGAGATTCTGATCTGTCTCACTGATCCCTCACCCTTGTGAGTCACACCCTAGACAGTCTGGAGAAAAGGGTTTCTCGTGAAGAGCCTGCTAGATTGATCGGTGACTCTACTGTATTCACGGTCCCTGCTTTCTGACTGCACCACATCTCTCTATAGTACTTTGACCCTATCAACTCTGCACAGTTTGAAGGAGGATTCCAGTGGCTCGCTCGGCCACCCCACACACAGTTCCTTTCAGCATTGCTTCACTGGCTTTCTTTGATAGATCAGATGTTGTATCCATTGACTATCTGATCCCGTACTGTCCAATTTTCTGTTCACTCTGCTCCCTGATTGTCACTCTCAGATCCGGTTTCTTTCATTCCAAGAATTCTGTTACTTCCATGAGATTTCCCCCACCCTGACAGTCTGTCATTTAAAATCTCATTCACTGCTCTGGTTGTCCTGTTGCTCAATCCTCTAATCCACCTCTAATCTTCCAATGAGGACTGGTTCTGGGACCTCTGGTTTCCCCCTCCTTAAGTCAATAATCAGAGGTTGTTGTACTGGCACCACTCAACCAGATTGTCAGCCTCCCTCCTACACGTTGATTCATCACCACCTTTGATTCAGCCTGAATATGGCATTGGAGCTGTGCTTAGCCACACAATCATAAGTGTAAAATGAGTAGAGCAGGGGGCTAAGCACACAGACTTGTGGTGCACCTGGGCCGATGGAGATTGTGGAGATGTTGCAGATTCAAACTGATTGGGATCTGCAAGTGAGGAATCTAATCCACAAGGAGATCATAGCAATATTTGTTATCATCCACGGAGATTTCTCTCAGACTGAACTGCGCCTCAGTTTGTACAAACCAAGCAACAGCATTTTGCTCCCAGAACTCCAGCAGCTTCAAAGCAACTGCATTGACCAGTACATTCAATAACTCCAGGATCATCCTAGAGCATCGGGGTCACCAATGTAGGTTTCCACAAATAAAACAAAATGAGGCGATTTATGTTTAACAAAACCTGTAACACATTTTATTGAACTCCAAAACCTACACAACAAAAGTGCGCTAAAAAAAAGCCTTTTACATAATTGCATCATTACATCAGATCAGCCTCGTAAAGTGAAACCCCAACACAATGTCTATGGCTGTGAATTAGATACATTTCTCCCAATTACGTTACCCTACAACACCTTCCTCAGATTGTGCTGTTTCAGAGAAGCCACATTAGAAGTAATACATGCAGTTTTATTCTCTCTACTTAAAGAAGGGTCTATATTTGCCTTAAAACCAGTGTGCACAGATCCATCAGATTAATTCCCAGGAAGAGGGGCTATCCTGTGGACAAAAGCTGGGTAAGACGGACCTTCACAGAATGAGACATAATCTCAGTGGGAGATACAAGATTTATCCAAGAGGTTGTTTCCTCAGATGAAGTCAAGAGCCAGGAACCATAGCCTTGGGATGAAATGTTGACCTAAGGTACAAAGACATTTCAGTACACAGAGGGTTATTTGAAAGCTCCATCTCAAAGGGCTGTGGATGCTCAGTTATTGAGTATTTACTGCATGTCTGGTTTTTTTTGGATGATCAAGTCCTTAGAAAATAAAAGGATCTAATATGAAAGTGGGTCAAGTACCAGATCAACTATGATAAGAACATAAGAAGTAGGAGCAGGAGTAGTCATCTACCTTGTCAAGTCTGCCCACCATGGCTGATCTGGCCATCGACTCAGCTCCACCTTCCAGACTTTTCCCCATAACACTCAATTCTGCTGTTATGCAACATTCTGAGGGTCTTTCTGAATGCTGGAGATCTAAGGAGATGCATAAACCACTCACACTTCTGCTCTCATGCCTTGAAAATACCCATCGCTCATCACCGTCTCTGCGATAGCCTCTACCGCACTGACCGAGCAGGTGCCTGAACCTGACTCAGTTGGCGGTTAGATACCGTAGCAGGACAGGGTAGGTGGTCTCAATGTTCTTGTGCTTGTTGCTGTGACACACGATCATAACCTCGTACTGGCTGAACCTGAGCTTGAGCTGGCGATCTGGCGAAATGAGGAAGATGATGGTATACAGAGCGAATTCAAACTCAGGGCTCACCCCCAGGAAGCAGCTGCCCTGCAGTTTCACCTTCTTCTTCCATCTGAACTGCAGTGTGATCAGGTGTTTATTCTCATCCGGCTGTCGTGGCAAAACAGAAAACAAGAATATCATCTGCACCCTCCAGCTCCTTGAGCCCTCCCAATTCTACCCCTGTTTTGTGAAGCTTCAAAACAGTCTCAATAACCCAAAGTATAAAAGAAAACCTCCATTAATGAAATACCAACATCTCCTTGAAGTAACTGCACAAATTACTTATAAACCATCAAACCACTCAATGAAACACTTTAACCACCCAGTTGAGTTCCTGAGCACCTCAGCAAAATCTCCCAAAGCCAATGGAATCCCTGGATCCATCTCCTAGCCCCTCAATTCCCTCACGAGGTTTGTCCACTTGTCATGCCACATTGGCTTGTGTGAGAGCTAAGCCATCGGTAGTTTATCTACTGGCAGGGTCTCCCATAATGGACAGGTCTCAGCTGAGGTGTCAGACTAAGACAAACCATTCACTTGGGCAGCTGCAGTATTTGTGTGGAAGAAAGGCCTGGTAAAGTACTTCCACATCTTGCCATGAAAACCCTGTGGATAACTGCATTTAAATATATATATATATATATGATATAGTGCTGGAGGATGAGACCCCCAGCTCGGAAGACACTCAACAAGCTACCAGGGAAGAGCAGAGGAGCAGATGACCCTTCAGAGTAAGGCTGAAGTTTATGATGTGGCTGGAGTAAAGCCTTCGGGACCTTCAATTGCTGATGTCCCTGGGCCTTACCCAGGATTGAGGGTCAGAAGCTGCGAAGAAATATTGACTTTAGGTACTTGGAACAGGGAGTATTTAGGCAGTATGGATCAAGGGAAGCTGGAGATGGTGACAGATGAAATGGAATGCTTGCAAATTGACCGACTTGGGATCAAGGTACTGAAGTGGACTGGTGAGGGACACTTGCAATCTGATCAACACTGGGGGACACTTGCAATCTGATCAACACTGGATATACTATGCCGGAAACAAGTGCAGGAGGAACGGTGTCACATTCATAGTCAAGAAGAAACTGGTTTGAGCTGTATTGAAACACAATGTCGTCAGCCATCGCCTGATCTCCATTCGTCTACGGGGAAGACCTATCTACATTACCATCATACAAATATATGCACCAACAACAGATGCAGAGGAAGATGAAGTAGATCAGTTCTATGAACAAGTGCAGGCTGAACTTGATGGAACAGGCAAACAGGATATATTGATAGTTATGGGAATAGAAAGGATGGTCAAGAAGTCAGGAAATATGGACTGGGTACCAGAAATGATGCTGGACAATGTTTGGTCAACTTCTGCAAAACCAACAACTTGTTCATCTCAAATTCGTTTTTCCAGTGACACAAGCGCACATTATACACTTGGAGCTCTCCCAACGAATTACACCAGAAATCAAATGGACAATATCTGCAGAAGTCCGCGATGGAAAGTTCTATCATTTCAACAAAAACCAAGCCTGGAGCTGACTGTGGCTCAAACCACTAACTACTAATATGCAAGTTCAAAATAAAGTTGAGGAAGTGCAAGCCTTTCACCAGAGTAGCAAAATATGATCTTCAAAATATTCCACCAGAACTCAATCGTTTCGCTGCTCTAACCACAACCAAGAGGGATTGGGGAAAAGTATCTAGAGTGCTGTACACGAAGAGTGTGAAGGGACTCTGCATAAGGCAGAAACACAGAAGAGACTGAAATGGATAAGGGAATTAACTCTGAAAATCACACAGGAAAGAAGAGAAGCCAAAGCTAAGGGGGAAAGGGTAGGAGTCGCACTTCTCAATTGAGCTTTCCAATGTTCTGCTAGGCAAGACAAAGAAAACTACTACATAAATACGAGAAGACGTAGAAACAAAAAATAAGAATGGAAGGACAAGATCAGTCTTCTTAAAGCTACGAGAACGGAAGAGAAAAATCGAGCCTCACATGGGAATGCTGAAAGATGCACAAGGTGCCACGCTCAACAAATCTGAGATCAAACAGCAGTGGAAGAAATACTGTGTGTTATCATACCAGAAAGATCAACTGGATTAGGGGTATCATCCTATTTCTTACATTCAGGAGCTGACTGTCATGAAGGAAGAAGTTGAAACAGCATTAAAAGCCCAACCAATGAACAAAACACCTGATGTTGGTGGAATTCCAATTGAAACACTACAGCAATCAGACGCTGCTGGTGCCATACTGATAACGCTCTGTCAGCTGATCTGGAAGACAATGTCAAGGCCAAGTGAACAGAGGATATCAGTGTTTTTACCAATATTGAAGAAAGGTGATCTGACAGAATGTGAAAATTATTGTACAATTACCTTCATTCCTCACACCAGCAAGATTTTACTAAATATCATTCAGAAAGGACTTCAACCATATTTAGAGCAGGCATTTCCTGAAGTGCAAGCAGATTTCAGGAAAGGAAGGGGAAACTAAAGGTATCATTGCAGATGTAAGACTGATTCTTGAGAAGACAAAAGTATACCAGAAGGATATCTATATGTGCTTTATTGAATAGAGTAAGGCCTTTGACTGTGTAGATCATGACAAACTATGGATCACATTAAGACACATGGCTGTACCAAAACATTTGATCGTCCTTATGCATAATCTTTACATCAATCAAGATGCATTAGTTCAAACAAAGCAAGGAGAAACAGAATGGTTCAGCATCCATGAAGGGGTATGACAAGGCTGTATTCTCTCCCCCTGCCTGTTTAATTTGTATGCCAAACCAAACTTCGAAGAAGCAGGAATATACAAGGAGAGTCAAGGAGTGAAAATTGGTGGCAGAATCATTAATAACCTTCATTATGCTGTTGAAACAACAATACTGGCTGAAAACGGAGACCTGAAGCAACTGCTAACAAACATCAAGGGACATAGTCTCAAGATGAGTCTACACCTTTACCGGAAGAAGACTAAGATTATGACTACTGGCACCACAACCAATTTCAATCTCAGTGGAGAGGAACTTGAACTGGTTGACAGTTTCAACTTATTTGGATCAATAATTAACACTGAAGCGATAAGCAGCTAAGAAATCCAATGAAGAATTGCCCTTGGCAGAGCAGCCATGAAGGAGATCCTTGGGAACAAGAATCTATCTTGACATATAAAGATTCAACTTGCGCAGGCGATGGTATTCTCAATGACATTACATAGATGCGAAAGAAGGATAGGAAGTGTATGGACACTGTGGTGATAGAGAAAAATATTACACATCTCATGGACCTCTCACAGAACAAACAAATCTGTGCTCAACGAGATCAAACCAAGTGTTCCTCTGGAGGTTCAAATGACAAGACTCTACTTTGACACATCATGCAAAGAAAACAACTCCCTGAAAAAGGATATAATTTTTGGCAAGGTGGAAGAACAACGGAAGGAGGCCCCCAATCAGATGGATGAACACAATAAGGACAGCTATGAACATAATGTTATCTACAATGAGCTGTCTTTGTGAGGATCAAAACTCATTTAGGGCAACAATCCATTGGGTTACCATGAGTTGACGACAACTCAAGGGCACTTAACGACAAACCCTCAATTAAATTACTAAACCCCTCAATTAAACTGCCAAGTCCTATTTCTTAACATCTTGCACCTCTTAGTAAATGATAACTCTCAATATATGCACATCATGAACTTCCGGTCATAAACATCGATTTCTCAACTTTCAGTAATGTCCCCCCCTCTCCTTCACTTTTCCCTCTCTCACCTTATCTCCTTGCCTGCCCATTACCTCCCTCTGGTGCTCCTCCCCCTTTTCTTTCTTCCATTGCCTTCTGTCCTCTCCTATCAGATTCTCCTTTCTCTGGCTCTGTATCTGTTTAACCAATCAATTTCCCAGCTCTTTAATTTATCCCTTCCCCCCATCCATTTTACCCATCACCTTGTGGTTCTTCCTCCCCTCCTTCCCACTTTCTTACTCTGACTTCTCATCTTTTTTTTTTCAGTCCTCATGAAGTGTCTGGGCCTGAAACATCAACTGCTCTCTTTTCCATAGATGCTGCCTGGCCTGCTGAGTTCCTCCAGCATTTTGTGTGTGTGTTGCTAAAAAAAAAAACTGCAGCAGCTGTTTTTTTTCTGTTTTCCGGTTTAGGAGTTGTTGTACAGATCTTCCCCAGCTTACAAATGCCTGACCTTTGAACAGCCCATACACTTCAACAGACATTTTGAAGCTGACAGGGTGAATTTGTTGATTGTGGCAGGGCTGGTGAAATCTTCTGGCATGTGGGAACTCAGTTCACAGTCTCATTTCTGATTCATGAACTGCCTGGGTTACCAGCAGCTCACAGAAATAGAGAACTGCCGAAACCTGGTGGGGAACCTGTGTTCAGATATTTGTTATTCTACATATAAACCTGTCACTCACTCCCCTCATCCAAACATCTAGCAGTCTCAGAATCAGAACCAGGTTTATCGTCACTGACAAATGTTGCAACATTGGTTGCTTTGAGGCAGCAGTACAGTGCAGGCATAACCAATTACTATAAGTGACAATTAAATAAATAAACAGTGTGAAATTGGATAGTTTAGCAGTTAGCCCGATCACTTTACAGCGCCAGCAATTACCAATCGGGGTCAATTCCCACTGTAAGGAGTTTGTACGTTCTCCCCATAACTGTGTGGGTTTCCTCCAGATGCTCCAATTCCCTCTCACTTTTCCAAAGACATACAGCTCCAACCAAAAGTTAATTTTCCCAATATTGACTTGGATTGCCTTACTGCAAGGGTTTTAGTTAGGGCAGAATTTGTTGTGTGTACTGAAAGAAAGCTCTTTGAGACTATATGTAATAATTCTTCTCAAGAGACTGTGTGCAAAGTTCAAAAGTTCATTTATTATCAAGGTATACAACTCTGAAATTCTTCTTCTGCAGATAGCCATGAAACCAAGAAAGTAAAGAACAGCAGCACGATCATCAACCCCCAAATCCCCCTCCCCACATAAAAAACAAACAAAAATGGAACAGGCACATCAACTCTGAAATCTTTCCTCCTGCACAAATGGGATGCTACATTGAAGGTGTATGAGACATTGGTGAGGCTGAATTTGGAGTATTGTGTGTAGTTTTGGTCACCCACCTACAGGAAAGATGTAAACAAGCTTGAAGGAGTACAGAGAAAACTTACAAGGATGTTGCCAGGTCTGGAGGGCTTGAGTTATAAGGAAAGATTGAATAGGTTTGGACTTTATTCCATGGAATGTAGAAGATTGAGGGGAGATTTAATAGAGACATACAGATTATGAGGGGTATAGATAGAGTAGATGCAAGCAGACTGTTTCCACTGTGGTTGGGTGGGACTACAACCAGAGGACATGGGTTAAGGATTGAAAAGTGAAATATTTAAGGCGATGGTCCCCAACCACCGGTCTGGGCCCGGTGATTGGGGACCACCGATTTAAGGGGAACAAAAGGGGAAACTTCTTCACTCAGAGGGTCATGAGAGTGTGGAACGAGCTGCCAGCACAAGTGGTCCATGCAAGCTCAATTTCAATGTTTAAGCGAAGTTTGGATAGGTACGTGGATGGTAGATGTATGGAGTGCTCTGGTCCTGGCGCAGTTTAAATTGGTTTGGCATGATGGGCCAAAGGACTTGTTCTGTGCTGTACTCTTCTCTGACTATATAAACCAGATTCCAGACTTAACTCAGGTTTGACCATTGGCTCTTCTTTATATTGACTACCTGAACACCTTGATTAGACCCAGGCTATGACTCACTCTGTCTAATCCCATTTTAGATTCTCAGTTAGGTTACAGGCACCAATTCTGTGCCCTCCCTGTCCTGTGGAATGCTCACCTTGACCTGGTTGTCTGGCATAGTGTATCCTTTGTAGTCCACATGGCCAAGTTTCTCCTGGAGGTAGAACTGGATCCAGTTGTGGAATCCAATGACCATCCGTCCACCACGGGTTTCACCCACAAACACGTGCTCAAAGCCAGATGAGTTGGGCCTGCAGAGGAGATGGTGAAGGTGGGAGATCTATGAGTGAATGGGAGCAGTCAGATAGTGAGAACATGGACAACAACACTTTGACAAAAGAACACGGAAGTTGCAGGAGCCCAGAGAAAAATGAATGTTCCGATTCGTTCCTTGATCAGATGACTTTTTTTTTACAGCATATCCCATAGTTACCTAGATTTTACCTATTGGAGCCATCCCACCATACTACCTCCCCCCCGCCCCCCACACTTGTCTGCAAGCTTCTCTCCATCCCAGTTCTGACAAAGAGTCTTTGACCTAAATTGCTGACTCGTTTTCTCTTCCCACAAATGCGGCATGGCCTACTGAGTATTTCCCACATTTTCCATTTTTAGTGCAGGCATGGTACTGCTCCATTTACTAAGGAATAGAACATCGAACCAGCCCCACTTCACACCATAGGATAGAAGAAAGATCACTGACAAAGCATCTCGAGATAGTTGGACTTAGGACAGAGCCATGAGCAACCGCTCCACAGACATCCTGGGGCTGGGATAGTTCACCTCTGATAACCATAACTACCGCCACCTTCCTTTGTACAGGGTATGTATCTAGTTACTGTCTTGCTGTCTGCTTACACTGTTCTTTACCAAATGGGTAACCAACAAGTTCCACGTATCCGGTGCAGGTATACTCCAGTTGCAACATTGAGTCCATAGCACCTTCTGTCGAGCCCAATCACTGGTGCACTGTCCAATTCCTTTCCCTTTCCTTCTCCAGACCAATACTTCCATGACACTTCATATATCATTGTCCCACTTCCCAAAATAATTACCCAACAAATAAGCCCTTTGTAAACTATGCCCCAGGTTTCAGAAGGTGTGCCTGGATGCCAGATCTCCAGCTTCTTCCACAACATGGTAGTCCTGTCAGAAGGAGAAGGAAAGCCTGCTAACAGTTAGCACATCATGTCAGTGAGGTGTTATGCTCCACATCCCAGTGTGAGCCATACCCGGTGTGAAGTACACTCACATCCACATTCTCCTGCACCCCCACCCTCACACATACAATTGCAGCTGTATACTCTGACATACAGCCCTCACAGTCACTCACAAACACTGATACACACACACACACACATACACACACACACACACCAGTTACTCCAGATCTGATGCAGCATAAAAAAACACAATAAGAATAAAATTAAATAAATATAAAAACCATTCTATAGAACAGTGTACAAGTAACTGTTTGAATGTGGCCATATATACACAAAATTAGCTGATATAAATAGACTGATTGTATGTACATAAAGTGACATTAGGTGAGGAATATCTGTACATAAGATTACTGACAGGAAATGATAGTGACAAAGTGGTTCCCGGCAAAACAACTGTTCTGGGTAACAGCAGGGCATATGGAAACGCTGTGACTAGATATCACCATTATGTGGCAAGTGTTTGTGCACAGTTCCAATGCGAATCATCAACTATTCCCATTTAGGACTACTACAGCTGAATCCATAGTCACAGCTAAGGGTACTTCAGTAAGCAGCATCTTTTTAAGATGTTTTAAAAAATTATCGATGTGCAAAATTGATGGACCTTGAGTCGTGAGTGTAGTTTCCCTTTAAGAAAATGGAGGAAGTGGGGACACCACGCCAGTCTACAACTTCGATTGAAACTTAGAGACTTTAAACTTCCACTCTTGACTATACTGCTGGTGAATGTATGGTCTCTCAAAAATAAAATTGAAGACCTCATTGCAAGATTCCTGTACCAGAGGGACATCAGGAACTGTATGAACCTTTGCTTCATGGAAACATGGCTCTCACTCACCATTTCGGTCACAGTGCTACAGGTTGATGGCTTCACAATTCTCCACTGTCAGAACAACTCAGTCTTCTAATGGCAGAGGAGATGAAGCATGCTTTATAATTAACTATTCATGATGCACAAACGTGGCAGTTCTGTCTCAGTCCTGCTCACCTGACCTGGAACCTCTAGCGGTCAAATGTCATCCATTTTATCTGCCAAGGGAGCTTTCTGCCATCATCCTGGTAGTGGTGTACATTCCACCTCAGACCAATGCCAGGCAAGCACTGGAGAAACCGAGCAGGCATAAAACTGTGAATGCCTTCCCTATCATTGCAGGAGACTTGAACCAGGCCAGCTTGAAGAAGTCTCTGAACAACTACCATCACCTGTGGCCAACACACTTGACCAGGGTTATACCACCGAGAATGCCTCCTGTGCCATCGCACACCCACACAATCGATAGTCCGATCACCGGGCTGTACTTCTACTCCCAGCGTACAGGCAGAGACGAAAGACTGCAGCGTCAGTGATGAAGGCTAAGAAGGTCAAGGGAAGCAGAGGAGTGCGTTGAATCGGTGGTCTGGACAATACTCAGGGATTCATTTCTGGGTCTAAATGTATACGTCACAGTTGTCACCAACTTCATCAAAACCTGTGAAGATGAACGTGTGCCTTTGAGAATATACTGGACATATCCTGGCCGTGGATGGGCCAGGAGATCATATTCTGCTAAGGGCGAGATCCATGACAGCCAACACTAATGATCCAGAATTATACAAGAAATCTAGGTACAACCTTCGAAAAGCTATTTTAAGAGTGCAAAAACAATTCTGATTGAGGTTAGATGCAGAATTGGATGTATGTCTGGTCTGGCAGAGTTTACAGGCCATTCCTTCCTACAAAGCAAAACCTAACATCAGGAATGGCTGTGATGCTTCACTCCCAAATGAGCTCAATGCCTTTTATGCTGGCTTTAATAGGAAGAATAAAACTACATCTATGTGCCTCCCTGCAGCATCCGGTGGTCCTGTGATGTCTTGTCTCAGATCATCTTTCAAGAGGGTGAACCCTTGCAAGGCATCAGGTCCTGATGGTGCATCCGGTAGGGCTCTGAAATCCAGTGCCAACCAACTGGTGAGAGTGTTCAAGATCTTCTATCTCTCACTGCGGCATTTGGAGGTTCCTATCTGCTTCAAAAGGGTGACAATCATACCAGTGCCCAAGAAGAGCAGGGTGAGCTTCCTTAATGACTATTGTCAGTGGCACTCACATCTACTGTGATGAAGTGCATTGAGAAGCTGGTCATCGGCAGAATCAACTGCATTTGAATGCCTGGACCCACTGCAATTTGCCTATTGCCACAATAGGTCTACAGCAGATGGGGGAACGTGGGGTGCTGAAGTGACAGTACATGGGGTACTGAAGTGACAACAGATGGGGGAATGTGGGGTGCTGAAGTGACAGTACATGGGGGAATGTGGGGTGCTGAAGTGACAGTACATGGGGGAAGGTGGGGTACTGAAGTGACAGTACATGGGGGAAGGTGGGGTGCTGAAGTGACAACAGATGGGGGAATGTGGGGTGCTGAAGTGACAACAGATGGGGGAACATGGGGTGCTGAAGTGACAGTACATGGGGTACTGAAGTGACAACAGATGGGGGAATGTGGGGTGCTGAAGTGACAGTACATGGGGTACTGAAGTGACAACAGATGGGGGAAGGTGGGGTACTGAAGTGACAGCAGATGGGGGAACATGGGGTGCTGAAGTGACAGTACATGGGGTACTGAAGTGACAACAGATGGGGGAATGTGGGGTGCTGAAGTGACAGTACATGGGGTGCTGAAGTGACAACAGATGGGGGAATGTGGGGTGCTGAAGTGACAGTACATGGGGGAACATGGGGTACTGAAGTGACAGTACATGGGGGAATGTGGGGTACTGAAGTGACAGTACATGGGGGAACATGGGGTGCTGAAGTGACAGTACATGGGGGAATGTGGGGTACTGAAGTGACAGTACATGGGGGAACATGGGGTGCTGAAGTGACAGTACATGGGGGAATGTGGGGTACTGAAGTGACAGTACATGGGGTACTGAAGTGACAACAGATGGGGGAACGTGGGGTACTGAAGTGACAGTACATGGGGGAAGGTGGGGTACTGAAGTGACAGTACATGGGGTACTGAAGTGACAACAGATGGGGGAACGTGGGGTACTGAAGTGACAGTACATGGGGGAACGTGGGGTACTGAAGTGACAGTACATGGGGGAATGTGGGGTACTGAAGTGACAGTACATGGGGGAAGGTGGGGTGCTGAAGTGACAGTACATGGGGGAATGTGGGGTACTGAAGTGACAGTACATGGGGGAACGTGGGGTACTGAAGTGACAGTACATGGGGGAATGTGGGGTACTGAAGTGACAGTACATGGGGGAATGTGGGGTACTGAAGTGACAGTACATGGGGGAACGTGGGGTGCTGAAGTGACAGTACATGGGGGAACGTGGGGTGCTGAAGTGACAGTACATGGGGGAACGTGGGGTGCTGAAGTGACAGTACATGGGGGAAGGTGGGGTGCTGAAGTGACAGTACATGGGGGAACGTGGGGTGCTGAAGTGACAGTACATGGGGGGGGGGGGAATGTGGGGTGCTGAGGGACTTATATCCACACATGGACAGACGCATTCTCACAGCTATTACCAAATTTATAGCCACATCCCAAATGCCACCTCAATTCAAAGAAATGATCAAGTCCACTTACTGGTTGGATCCTTCACGGGAATATAGCCTGAACCACATGTCATATAATTGCCATTTGAATTCTTCTTTGTTGACTTTCGCCCTCCCTTTCTTGAGTAAATAATTGTGAGCAATCTTAAAAGAAATGGGAAGAAATTTTTACATCTGGGAAAGGTTAATAAATATAATAGGTTTAATTCTTTCTGGCATATCTTATATACCACCCAACTTACATCAGATTCTGAGACATAAAACATAGAACAGTACACACGAGAAAATCTGCAGATGCTGGAAATTCAAACAACACACACAAAATGCTGGTGGAACACAGCAGGCCAGGCAGCATCTATAAGGAGAAGCACTGTTGACGTTTCGGGCCGAGACCCTTCATCAGGACAGTATAGTACAGTCCCTTCAGCCAACAATGTTGTGCCAATATTTGAACCTAGTCTAAAACCAATCTAACTCTCCCTCCCACAGAGCCCTCCATTTTTCTTTCATCTATGTGCCTATCTATGAGTCTCTTAAATGTCCCCAATGTATCTGCCTCTACATCACCCCAGCAGCATGTTCCATGGCAGATACTCACTACTGCCACTCACTATGTAAAAAACCTACCCTCTGCCCCCCACCGTACTTCCCCCAATCACCTTAAAATTATGCCCCCTCATATTACCCATTTTCACCCTGGGAAAAAGTCTCCAGCCATCCACTCGATCTATGCCTCAGCATCTTGTACACCTCTATCAAATCAGCTTTCATCAACCTTCGCTCCAAAGAGAAAAACCCTGGCTTACTCAGCCTATGGCATGCTCTCTAATCCAGGCAGGATCCTGGTAAATCTCCTCTGTACTCTCTCTAAAGCTACCACATCTGTCCTATAATGAGGTAACCAGAACTGAACACAATATTCCAAGTGTGGTCTGACCAGAAACAGGGTTTATCCATGATTCAATAAACATTGCGGACATTTTACATCAACACCACCTTCCTATAGTGCCCACATCATAATGAATCTACCAATCCCTCTCTTGGATGGGAAGTTTCAATGATTCACTACCTTTTGGGTGAAGAAAACTTCTCATCGAGAGTAGCCAACCCCACATTTTTACACTGTGACTAGAGACTATGGCCAGGGGAAGCATCTTCTCTGAATCCACCTTGACAAACTTTGTATATTGTATGTTTTACTGAGATTGCCTCTCATTCTTCTAAACACTAGAAGATAAAAGACCAGTTGGCTTAATCTCTCCTCATGCAAAAAAAATCCCCTTTCCATGGTTCTACCAAAACAATAATGTTTCTTCTAAGGTGTCCTTGCATGTGCGCACGCACATCTTTTACTACTAGCACACAAAGGATAAACTGCACAAGAGGTTGTCACGCTCTACCTCATCGGCATGTTAGGTATGTTTCAAGATCATACATAATCACAATTTTTTCCCAGTTTCTGATGCAGACAGTGCTGACAATATGGAGTTTGTAATGGTTTGTCTGCAGATTTTAGAATTGGCTTATTTATACTGTTTTTATTGAAGAAATTATTCAGTGCACACACGTTATTACTGGGCAAAATATTGTACAGCACAAGATTTTTACACACATTGGTCTTTACAAATTAGAGGGAACATTGCTATTCAACCTTCAATACACTCCCTCGATTACATACATCAATTGCAAATATATCCTTCCTTAGAAAAGGGAATAAGGATGCAGTATCAACAGGGCCCTGTACAATGGAAACAAGATAACTCTATTCCAATGATCAATCCTTCTACAATAAAAACCAAACAAACTAATGGCTTTGTGTATCTGGAGGTAAACTTTCAATGATACAAGGACATCCCTGTTCCTCTGGACAATTTGATCTTTCAGACTCCTGCCTTTTGAAAAATATTCTCTCTTCCTATTTATCTACCAAAATGGTAGACCTCACATTTTTCTACATTATATTCTATCTGCTGTATCTTTGACCACTTTCTGAATGTTCCTTATGTGCTTCTCTTTGCCCTGTGCTACATAGCCTCCTATCTTCAGCAAATGCTTCTGCTCCTACATCATATGGTCTTATGGTCTTATATAACCTGGAGACTGTGCACTGATCTCTGAGACACCCACCAGTCACAGTTTCTTAAACAGAAGATGACCCTTATTGCTACCTTCTGTTTTCTAGATGTTAACCAATCCCCAATGCACACAAGATGCAGTACCATCACTGTAATCTCAAAAGTTCAAAGTAAATTTACTGACAAACAGCATGGAATAGGCCCTTCTGGCCTCCTGAGCCACGCAGCCTAGCAATCCCCCAATTTGGTCCTGGCCAAATCACGGGACAATTGACAATGTCCAATTAACCTACCAACCACCTTTGGACTGCGGGAGGAAACTGGAGCACCTGGAGGAAATGCACACAGTCACAGGCAGTGGCAGGAAATGTACCCATGTAGCCTGTACTATAATGCATTATGCTAACCACTACGCTACCAAAGTGCGTATTTGTCACCATGTACTACCCTGAGATTCATTTTCTTGCAGGCATTCACAGTAGAACAAAGAAATACAATAGAATCAATGAAAAGCTACACACAAACGAATGACTGACAAGCAACCAATCTGGATTTATTTTCTCTAGAGTGGCAAAATATAATGCAGCAACTGTCTGATCTTTATCCTTTCTGCCAGCTACAATCAATGTTCCCTCTAAGGTGTGTGCGCACACATCTTTTGCTGCTAGCGTAGAAATTAATTTAAACTGCGCATAAAAGGTTGTCACCCTCTACCTTGTTGGCATGTTAAGTATATTCCATGATCATACACAATCACATTTCCTTTTCCGGTTTCTGATGCGGACGTGGAGTTTGTGATGATTTGTCTGCAGATTTTGGAACTGGCTTATTTATACTGTTTTTATTGAAGAAATTATTCAGTGCGCACTTGTTGTCATCACTGGGCAAAAAATTGCACAGCGCAAGATTTTTCTGCACTCTGGTCATTACAAGTTAGAGGGAACATTGGTTACAACCTCAAATATTGTTCCCCTTTTTGCTTGCATCACTTTCTTTAACCGCACTGATCTGCTTTCTCCATATCCCTCTACCAAACCAACCTGTAGCACTGCGGTCTCCATTAGAGCATCCAAAAAGCTGTGGATTTCACTCTCCTCTTCTGCGGTAATTATCTCAGGCTGGCCTGTGTCGGCCTCGTAATTATCCAGTAGGGAGATGAAAGCTATAAAGTATCACACATACAGCTTCGATTTAGTCTGTGCGCTGATAGAGCCTAGGAAGCCACTCACAGATCTCCAGTGTTCAGTACCAAGTGGTGGGTGTCAGTGGGTATCAGAGGTGGTATTGAGGTTGTTACGTATGCACAGAGCAAACATGACAACCAAATAGGAGCAATAAGGTTTTTTACTGAGTTGTGTTAGCCACAGAACATGCTGGGTAACATACAGTATAGAATCAATGAACTGGACCCGCAGAGACAAAAACATACTCACTTGAAAAGCCCACATGAAGTGAGGGGGCCCGCCACGTATAGGAGGACCCGCCAGTTTTCAGCGTGATCATTTTAGTCACATCTGCACTTGTCACATTCTCATCAATGTTCCAATACAGTTCAGGGATAAGGAATCAAGGACTGAGTGTGGAGAAATTTGTATCGAGGAGGAAAGAGGAAATCACAAACAAGAGAAAACTCTGCAGATGTTGGAAATTCAAGCAACACACACAAAATGCTGGAGGAACTCAGCAGGCCAGGCAGCATCTATGGAAAAGAGTACAGTCGACGTTTCATCAGGACTGGATATTATCGGTTAATGTAGGAATAGTGAATAATTCAGTACCTAGAGTGTATCGGGTGAGTGAAAGGCCTTTGTGAGCAAAGTAAAACAAAAGGAGATAGACTACAAATTACATTAAATTGTTTCGAATTTGTCCGGCAGAGAGGAGCCAGTTTTTGAAAGTGGGTTTGGAAAGAGGCACAAGAAATTCTGCAGATGCTGGAACTTTTGAGCAATGCACATGAAATGCAGGGGGAACTCAGTCCTGATAAAGGGGTCTTGGCCCAAAACATCAAGTGTTCATTTCCATCCAGAGATGCTGCCTGACCTGCAGAGGTCCTCCAGCACTTTATGTGTGTGTGTGTGTGTGTGTAGGTATCACATTGCAGATTAATTAAATCTAACTCAAGGATGAGTGGGGAATTACTCGGACCAGTCTGGTTTTTAAGAGTGAGATCAAAGACCTGCAGGCAAGCAGGGAATAGCAGAAGCTACAGTAAATATGGAATAAGCCTAAAGGTGAAAAGATTAATAGCTTAGAGTGTGGATCAGTACTTGGAGAGATGCTGTGGTGGCCATTACAGAGACTTGGATGGCTCAGGGACAGGATTAGTAACTTCAAGTGCCGGGTTTTAGATGTTTCAGAAAGGACAGGGAGGGAGGCAAAAGAGGTGGGGGTGTGGCACTGTTGATCAGAGATAGTGTCACGGCTGCAGAAAAGGTGGACGTCATGGAGGGCAGGAGTGTCAAACTCATTTTAGGTCACGGGCCGGATTGAGCAAAATGCAGCTTCATGCGGGCCAGATCAGTCGGACGCGTGCGAACGCAGCTTTCGTTGCCTCCGTTTTTTCAGCCTGCTCTCGTGTCTCAGTCTCTGCTATAATTAAAGTGTTTCACTTTACAAATTCCGTTTCTTATGAAGAAGACTGCCGAGCAAGACTGCCGAATAAACACTAAAAACCCTGAAAACCTGGTACCTGAATAAACTCAGCATTAGCCATATCATATGCCATAGGCGCTTCGATTACTGGGGCCAGCTTTAATAGTAATTAGCTATTATCTCGCAGGCCAAAGATAATTCCACCGCGGGCCGGATTTGGCCCGCGGGCCTTGAGTTTGACATATATGGTCTACAGAGTCTCTGTGGGCGGAGGTTAGAAACAGGAAGGGGTCAATAACTCTACTGGGTGTTTTTTATAGGCCGCCCAAAAGTAACAGGGACATTGAGGAGCAGATCGGGAAACAGATCGTGGAAAGGAGTAATAATAACAGAGTTGCCATGGTGGGAGATACTAATTTCCCAAATATCAATTGGCATCTGCCTAGAGCAAGGGGTTTAGATGGGGTAGAGTTTGTTAGGTGTGTTCAGGAAGGTTTTTTGACACAATATGTAGATAAGCCTACAAGAAGAGAGGCTGTACTTGATTTGGTATTGGGAAATGAACCTGGTCAGGTGTCAGATCTCTCAGTGGAAGAGCATTTTGGAGATAGGTATCATAATTCTATCTCCTTTACAATAGCATTGGAGAGAGATAGGAACAGACAAGTTAGAAAAGTATTTCATGGGAGTAAGGGGAATTATGAGGCTATGAGGCTATCAGGCAGAAAATTGGAAGCTTAAATCGGGAACAGATTTAAGAATTGGGAACAGGGAAAGCTATGGAAGAAATGTGGCAAATGTTCAGGGGATATTTGTGTGGAGTTCTGCATAGGTATGTTCCAATGAGACAGGGAAGTTATGGTAGGGTGCAGGAACAGTGGTGTACAAAGGCTGTAATAAATCTAGTTAAGAAGAAAAGAAAAGCTTACAAAAGGTTCAGAGAGCTAGGGAATGTAAGAGATCTAGAAGATTATAAGGCTAACAGGAAGGAGCTTAAGAAGGAAATTAGGAGAGTCAGAAGGAGCCATGAGAAGGCCTTGGTGGGTAGGATTAAAGAAAACCCCAAGGCATTCTACAAGAATGTGAAGAGCAAGAGGATAAGACATGAAAGAATAGGACCTAGCAAGTGTGACAGTGGGAAAGTGTGTATGGAACCAGAGGAAATGAATACTTTACTTCAGTATTCACTACAGAAAAGGATCTTGGTTATTCTAGGGATGACTTGCAGCGGACTGAAAAGCTTGAGGATTTAGATATTAAGAAAGAGGATATGCTGGAGCTTTTGGAAAGCATCAATTTGGATAAATTGGCAGGATCAGATGAGATGTACCCCAGGCTACTGTGGGAGGCAAGAGAGGAGATTGCTGAGCCCCTGGCGATGATCTTTGCATCATCAATGGGAACAAGAGAGGTTCCGGAGGATAGAGAGTTGCGGATGTTGTTCCCTTATTCAAGAAAGGGAGTAGTCACAGCTCAGGAAATGATAGACCAGTGAGTCTCACTTCAGTGGTTGGTAAGTTGATGGAGAAGGTCCTGAGAGGCAGGATTTATGATTGTCTCCCCTCTCGCTGTGGAAATGATGTCAGTCTCTCCCTTGGTATTGAGAAAGAGAACCCATGGGATGTGGAATTGTTGGAATGAACAGTTAGTTTTTGATGGACCATGGTCTCTCTGTTGCTTGCATGGTGGGAGGTAGGAATGCTGATGCTTTATGCTAGAATAAGAGGGGGGAGGGGATGGGAAGGGTTGATGCTGCTTGTGCGTGGAAGGGGGCAGGGGCTTTTGGTTTCTTTTGGGGTTTTTTGCTCTCATTCATTCTTTGGGGTTTTTTTCTTCTGCTTCGAGGTTGTCTGTGGAGAGTAAGAATTTCAGGTTGTATGTTGTATACATTCTCAGAAATTAAGTGGAACCATTAAAGCATTGAAAGCCGGAGAGAGGTTAACAGAACGTGGATGTGAGGGCCTCTTGCCTGAAAATGTTTTCTTCTTAAAAGCATCCTCATTCACGAAAAGGAACAATGGAAATGCAGTTTTGCTGTTCACATCTGTGTAACTTTGTCCTGCTTGCTCCTGTTGGCAACAATAAAGAACAAGGAATTAGAAACTGTTTGAAAACAGAGGAATTATACAGACCATGCAAGCTTTTCCATTTCAAGTCCAATCCTATTTCTTTATCCTCAAAACGTAGAGTTTTATGGGTTTTTCTTTCATGTTTTGTTGCAATCTGGCAGAAGTCTTACAGAATATTTGGAGTATTGTGGGCAGCTCTGGTCACTTACCTACAGGAAAGATATCAAAAAGATTGAAAGAGTGCAGAGAGAATTTACAAGAAAGTTGCCCAGACTTGAGGACCTGAGTTATAGAGATGGTTGAATAGGTTAGGACTTAATTCCCTAGGGTAAAGGAGAATGAGGGAAGACTTGACAGAGGTGTACAAAATGATGAGGAGTATGGATAGGGTAAATGCAAGCAGGCTTTCTCCACTGAAGTTGGGCAACACTAAAACATGGGTCATAGGTTAAGGGTGAAAGATGTTTAAGGGGAACTTCTTCACTCAGAGGGTGGTGAGAGTGTGGAACAAGCTGCCAGGAGAAGTGATGGATGTGGGTTCAATTTCCACAATTAAGGGAAATTTGGATGGGTACATGGATGGGAGGGCTATGGTCCGGGTGCAGATCAATGGGACTAGGCAGAATAATAGTTCAGCATGGACTTGATGGGCCGAAGGGTCTGTTTCTGTGCTATAGTATTCTATGAGCCTATGACATTAAAACCACAGCAGCACCAAGTGGGTGTCAGCAGCCACACTATACGTGCGTGTGAATCAGGGAGCGGGTTAGATACAGGGTGTACGTACTGCACATGGACTGGAGGATGGGTAAACAGATTAGAACAGAACCAGCAGTGGGGTTTGAGAAGCATATCGTCACAACCCTCCCACCTCAGCACCAGTATTTCAATGGATTCATCTCTCCCCTGTAGGAAGACCCTCGTGCAGGTCCTCCTAAAGGGTCCCCTACCTCAAAGTGTGAGGCTGAAAGGCTCCCCACTGACATTTGTTGATGGTGGTCCTCTGGTGAGGTCATTCAAAGAGAGAGGAGCAACCAAACAGGGGCAGTTGAGGAGGAGAAGGGAGAAAGGGTGACAGTGAGGATGTGTCAAGACAAAGTGGGGAGAAAGTGTTGAGGGAGAGAGAGAGAGAGAGAGGAGAGAAAAAGAGAAAAATGGGTTGGAGGGAGAGAAAGAGAAGTAGATGGGGAAGAAAGTAGCGAAAGAAAGAAAGAAAGAAAGGATGTAAAAAAAATAGCTGCAATACAAAGGTGGGGGAGAGAGGTTCAATGGTTTCTGACTGATACGGCAACATGGGAACAACAGATTGTTCCACAGAGAGATAGGCAGGTAGGTGATGTAGATTTACACTGGGCTTCTGTGTGCTCCCAATGGACTTGAGCTTCTCAAGTCCTATCCCAATATTCCTTTCAACTTTGGGGTGGCCATGGGTCAATGGGGATGCTATCCTTTTCCCAAGGTGGCTCTCAGCATGTCCTCAGTATTCCATTGAATGTCTGTCCCTTCCCATGACAGCTCAGAAGGGAGCATGTGTTTCAGTGGTCTGGTGCCAGACATACCAACCAGATGGCCTGCCAATGGAGAGATGTCAATATAAATAGGACCTCAGTACTGAGAGTAAGCCGAAGAGTGGGCAAACTGTGTTAGGTAACCTCTAGATAACTGGAGGAAGGGGGCAGATGCAGCTCTTGTTCAGAATGAAGGAAGTGTGGTACATCAGCATCTGTGTGGAGCTAAGGGAAAGGGCGAGGGTCTGAGGTGGCGGATGCATGGGAATGTGAGCTAAGTTTTTGCAAATGTTCATTGCCTGCTTGGTACCAAGAATACTTCGCACTTTAGCAAATGTCTGCTGCATACAGAGTTTGACCTTCCTCAGTTGCTGAGTGTTTGGGATGGGATCGAACACTGAGCAGGCGTAGCTGGAGCTTACACTGTCACAAGCAGCAATGACAACAGAGCAATCACCTGTTCCAAAGGTGAAGCAACTGTGATTTGTGTGCAAGGCTCTGAGTTACAGGGCAATTCCGGCATATATGTATACTGCTAAACAGGCGACCACATCTGACTACGGCGTGCAAGTGAATCTGCTACGCAAGCAGACAGACATAACTAGGAGCAAATCAGTACATCCATAGCACAAGGTATATTTAATCATCGAACAGACAAGTGACTAAATCATAGGAGTGCACGATCCTCTTTCCAGCCATCTGCACTCAGTGCTGCATCCGGATAATGAATGACTGTCTGCAGGTCTAAGCTTCGGACATTGGGTTACAAAGTTCAAAGTCACAAGTTAGCTACTGATTTCATTAACCCTTTTGCTGGCCCTTCTTCCACAGGTACGTGTGTTTGACTGTGGCCTACCTGAAGGGAAATTTTGTAATCGACCCCTGGTTGAAGTCTGTTCACATCGTTGTCCCACAGCGTCTGAGCAATGTCTGATAGTTCTGCATTACTTTCCATTCTATATGGAGCAGTTCTTTGAGAAAATGAATGGGGGCATTCAGTGGGGAGGGGTAAAATCACTGTAAAGATTAAAGAAAATGTGACAGGGTTTGTAATGAGAGGCTGATTCATTGCTATCCTTCAATGACAAGTGAGAATCATTTTTAAACTTGTAAGTAAAACTTGCCCTTAATCCAATGATAAATGCACCACATTCCCCAGTTACTTCAGCTTTGCATTTGGATTAGCGGTTTCACATCCTCAGTCATTGGGAGTGTTAGAGAGGAAACACAGAGTCCTTCTGAATCTCTCCTTAGAATCCTTCCCTTTCCTCTGTGGTTCCAACTACCTAGATTCCTACCCCAATGATAACTAGCCCAGCCCAATTTAAACATGTCACGGGTTGCTGTTCAGCAATTCCTTCAGGCTCATAATGCATCAACATTTACCAACACAGGTGTCCCCTCAAACCTGGTTCCCAGTCACACAATAACCTGCTCTAGCTGCCCGCGAGCACATCCCTAGTATCTGTTGGCTGTGAATGCAAGTGACCTGCTTCACAATATGTTTCAATGTACATATGGTAAGTAAATCTAAATCTGCATCTGATATTACTTTTACCAATGAAGCATCAATAGGTTTATTGGAGAAGCTAATATATATAAATTAGTCTATATTATATATTAGTACTGACTCACCTCACTCCTGTTATGCAAAATTATGCTTCAAAGGAAGGGCTGTCCTTCCCCTATTACACAGCCCACCCCTCCCCTATTATCTGGCCCACCCCTCCCCCATTACCCTGCCCACAACCTTCCCCATTACCCAGACCCCCTCCCCCATTACCCTGCCCACACCTCCCCCATTACCCAACCCCCCCATTACCCAGTCTACCCCTCCCCTATTATCCGGCCCACCCCTCCCCCATTACCCTGCCCACACCTCCCCCATTACCCAACCCCCCCATTACCCAGTCTACCCCTCCCCTATTATCTGGCCCACCCCTCCCCCATTACCCTGCCCACAACCTTCCCCATTACCCAGACCCCCTCCCCCATTACCCAGTCTACCTCTCCCCTATTATCCGGCCCACCCCTCCCCCATTACCCTGCCCACACCTCCCCCATTACCCAACCCCCCCATTACCCAGTCTACCCCTCCCCCATTACACGGACCTCCCCTCCCCTATTACACAGCCCACCTCTCCCCCATTACACGACCCACTCCTTTCAGGAACCAGTTCGGGGTCTTATCCCAAAGAAGGGAAAGAATCAGGGTTGACCCACAGACGGATTATTCTTGGTAACTCTCGCTCCATTGGCATTTAGTCGCACAGCCCAATGGTCAGCATGTACATGGTGGGCTGAAACATCTGTTTCTGTGCTGTACAACTCTATGAACCTATGAGACGGAACCCGAACCTTCTCCACTTTATAAAGCTCAGACCCATAAAGAAAAGGCGTAACCTTGAGCTGCAGTCTCTAAGCATTGATGGCCCACACCTCCACTATTGTGCTCTGTGCATGTATATTGGCGTGGCACAGTGGAGTGGTGGTTAGCACAGCACTTCATAGTACCAGTGACCGGGTTCATTTCTTCCTGCTGCCCATGAGGAGTTTGTACGTTCTTCCTGTGACTGCATGGGTTTCCTCTGCCTCCTCCCACCGTCCAAAGACATACCAGTTGGTTGGTCAATTGGCCACTGTAAACTGTCCTGTGATTAGGCTAGGGTTAAAACTTGACAGACTGGAAGGGCCTACTCCATGCTGTATCTCAAAAAAACAATAAATAAAATCTCCAGCCCACATACATTTACCACAATCCTTGCTCCCTCTATTCATCTCCTCGCAGGCCAGGTGTTCAACCCTCTGTGAAAGGTTCTCTTCACTGGAGACCACTTGTCACCCAGTACATCCGCTAAGATGTTTCCCACAAACTCTGTCACCGAGTCTGCTTTCGGCCAGTGTTGTCTAGGGAGCGACTGAGGTGTCAAGGTTACAGGTGCCACTGTTCAATGGCACCCTGCTTAAATAGTAAGCATAATGTTCTAAACAGCTATCATTTGGATTCCTATAAGTCCCCCTTTTGTGAAAGGATTTACAGATATAATTTAGAAAGCCTTACCTTCCTTGGAGTGATCTATGAGGAACCCCTTTCTCTCTGAGCCCACACGCCCATTCACAGCAACTTGCATCAGCTGTTAGGAGGGTTCCAGTCCCATCACGTACATCGAGTGGTCAGCCAGGTTTGCTGGATCCAGCAGTCAGAGAGCCAAGGTCCTCGTGCTGTCCTCTCACCGCCCACACATTGCCCAGCTTTTGTGCACCTTCCTAGACGTCACAGCTTGACTGTCGTTGACGGAGTCCATGGTCAGCCAATAGAAGGGCCTTGCCCAACCACCTCCCTGTGAAGTGAGAACAATGGGACAGGTCAGCGGAGAGATCCATCAGCAGAAAGAACTTGCCTGGTTCAGCACAATGCAGAGCTCTTAAAACAAACAGCTGGCCCAGAACATAGTCGAACAGCCAATCACAACACCTCACAGTTAGCCTTGCAGGCCTCCAACCTCAGAGGCACAGAGCCTGCAGGGTCACAGGGATTACCATCAGCCTTAGTGCTCACAACTGACTGTGCCTATTGTTCATTAAACTATAAAAAGAAACATTGAGGAGATTTGCCTTTTGAGTAAGACCCCAGATTCACACATATCAAAGATGTGTCTTTTCCTTTCTTTCAGTCTGTCTCTGCCTGTCACTCACTCTTTCTGTCATACATCCCAACTTTAATCAATAAATATTACTCCCTTCCTCTCTCAAACAGCTACTCCACCTTTAACTCCTCCCAAAATTACACAGAACTGCTCCCTCCGTCAATCACCCTCCAACACTATCAACAATTAACACCCATGCCACGTAAAACCTTAACAAAACCTTTTCCCTATCCTTTACCAAGCAGAGGCCTGGCATGACTCCTTTATATTCTGGCCTCCTAGAGACATGGTCTGCATCCATCGATCACATGTGTAAACTAAGATTTATCATATCCTTTTGTTCAATGGGCCTCGCTTTGACCTAAAATTAAATTCCACGTCCATCCCTTCAGGAGGCAGCAGATTGATTGTTCTCAGTCCATGTCATCTGGAACATTTCTGTCTATAACATCCAACCTCCATTAGGCTAAAGAAACAGAAACGTAGAACAGTAAAGTAACATAGAAGATGACCCTACACAGAAGCATTAATAACAAAAATGGACAATGCCTTCATGAAATCAGAACATCTCAATGAAGTCTGAAATAATACCAACTGAGCTATGGCTGATATTAATGTAATCAAATATTTTTAAATCTATCCTTGTAAAGGAAGACCACAATGAATTTTACCTAATCACATACTTTGATATGCGTCTACATCATTAAAGACTTTTATACAATTTATCTGTGTGTTACATAACATTAGCAGTGCGCAATCTGTTATACATGCGCAATCCAGTAGATGGCAGTCTAACTCTAAAAATTCGATTGCTCAACGCTGTGAGTTCTCTGCAACATGCCCCGGCACTGAAATGCAATAACAGTAAAAGGAGAACAAAATTGCAATACATAGGGCTGATTTTTAGTGCTTAATGGACCTTTGTTTCTCATTTTGTGCATTTGTCATGAGTGTGACTGTAATTTGTACCTCTCGCCAAATTCAGCAGTGCTTGCCTTACATAGGGAAGTCAAAAGTTTACAGAGTAGACCTTGCTTAACGCTAATTTGATGCCAGCCTTGCTCAGAGATTCAGTAAATGAGCACAGCTGTAATGGAAAACTCAACATCGAAGAGCGGCAAGACCACCCCCCACAAACACACCCCACCTCACCTGCTCTACTTGAAGCGGCGACCCATTACAGTACTTGCAAATTGTTAGGGTCTGTTTCGAAAGTAAGCCAATTGGAGAGAGGCACTCAACACTTTGCAAGCCGACGGAAAATGTTTTCAGGAAGCGTTACGGTTGTTCAGTTCTACTCTGTGGGGAAGAGAAACCAAGACATCAATCACTGTTCTGCTGAGAATTCAGCCCACTGGGGAGAAGGTGCACAGAGCGATCCAAGTTGCAGGAAGAGAAAGTGCAAACCCTAAATTCAGATACTGGTGGGTAAATGAATGGCCAAGAGCTTAGTAAATGGATGATAATGGGGAAAGTGTGAGGTTATCCCTGTGCAGAAGGAACAATGACAAAAGTGATACTACAGAACATTTGGGCTCCTTGGTCATGAAACAGTGTAACCATGCAGATGTTCGAGTTGGTGATTATGGACCATAGGGTCATCATGACAAGATATGGAAGTAGATTGCCAGGCCTTTTGCGCGGATGCCCAGGTTGGGACCTGGCGGGGTTTGAACTCAGGACCATCTGCCTTGAAGTCCAGTGCTGATGCCACTACACCACCAGCCGGCCCAACTGTGCAGATACAACAAACAGTTAGAATGGAACATTGGCCTATTGTAAGAGCAGCTAAAACATTGACAAACTTCGAGATGCACAGTGGGGTGTGTCCTGACTGGCTGCATCATGGCCTTGTATGGAAGCACCAATATTCAGGAATGGAAAAGTTTACCAAAAAAGTGATGGATACAGCCCAGTCCATCACAGGCAAAGCCTTTCCCATCACTGAGCACACTTACGAGGAGCAGAGCTGCAAGAAAGCAGTATCCATCATCAAGAACCCCCATTACCCAGGCCATGCTCTCTTCTCAGTACTGCAATCAAACAGGAGGTACAGACAGAAAATGTGGGTCCCACACCACCAAGTTCATGAACAGTTATTACCCTACAGCTATTAGGCTGAACCAGGCTGATAACTTCACTCACCTCAGCTCTGAACTAAATCCACAATCTACAGACTCACTTTCAAAGACTCTGCAACACAAGTTATCTGCATTATTTATCTACTTTTTTTATGATGTGCACAATTTGTCTTCTTTTGCTTGTTGGGTGTTCATCAGTCTTTCTTGTCTTTTCTATAAATTCAATTGTATTTTCCTTTAAATGCATGCAAAAATGAATCTCAAGGTAAATATGGTGACATATATGACATACTTTGATCATAAATTTCCTTTGAACCTTAGTCCTTCTGGAATCTCAGATGCTGACAAAAGGGCATCCAGGATCAAGATAGGTAGTAGAATGGTGCTTCAGCAACAATCTTGCACTCAACGTCAGGAAGGCCAAAGAGCTGATTGTGGACTTCAGAAAGGGTAAGACAAGGGAACACAAACCAGTCTTCATAGAGGGATCAGAAGTGGGGAGAATCAGCCATTTCAAGTTCCTAGGTGTCAATATCTCTGAGGACCTAACCTGGACCTAACATATTGATGCAGATATAAAGAAGGCAAGACAGCAGGAGTTTGAGGAAAATTGGTTTGTCAACTAAAACACTTGAAAACTTCTACAAATGTGCTGTGGAGAGCATCCTGCATCACCTGTGGTATGAGGGGAGGGGGGGCTACTGCACAGGATCAAAGTAAGTTGCAGAAACTTGTAAAATTAGTCATCTCCATCATGGGTACCAGCCTCCATAGTATCCAAAACTTCTTCAAGGATTGCTGCCTCAAGAAGAAGGCATCCATTATTAAGGACTCTCACCGTACAGGACATGCCTCTTCTCATTGTTACCATCGGGTAGAAGGTACAGAAGCCAGAAGGCACACACTCAGTGATTCAGGAACAGCTTCTTCCCCTCCGCCACACAATTTCTAAATGGACATTGAACCCATGAACACTACCATATTATTTTATTTCTGTCTTTTGCACTACTTGTTTTCACTTAACTACTTAATAGACACATATACTTAATGTAACTGTTTTTTCTCTATATTTATTTATCATGTATTTCATTGTAGTGCTGCTGCAAAGTTAACAAATCTAATGACATATGTCGATGATATTAAACCTGATTCTGATTCTTTTTGATTTTTAAAAGTTTTGGATTATAAAGGTAGGGAAGTTTTTTTTGCTGCTGTACAGGACATTAGTGAAACTGCACTTTGAGTGCTGTGTCCAACGTTGGTATCTGTTTCAACACAAACAAGATACTGGTGGAACTCATCAGGTCAGGCAGCATTTATAGAAATGAATAAACAGTCGACGTTTTGGGCCAAGATCCTTCTTCAGTACTGGAAAGGAAGATGGCGGAATAAAAAAAGTGGGAAAGGATATCCAGGAGGTGATAGGTGGGGTAGGAAAGGTGGAGGGCTGGAGAGGAAGGAATCTGATAGGAGTGGAGAGTGGACCATAGGAGAAAGGGAAGGAGGAAGGGACTCAAGGGGAAGTGATAGGCAGGTGAGAAGAGGTAAGGGGCCAGAGGGGGGAATAGTAGGAGAGGAGGGGGAGAGGGGGAGGAATCTTTTTTACTGGAAGGAAAAATCAATATTCATGCCATTAGGTTGGAGGCTAACCAGATGAAATACAAGCTGTTGTTTCTCCTCCCTGAGGGTGGTCTCATTGTGGCACAAGAGGAGACCATGGACTGACATGTTAGAACGGGAATGGAAACAGAAATTAAAAGGTTCTGCCACTGGGAAGTTCCACTTTTGGCGGATGGAGCGGAGGTGCTAGATGAAAGTGGTCACCCAATTTACGACAGGTCTCACCAATGTAGAGGCAGCCTCACTGCATCGGCAGCACCAGGAACAATAGACGACCCCAGCAGATTTGCAGGTGAAGTGTTGTCTCAACTGGAAGGACTGTTTAGGGCCCTGAATAGAGGTAAGGGAGGAGGTGACCGGGCAGGTGTATCACTTCGGCCACTTGCAGGGTTAAGTGTCTGAGACAGAGATTAATGGACGAAAGGATGAATGGGCAGGTGTAGCACTTCGGCAAAAAAAAATCCCTCCTCCTCCCCTACTCTTCTATTCCCCACTCTGACCTCTTACCTCTCCTCACCTGCCTACTACTTCCCCCGGGTCCCTTCCTCCTTCCTTTTCTCCTATGGTCCAGTCTCCTCTCCTATCACATTCCTTCTTCTCCAGTCCTTGACCTTTCCCACTTATCACCTTCCAGCTAACCTCTTTCCCCACCTCCCACCCTTTTTATTCTGGCGTCTTCCCCCTTCCTTTCCAGTCTTGAAGAAGGGTCTTGGCCCAAAATGTCAACTATTTATTCATTTCCATGGATGCTGCCTGACCCGCTAAGTTCCTCCAGCATTTTGTGTGTGTGTTGCTCTGGATTTCCAGCATCTACAGAATCTTTCATGTTTGTGATTTGGTCTCTGTATGTAAGGTACGAGGTGTAGCCATCAAAGGCAGTGCCCAGAAGATTTTGTTAGGCTGATACCTGGGTTGAAACGGTTGACTGACAAAGTAAGGTTGAGTAGACTTTACACTGAGTAAGGAAGAATGTAAAGTGATCCATACACAGTGGCCACTGAGAGTCTGTTTGTGGTTTTCTGCTGCTTGAGCCCATCTACTTCAAGCTTCAATGCGTTATGTGCTTAGAGATGTTCTACACCGTTGCTGTAAAGCGTAGTTATTTGAGTTCCTGTCAGCTTGAACCATTCTGGCCATTCTCCTTTGACATCCCTCATTGTAGTGTTCTCTCACAGGTGTAAAAGAACTCTGAACTAAACACCAAGCATAAACCAGTCAATGGGGCGGTCCCAGTAAGATTAACCATTTACTGTTCACTCTTCCACATTAACATATGGTGAAAACTGTTGATAAAACAATACAAAATATATACAGTATTTGTTTCCTTCTTGACATCACATTTACATCATAAATACTTCCAAAAGTAAAACTACAACAACTATATTACATTAAAGTGCAACATACAGTCAGAATCTACCTACGCCATCGACTGGCTTTAAATACACTTCAACACAAACTATCCACAACTCTTTAAATAACAAAAGGCATAAACTTTATCAATCATCATTACTTTTAACAGAATCAGCGTTAACATTTTTAATTCAACATATCGATTATCTCATGAACTTACGGCGTTGCTTCACTGATGTTTCTAGTGCGTAGAAAGAAAACTTTTCTCACGCTGATCCTGCACACACATAAGTCCCCTCCTTTCCGTTTCTCCAAACCGGTATTTTCCCACAAGACGTGGCGTAACCGGGTGTGATGTCATCGCATGCCGCAATATATCACAGACAACGAATTTACTTTAAACAACCTTAACTTTAACTAGAAAATGATAACAAACAAATTACTAAATCGAAAATATAATAAACTAAACAAATGCCTTAAAGGCAACACACTCATTAACAAGGCATTTTCACCCACAGGACTGCCACTCACCATTTTTGTTTCTTCTCACCACTCTCTCCAAACTCCTGAGGCTGTTCTGTATGAAAATCCCAGGAGATCAGCAGTTTCTGAGATACTCAAACCACCCTGTCTAACACCAACAATCGTTCTACAGTCAAAGTCACATAAATCATATTTCTTCCCCATTCTGATGTTTGATCTAAACAACAACTGAACCTCTTGACCATGTCTGCATGCTTTAATGCATTGAGTTGCTGCAACATGATTGGCTGATTTGATATTTGAATTAACAAGCAGGTAAACATTGTAACTAATTGGAACATATAAAATTCCAAGGGGGAATTGACAGAGTACAAGCTGAAAGGATAATTTCACCTGAACCAGGTGGATAATTTCAGAACTTGCCCATTTTAGGTGGAACAGAGACATTTTTGTCTCATTGCACTATTACTCTACAACTCATTACTTCTACAACTCTACAGCTGTGGAAGTTGTGACATTGAATATTTTCAAATTAAAGAATGATGTGTTTAAACTACAAACAAATCAGGGTTATGGAAAGAGAGTAGGAGCGAGACATTGAGACCAAGATGGTGAGGTGTAGTCTTATCGTGGAGCAAGTGTGAACGCTGAGAAGCATTATGCTCCTCTTGTTTCTCGTGTTCATGAGAAGGACATCAAAACTCTCCAGTCCGAGACAGGCTGGTTCATCCAAGAGAGCAGAAAGACTGCACATGCACTGAGATTTGCAAAGATTGCTCCATTCCCAGGTTACCCTGAGAAGCAAACCGCATCAATACCTGAGCGTGCACATCCATTGCAAGAGCAGCGGATGACTGCTTGGAAACAATCCACATCCTGGTGCCCTGAGCAACACACACAAAATGCTGGAGGAACTCAGCAAATCAGGCAGTGTCTGTGGAGGGAAATAAACAGTCAATGTTTTGGGCCAAGACCCTTCATCAAGACTAAAAAGAAGTTCCCCTCCTTCTTCCCTTTATTCTGTGATCCACTCTTCTCTCCTGTAAGATTCATTGTTCTTCAGCACTTTACTACTTCCACTTCTGACCAAGATACCAACTCTTTGTTCCTCTCCACATATGCTTCTTGAATTGCTGGGATCCCCCGGTTTATTGTGTGTGTTGCTCAAGGTTTCCAGCATCTGCAGAATCCCTAGTGTATCACATGCCCAGGCTATTGGTGTCCTGAAGCAGCATGTTCATTGTCTTGACTCATCTGGAAACACTCTCCAAATCAGTCTGCAGGAGATGTCAGGGTTTGTGGCTTCGACAACCTGGCACCACCGCGGGCAATGGCATTATTAGCAATGGATATTAGGAGCTGCAGAAAAAGGGAAGAAGAGATGGAGAATGACGAGGGAGAGGAGGTGGAGGAGGAACACAGAAGCAATGGCGACTGTCTCTAAATAACTGACAAACAGTGATCATTTAATTTATCAAAGTTCCCAAATCATCCCAGACGTCACTACAGGTCCCGTTTCATTCTCCCTCTGTAGTTGATCAACTTTAGTGAAAATCACAAATTACCACAAAGAACATTAAGCTAATTATCATTGTGCCTTTTTTGGTAAGCATAAGGCAGGGAAGCTAGGGATGGCCATTCAGCCCTTCGTGACTGCTGCTTTACCTCAGCAACATTTTCCTTTGTAGAACCCATATCCTGTATCTCCTTTCATAACTAAAAATCCCATAATCTGTTTTGAATATGCTGAGCCCTTGAGTAGAGAATTCCAAAGATTCATTGCACTCTGCAGGAAGACATTTCATTTTGTGTGTCATGAAAGACTGAACTCTTATTTTGATCATTCGTTCTTGATATCCCCAAAGAGAGGAAACATTAACCCTGCATCTTCAAGTCAAGCCCATGAGAATATTGTACATTTCAATAAGATTACTTTTTCTAAAGTCCAAAAAGTACAGACCTACTCTGCTTAATCTATCCTCATGAAACAAATTTGTAGTCCCAGGAATAAAGCTGCTGAATCTTTGCTGCACCCTCACAAGAATATCCTTCCATGAGTAAGAATACCAGACCAGTACACCACATTCCCAATACAGTCTGACCAGAGCTCCATATAATTGGAGCAAGATGTCTCTACATTTGGACTCAAAACCTCATGCAATGAAGGCCAACATAGTATTTGTTTTCCTGATTGCTTCCTGTACCGATTATAATGAATGTCTTTGTCTATTGGACTTGAAATTATATACTTTTAGTACTTGAAACACACAAATCAAAAATGATTGTGACAAATGGGGAAGTGCAATGTGAGGAGAATTAGTTCTGATTGAATTAATTCACAAGTCCTGATGAAGGGTCTCAGCTGAAATATTGACAGCTTATTCCTCTTCATAGATGCCAATCGGACCTGCTGAGTTTCTCCATCGTTTTGTGAGCGTTGCATGAGGAGAATTAGACATGAGTGTCACAAACACGAGAAAATCTGCAAGTGCAGGAAATCCAAAGTAACACACACAACATGCTGGAGGAACTCAGCAGGCCAAGCATTATCTCTGGAAAAGAGTAAACAGTCGCCATTTTGGGCCGAGACTCCTCATCAGGACTGACAAGAAAGAGAAGAGGTCAGAGTAAGAAGGAGGGAGGAGTGTAGGAAGAAGAACAAGGTGGAAGATGATAGGTGAAACTGGGAGAGGGAGAGGGGGTGAAGTTGAGCTGGGAAAATGATTGGTGAAAGAGATAAAGGCTGGAGAAAGGGGAACCTGATAGAAGAGAACAGAAGACAATGGAAGAAAGGGAAGGAGGAGGAGGAGACATGTGTACTGTTATCCCTCATGATCATCTCTGGCGAGGGACTCTATTCCAAAATGCAAAGTCAATGGAAGAGCATTTGACTCTAGTCGCTCTGAAAACTATACAAAAGCACATTATCCTACAGGAGATGTGGAACCAACATGTTGTCCTACAGGAGATATGGAACCAACACATTATCCTACAGGAGATATGGAACCAACACGTTATCCTACAGGAGATGTGGAACCAGCTCGTTGTCCTACAGGAGATGTGGAACCAACACGTTGTCCTACAGGAGATATGGAACCAGCACGTTGTCCTACAGGAGATGCGGAACCAACACGTTGTCCTACAGGAGATGCGGAACCAACACGTTATCCTACAGGAGATGCGGAACCAACACGTTGTCCTACAGGAGATGCGGAACCAACACATTGTCCTATAGGATATGTGGAACTATCATCTAGCAGCTACGAAATATATTTGGCTGCTATACCTACAGTGGCTAAAGAGGTAGCATTTACAGATTAGGGAGCAGAAGGAAACTGAGATTGTGGTGGACATCTTTGGTATTGAATAATGAGGTTGCATGGCATGCAGTATGTGAGCTAGTACTGCTTTTGGAGGAGGAGTGAGATGAAGATGTTTCACCAACTTTGGTCACTGGTGAGCTCACCAAACTGATTACTGCCATAGGATAGAATCCCACCTCACCCATAAGCTCAGTAACAGACCCAACATACACACACATCCTCAGTAATGGACTTCACATCACCCACACTCTCAGAATGAGACCCCACCTCACCCACATCCTCAGTAATGGTCCCACCTCACCCACACTCTCAGTAATGGGCCCACTTCACCTACACTCTCAGTAATGGGCCCACCTCACCCACACTCTCAGTAATGGTCCCACCTCACCAACACTCTCAGTAATGAGCCCACTTCACCTACACTCTCAGTAATGGTCCCACCTCACCCACACTCTCAGAATGAGACCCCACCTCACCCACATCCTCAGTAATGGTCCCACCTCACCCACACTCTCAGTAATGGGCCCACTTCACCTACACTCTCAGTAATGGTCCCACCTCACCCACACTCTCAGTAATGGTCCAACCTCACCCACACTCTCAGTAATGGGCCCACTTCACCTACACTCTCAGTAATGGTCCCACCTCACCCACACTCTCAGAATGAGACCCCACCTCACCCACATCCTCAGTAATGGTCCCACCTCACCCACACTCTCAGAATGAGACCCCACCTCACCCACATCCTCAGTAATGGTCCCACCTCACCCACACTCTCAGTAATGTTCCCACCTCACCCACACTCTCAGAATGAGACCCCACCTCACCCACATCCTCAGTAATGGTCCCACCTCACCCACACTCTCGGTAATGTTCCCACCTCACCCACACTCTCAGTAATGGTCCCACCTCACCCACACTCTCAGTAATGGGCCCACTTCACCTACACTCTCAGTAATGGTCCCACCTCACCCACACTCTCAGTAATGGTCCAACCTCACCCACACTCTCAGTAATGGGCCCACTTCACCTACACTCTCAGTAATGGTCCCACCTCACCCACACTCTCAGAATGAGACCCCACCTCACCCACATCCTCAGTAATGGTCCCACCTCACCCACACTCTCAGAATGAGACCCCACCTCACCCACATCCTCAGTAATGGTCCCACCTCACCCACACTCTCAGTAATGTTCCCACCTCACCCACACTCTCAGAATGAGACCCCACCTCACCCACATCCTCAGTAATGGTCCCACCTCACCCACACTCTCGGTAATGGTCCCACGTCACCCACACTCTCAGTAATGGTCCCACCTCACCCACACTCTCAGTAATGGGCTCACTTCACCCACACTCTCAGAATGAGACCCCACCTCACCCACACTCTCAGAATGAGACCCCACCTCACCCACACTCTCAGTAATGGGCCCACTTCACCCACACTCTCAGAATGAGACCCCACCTCACCCACACTCTCAGTAATGGGCCCACTTCACCCACACTCTCAGAATGAGACCCCACCTCACCCACACTCTCAGTAATGGGCCCACTTCACCCACACTCTCAGAATGAGACCCCACCTCACCCACACTCTCAGAATGAGACCCCACCTCACCCACACTCTCAGTAATGGGCTCACTTCACCCACACTCTCAGAATGAGACCCCACCTCACCCACACTCTCAGAATGAGACCCCACCTCACCCACACTCTCAGTAATGGGCCCACTTCACCCACACTCTCAGAATGAGACCCCACCTCACCCACACTCTCAGTAATGGGCCCACTTCACCCACACTCTCAGAATGAGACCCCACCTCACCCACACTCTCAGTAATGGGCCCACTTCACCCACACTCTCAGAATGAGACCCCACCTCACCCACACTCTCAGTAATGGTCCCACCTCACCCACACTCTCAGTAATGGGCACACTTCATCCACTCCCTTAGTAATAGTCCCTACTATACTCGCATCCTCAGGTAGTGACCCCCTAACCCACCCACACTCACAGGATGTAACCATTCAACCTCCACCCTTAAAGAGATCATACTACCTCGCACTTTTGAGATAGGACTCAACTCCATCCATTCCTTACCAGTTTTCCCACCGTTGGAACGACATGACCCCACCTTAAGCCCTGGCCCTGTCCTTGATACACTCAAGCTATTATCTGACTCGATCCCCCATCCCCACAATCTAAAGCCGATCCACAAGTCTGGACCTACCCACATATTCTGACTCTGTCCCCTCTTTTCCAAACAACCCTCAACCCTCCTCCAGCAACACTGCATATTCTTTCCATCGCCCTTTCCCTCGAACTTTATCTGTCTCTATCTTTCTCTCCCAGCCCTTATCCGGATACCTCACGCTTAGCGCCAGACCCCTGTCTCTACCTCCTCACGCACACCGTCCTCCACCCTCCATCTGTCCTCTTTTTTTCCATCTTTTAATCCTCACCTTTCTCTTCGCTTTCCCTCCCGACCGCTGTTCCTCTCCTCACCTCACGCAAGCCTCCATTCTCCCTACCTCCAGCTGGAACTCCACCCCACGCCCAGGCTCGTTTTTCTTTCCCTGGGATCTCGGTTCTCGGCCTTCCCCGCTCCGACTGGCTCGAACTCCAGTCCTGGTTTTGCAGCAGCTCTGGGTCGGACAGCGGGATTCGGATCGAGACGAGCGGTCGACACCCCGAGTATTCGGCAGAGCCGCTCACTGCCTGCGGGACCCATCCCACGCAGCAGCTAAATCCGGGCTCTGGGGATCCGCTTAGAGCCAGACCCCTTGGTTCTATCTCCCTCCTCTCACCACCCCTTCTCCCCTCAGCCTGAAACTTCACCCCGTCCTCCACCCTCCCTCAGTGTCGCTTCCCCCCACTTTTAATCCTCACCTTTCTCTTTCTGCTTTTCTCCCCAACTCTTGATCCTCTCCTTCCCCCTCGCCCAACTCTCCAGTCTTTCAGCTCTCCTGTCAGCTTTTTTATTCTCACTTCTCCCGCTCTCTTTCAGGCTGTGTGGCAGCTGGTCCTCTTTGGGGGGTGGGGTATTGCTCGGAGGTCTTTATTCGTCACCCCCTGTGCATCTCTGCCGGTGTCCAGGATGTGCTGCTGGCTGGCGCTACGTATCGTGGTACAGGCTCCGCTGCTGTGGCAGATAGTGTTTGGCACGACTTCAGCCCAGATCTCCCTGCCCTACTACCACCAGGAAAATGGTAAGTGTCCGCGTCTTTATTTGTCAGCAGGATGTGCCATTTATCGCCGTCCCAGCAGAAGGGAGGAATTCTCCTGGTCCCCCTCCTTGCCCTGTGATCTTTGACCAGTATAATCTGTAGAATCATTAGTGGCTGGCTGAATCTGCCCAACCTTCTAATTCTCCTATCTCTCATCGCTCACTTTTGATCTTTTCCCACAAGTTCCACTCGTCCCAGGTGTTCCCCGCTCCCTTGGACAAATAGTGAAAGATAGATTTGTTTTGCATGGCGATAACTTGATTGATGTCCCCGGATCTCATCCCTCTGTCTCTGAAAGCTTTCTCTGCTTCACTTGTTCTCCTTTCCTTTCTTCGGGCAGACTAATCAGGAACGGAACTTAAACATTAGCTTGCGGGTGAAAAAACAAACAGAGGTAATAGCGGGGGCCTCTGAGACGGGCAGGCTGTGGGTTCAGCTCAGTCCCTGTGTTTCACTTGTGAGCGCTGGGGAACGTCCTCTGTTGAACCGTGGATGACAGTGACCCGTGGATTGCAGATCTGCCCTCAGACACTGAGAGACTATTCTTGTTCGCAGAAGTCTGGCGCGTCTTACTAGTGTGGTATTGTACTGTTACGGAAAGGTCTGTGACTGTGTAAGGAGTCCTAGTAGTGTTGGGTACAGGTTTGTTGCTGTATTATGAGAAGAGTGCTGGTGAATTGAAGTCTTTAACAGTAGAACTCCAGTTCCATTGAGTTCCATCTGTTGTATGACATGACAACTGTGCCAAATAGTACTTTGCTTCTTAAAAAAATAAGTTTGTTCATGAAATGTGCAGTTAAACAAATATTTATGTCATTATCTTTGGCTTCAGAAGCATGTGGACCCTTGCGGGCTGCCCAGCAAAGTACTCCCTGAATTGATTTGACGCAAATGCCACATTTCACTGTATGTTTTGATTTTATATAATCTTCATCTTTATCATTCTCATTCCCAAGGCATATATTCACAATAATATTTACAAGCTGTTAGCTTGTCATTCATTTTCCAGTTCCATGCATTCTGCCAGCAATAAATTGGAGAGCTTATTACACAGGGGACGAGTGGTGAGACGACATTATTCCACCAACCCTTTGACCCTTTACTGTGATCTTTTCCACCGATGCCTTGAGCTGGCTGCACTGAGTATCATCGCACTCCTCGACCATGGACTTGCACCCGGACCATGGTAGGTGGCAGCCTGCGACATTTGGCTGTGGACATCTTGCACTGAAAAACCAACACAGCAAGCGTGCACCTTTTACAGAGTCAATCTTTCAGCCACGTTTCGTGGTATAATGGCCGACCATCTGCTGGATTGAAGTCTCTTTCGATAGAGCAAGACTGCAGTAGTGGTGGTCGCTGGTCAGATAGTAGATAACAAGTTTTTGAAGAATACACCTCATGATGCTCTGAACGCATCATCAATGATGATCATCGGATGTGAGGTCATCGGGTGTTTCGGGTCTTTCAACATCAGACACCCTCGCCCAGGCCACCCAGCCGTGGTTGATCGAGCCGTAGCTTGTGTTCAGGTAGCCTGTGCTGCCGATCCCCGCGGACTTACTCTCTTCATCCAGAGCCATCTTGAGGTTTTCTCTGCTGACTTGGTGATGTTGTCGATGGCTCCCTGCCTCCTTGTATTGAGGTACAGTTCTGCTCAGTGTAGGTCTACTACTGTATAACCTAATTATCGCTGGATAAGATCTCAATGGAAAGCAAAGGTCCTAATCATTGCTACAGGCCTATTATTTTCTTGTATTGGCACAAATGCCGCTGCGTACAGTCTGTTGCTGTGCAATACAGTAGGTGGATCACTAGGAAAGGAACTCTTGGGTAGAGGTCTGCCAGAGGATGAGAGGAAGAGTGTTGGTCAGCATAGGTTCGTCCCCACATCACTGGAGTGGCTCTGAGGCTTGGGGAGTTCCTCTCCATTTTTCTCTCCACATTGCTTCGCTTCAACTCCCACAAATCTGCCATTAGAATAGAACCAATTGCCAAATGGAAGATTGTTCAACCTCTGTGCCTCTGCTACAAGGCTAGGGTCACCTCTGTAGCACACTGACCACACTGGTGCTCCAGGCTGTGGTATCTGTGGAAAAAAGTACAACTGGTGTTTCAGAGTGAAACCCTTCAGCAGGACTGGAGAAGGGTTTCGGCCCAAAATGTTGACTGTACTTTTATCCGTAGATGCTGCCTGGCATTTTGAGTTCCTCCGGCATTTTGTGTGTGTTGCTCCTAAAAAGAGTGTGTGGCTGACGTTAAATATCATCAAAATAAATGCTTAACATGACCCACTTTCACTTTGCAATGGTGCCCACTGATATCAAAGGTGCATAATGAGACCACAGAAAATTCAGATCACTTTTCGTTTTTCAATGTATGTTGATGATGAAGTTCACTTTTGCCAGCACAACTTTGGCCGCCTGAGAAGAGGTTTATTTGAAGATCCAGACTTTCTATCTAGCCAAGTAATAACTGACCTCCTGTATACCTCTGAGACATGGCTGATTTGATGCATGAGAGAGATACCATTGATCTTGACTATGCCAAATTTTGTAAATCCACAGGCAGGATAAGTGAACCATTCTGTCCTCTCCCAGGCCAACATCCCCAGCACTGAGAGTCTGATTACAATCAGTCTGCTGTGATGTGCCCTGCAAGTCTTTTGTACACCCAGTACAGACTCCAAGATAGATACCCATCACCAAGCCCCATTATGCCAAGAGGTTACCAGGTGGATAGGGGAAATGATTGAAGGATATTCTTAAAAGCTTTTTGGAAAGAGTGCTATTTCCTCTGATTTGTGGGAACTACTGGCCCACGATCACTCACCAGATAGAAAGATAATTTGTCCATGCACAAGAGCACCCAGAACACCAGTACCACTGGTGTTACAACCACACCACTTTTCAAACACACCGCTTCAGAGTAAATATACATTTATTAGCAAAGTATGTATGTGGATAACAACTCTGAGATTCATCTTCCCACAGACCACCGCAAAACAAAGAACCATGGAACCCCGTTCAAAGAAAAAATCAACCCCCAACGCGCAAAAAAACCCAAGTTGCGCAAAAGGCAACAAAAAAACGAGCAACATCACAGGATATAAAACTCAAAACCAAATGGCATATTGCAGTCCAGCTCAGTGTCCATTATCTGCAGGCCAGCCCGATTCCAAAATCGCCCAAATTAGCAACAAAAAAGGGAGTGACCAGAAACTGGAACAGATCAGAATGTGAGTCCAATCTGGAAACTGCAGCGATTGATCCTTGCTCTGGCACTATCCTCCAACAGCATTGCGGGAGAGAGAGAGGGATGGTTGGACGCAGGTGCCTTCCCTCGGCAGCAGCAAGCGAGACGGAGAGAGAGGCTGTCACACACAGACACCTACCTCCGACAGCAATGAGAAGGATGGAGAGAGGCTGTCACACACAGACACCTTCCTCCGACAGCAATGAGAAGGATGGAGAGAGGCTGTCACACACAGACACCTACCTCCGACAGCAATGAGAAGGATGGAGAGAGGCTGTCACACACAGACACCTTCCTCCGACAGCAATGAGAAGGATGGAGAGAGGCTGTCACACACAGACACCTACCTCCGACAGCAGTGAGAAGGATGGAGAGAGGCTGTCACACACAGACACCTTCCTCCGACAGCAGTGAGAAGGATGGAGAGAGGCTGTCACACACAGACACCTACCTCCGACAGCAATGAGAAGGATGGAGAGAGGCTGTCACACACAGACACCTTCCTCCGACAGCAATGAGAAGGATGGAGAGAGGCTGTCACACACAGACACCTACCTCCGACAGCAGTGAGAAGGATGGAGAGAGGCTGTCACACACAGACACCTTCCTCCGACAGCAGTGAGAAGGATGGAGAGAGGCTGTCACACACAGACACCTTCCTCCGACAGCAGTGAGCAAAAAGGAGAGAGGCTGTCACACACAGACACCTACCTCCGACAGCAATGAGAAGGATGGAGAGAGGCTGTCACACACAGACACCTTCCTCCGACAGCAATGAGAAGGATGGAGAGAGGCTGTCACACACAGACACCTACCTCCGACAGCAATGAGAAGGATGGAGAGAGGCTGTCACACACAGACACCTTCCTCCGACAGCAATGAGAAGGATGGAGAGAGGCTGTCACACACAGACACCTACCTCCGACAGCAATGAGAAGGATGGAGAGAGGCTGTCACACACAGACACCTACCTCCGACAGCAATGAGAAGGATGGAGAGAGGCTGTCACACACAGACACCTACCTCTGACAGCAATGAGAAGGATGGAGAGAGGCTGTCACACACAGACACCTTCCTCCGACAGCAATGAGAAGGATGGAGAGAGGCTGTCACACACAGACACCTACCTCCGACAGCAGTGAGCAAAATGGAGAGAGGCTGTGGCACAGATGCCTTCCTCCGACAGGAGTGAGTGAGGCGGAGCGAGGCCTTCTCACACAGACGCCTTCTTCCAATAGCAATGAGCAAGAAATTGGTGGACAGCACCTTAATGATTTCAGTCTTCAGCGCATTAATTAGCGAGATCAGCGAGAGAAGGAGTCGATCGTGGATTGGCCCCCCCATCTCCAGGCTTCCTGACCTCCATGCCACGTGCTGTGCTCACAGCCCCGCGGTACCCTCTCGGAACGCCCGATTGGCTGGAAAGCACACCGCCGGAATTTAGATCTCAGGCTCCAGCAGTAGCAGGACCACGTCTGAAATAAAGGGAAGATGTAAAAGAAATGAAAGGAGTTGCTCCATGACCGTCTTGAGGACTTTCCCCTTGGTAGCGCTGTTCGCTGGTGCCATCTTCCAAGCACTTGTAGCACAACAGCATGAAGCTTTAGAACACTGGAGAAAGGGGTTCAGTTCCCTCCATACGGAGCTGGTATGTTCACCTCATTTGCTCCGGGTGCCCCAATTTCCTTCCAGATTCTAAAGACCTATGGGTTACGGTTTGGTGAGTTGTGGGGATACTATGTTGGCGCAGGAAGCGTGGCAACACTCGCGGGCTGCCCCAGCACATCGTCAGACTGTGTTGGTCATTGACACAAACAATGCCGTTCACTGTGTTTCGAGGTACATGTGACAAATCAAGCTCATCTTTCATCTCTGCGGGTCCCATCTTGGCCTCAGAAGCCACAGAGGTGGAATGAAGTAAGACATATTCAGCCCTGAGAGACTGATGAAGAAGAAATAGCAGGGGTAGTAACAGGCCTGACACTGCATCGTATACATAATAGCAGTCTAGGCCATTCGGCCCATCCAGTCTGCTCCACCAATCGACCATGACTTCTCCCCATAACCTTTGAGGCCTTTATTAATCAAGAAACTATCAAACTACACAAAGGTACAATACTGGAACAACTAGGTCTGTCTGTGGATAACATTGGAATATTAGTGTTCTTAGGAATCAGGCAAGAAATGGAAATGAGGTCAAGTTTAGATTGTTCATGATTTTATTCAACAGTGGAGAAGGTTAAAAGGGTTATTTTTCAAGATGGTGCCCAGCTGCAGGCTCCATCGAGATTGTGACTCAGACTTGGTTAATTTTTTATTTTGGAAGAGCTGGTTTTGGGGACAGAGAGGGGAGTCAGGGAAAGATTAGGGTTTAGGGACAGTAAAGTGGTGAGTTAAAGGCCAGATTAGGGTTTAGGGACAGGGTTGTGGAGGAGTTAGAGTTTAGGACTCTGCTTGATATTTGAAGGCCAGTGATGTGGACATCACAAAGGACGTCCGGAGTTGAGGCCTCCACTCCAGGCTGGTAGGCCAGCAACATGGACATGTGTGAAGGACATCCAAAGTCTGTGCCTTGCTCCGTGCTTGAAGGCTAGTGATGTGGATAGGGTGACGAAAAAACATCCAGGGTGACTGACCCAGGTTCACTGGATCAGATGTCCATGCAAACAGGAGGCACAGGAGTGGAGAGTCGGCATGGCCGGAGTTCAAGCCTGGAATTCGGGGTCTGCTCATCGGCTAGTCCGGGGATCAATACTGAAGATCGGGGCCCAAAGGTCGATCAGAAATCCGGGAGATGAAGCCTGTGAACTGGAGACTGGAGATGGGGGGAGGGGTGGTGTGTGTGTGTGTGTGTGTGTGTGTGTGTGTGTGTGTGTGTGTGTGTGTGTGTGTGTGTGTGTGTGTGTGTGTGTGTGGGCTTGCTATGTTGGTGCCGGAGTGTGTGGTGATACTTGCAGGCTGCCCCCAGTACACCTGTGGATGTTCAATAGGTACATTTAATGTCAGAGAACCGTAAACAATATATATCCTGAAATTCTTTTTCTTCAGCAACCATCCACGAAAACAGAGGAGTGCCCCAAAGAATGAATGACAGTTAACCATAAGGCCCCCCCAACTCCCCCTCCCACGCACAAACAGCAACAAGGCAACAACGCCCCCCACCCCAACAGCAAAAAGCATTGGCACCCTCCACCGAGCACTCAAGCGTGCAGCAAAGCATCCATTAAAACACAGACTTGCAGTACCCCAAAGACTACTTGTTCACCCAGCAATATGACGTACCACAGGCTCTCTTTCTCCCTAATAAGGGAAAAAGAGGTGCCCCTGTTACACCATGAGAGGGGAGACATAGCTGATTTATGGTGTTAATGGTCTGTTGCATCGTTTTTTCCGAGCTCTGCACCCAAAGAGTTGGCCCCAGGGCTCAGGTCTCTAGACACACAGCCTACGGCAGCTAACCGGCTGCTCTGAATGTTCCGTGTTCTCCTGCGACACCATAGTCAGGGGCACCAGCCTTGAATCAGCCAGTCTCCAGAGCCATTAAAATCTGGCACCCTGAAGGCATGCTAGTCTTCAAAGCCCCGTCCTTGGGGTATCAAACAGCGGCCAGCCGTGAGACCCTGAGAGCGGGTCCCATTCCCGCAAAGGACCGAGTATAACTCCAGGCCAGGGTCTTCAAAGGAACCTTGAAAAGGGAAGAAAGAGATATCCAAGATAGAAATAGAACTGTTTCCAAAGATGCAAAGGAATTGCCATTTAGCACCATCTTGACTTTTCTCCGCCCTTCAATGCATTGGCTGTTAATGCAAACGATGCATTTCATTGTATGTTTTGCATGTGATAAATAAATCAGAATCTGAAAAACCTAAATATGTCATCCACTCCTCTTACTTTCCCTCATTGGAAGGATAATGTGGGGATTTTCGAAAAACAATACCATCGCACAAAACCAGAAAATGTTGGTGTACAGAGGCATGTTGATGTGTGAATTTATGATGCAGAAAAAGACCCACAAGGTACAGCAAGCATTAATGATGTCAAAGAGAACATTGGCCTCAATTTCAAAGGAGGTAGAGTACAAAATTAAGGAAGTCTTGCTGAGACCATGCAGGCCTTTTCTGAGACCTCATTAAGAGCAGTGGGCAGTTTTGGTACCCTGTGTCTAAGCCAGTGTGTGCGTGGCTTAGAGCCAGGGCCACATAGAATCACTAGATTGGAAAACAATCCCAGGAATTAATGATCGTCTTAGACTCACTGGAGTTTAAAATAACAGGAAATGCACTGATGAAGATACAAGGCTCTGGAAACGGTTGACAAAGTTAACACTGTGAGACTGTTTCCACCACATAGAGTGTCTTGATCTTAACGGATAACAGATTGCCATTTGTGACCAGAAGGATGGAATATTTCTTATTGCAGAAGCTGGTATTTTTTTTAATTCTCCATCTCGGAGGTCTGTGGACAGTTAATCTTGAGGCATACTTAAGGCTAATGTCATAGGATTTCTGGATAAGTTGGGAGCAGATTTTAAGGATATGGGGATGAAATGAGAGAGTGACCATAACTGAATTGCAGGACATGCTCAAGAGGACGTGTAGTTTCCCACCTGATCCTCTCAAGGAAGGTGCAAAGCTGGTGAATTCTAAAGAAATAATTCTGTGTTCTGTCCCATCAAACATACCAGGGGAAGATCAGCATACAAAGTAAAAGCAAAGAACAGGAAAAAGTTCCTCGTATAATGTTTGTAATTCCGTTCTGAGCCAAGTTAGTACAGAGGGGAGATCTCGTTTGAAAATAATCAAAGATGCAAACTGATAGTATAAAGGTTAAAGTTAGCAACTGATAATCAAAATATGAGACGCTGAAAATCTGAAACTAAAACTGAAAATGCAGGAAACAGATGAGGCAGCATCTGCGGAAAGATTTCATGTGAAAAACCGCTCGTCAGCAATTAGCAACAAGTGTAAGAGTTAAAAGCAGAGAATGCTGAAAATACCTGCAGGTCAGACAGCATATAATAATAATAACTTATTTATAGAGCCCTTTTCATACAAACGACGTAGTTCAAAGTGCTTCAGAATGGGATAAAGTGAAGACATGAACATAAAAGAGCAGATTATATTATTTAAAAGCATCTAAGGAACTCGAGGACCGGAGTTTGTGTCCTCATCGGGGTGCTCATTCGTCGTCGTTGGGTCAGTATCAAAGATTGAAGCCCAAAGGTTGATTGGAAGTCTGGAAGTCAAGGCCCAATGGTCGGAGCCCCTAGTCTAAGAATCTCTGATGACTCCACTAGGGAAGACTGAGGCCCAACATGTGTGAATTGATGGGCGTGCTGGATTTCAGAGAAGCCAGCCTGTCCTGAGGCTGAATGTGTATGTGCATGGGTGGTGAGTGGGTCGAAGGAACAGGGCTTGTTTTACTGATTTGCTGTTGTTATTTTGTAGAAATAGAAACAGTAATAACCTTCCAAAACAAGGAAACTTTGTTTTACTCTTCACGGATGCTGGCTGACCTCTGAGGTATTTCTACAATCTGCAGGTTTCTGGTGTGCAAGTAGTGAGAGGTTAAATAATGACTGAATAGGACCGATTGGGAACCAAAAGAGGGGGATCACCTTGTGAAGGCAGATGGAATAGCTGAGGCTCTAAATGAAACTTCCAATCTGTCTTCACCAGTGAAGAGGATTCTGCCAGAGGAGACAGCTGTAATACTGAGTGGGAGGTAGACAGTCTGCTTTGCTTTAAAAGCCCGTCAAGTTTAAAAAGTACTTTGGCAAATGCAACAAGCTCGATATTAACAGAAATAAAATCCCAAGGATTAAGTAAACCATTGCTGTAAAAATGAGTCTGGAATGGGGAGTAGAAAGTAGCAGTGAACAGTTGATTTTTTGACAAGATGATGTGGTACACTATTCAGATGAGTGTTTGTGCATATCATATCAAAGTTTGTAGATCACAGAGCTAAAAGATATCTTAAGTATTGACCTGCATAGCAATTGACTTCAGGTGGTGCTGGTAAAACCCTATCACGTTAATTGTTACTTTTCCAGGGATACTGCCTGGCCTGCTGAGTATTTCCAGCGTTTTTCTATTTTATTGAAGGTTTCTAGCTTCTCAGCCGTTCCCTTTGTTTTTCCCTTCCCCTTCAACTCAAAACCTGCCTTTTTCTATCTATCCTAATGAAAGGCCAGCCACCTGAAATGATAACTGTGTTTCTCTGAGTACACAAGCCTCTTGACCACCTCCAGCAGTTTTCGTTTTCATCTGTGATTCCCTGCAGATGTAGTTATTTTTTTGTTTCTTGATTACAAAATTTTTCTCTTGTTAAATATGAAAATCGAAGTTTATCCTTCATTCACCCATGAAGTGCATGCAGTTTTTTAACAACCTGTTTCAGTCATTAATGTACATTCTTGCTGAGGATATCGTTCCAGTTTCATTAAGGATCGGTAAGATAGTGGAATAAAATATCAGAAAAGACTTTATTTCTGACTGCGTTAGATATCTGGTGACAATTTGGGCTGCCATTCAGAGCAATTTCAAGCAACCCACCTCGGGGGTGGTGTAACTCGGTGTGAAGTTATGTTATGGACAGGGTTAGTGCTAGTCAGTCATAAGTGGTTGTGGAGATTTGGACATGGTGTATATTATATGCTGATAATCAACATTCAACATAGTCAGAACAGTCAGAAAATTGGTAATGGTTTATTACTGTCACATGGACCAAGGTACAGTGTAAAGTTTGTCTTGTTCATACAGATCAAATCATTACACAGTGCATCGAGCTTGAATAAGGTAAAACAATAACAATGCAGAATAAAGTGTAAAAGCTTCCAAAAATGTGCAGTGCAGGTAAATGATAAAGTGCAAGATCACAACAAGATATATTGTGAGACCAGGAGACCATCTTATCATAGAGGCTGTCCGTTCAAGCGTCTAATAACAGTGAGATGGAAGCTGACCTTGAGCCAGTGGTGAAATGAAAAGTACAAAAAACTGCAGATGCTGTAAATCCAAAATAAAACCAGAAATGCTTGAAATGCTCAGCAGGTTGGGCAGCGTCTGTGGAAAGAGAAACAGGGGTAATGTTTTAGGTTTGAGACTTGTAATCAGAACTCGGAAAAGGAGAAAATGGCAGAAGATGTGAGGAGGGCTAGGGTACAGCAAAGGGAATACTTCTATTACAGTGAGACTACATAAGTAAATATGACATTGGAAGCAGGCTATGCTGCTTTGTCTGTTTGGGGGTTAGTAATGGGCCTTGGTAGATGGAGAGAGAAAGACCGAGTCAAACTCACACGTAAATGGATGGAAAACTGGTGAGAGATTACACCAAGAGCTTATGATGGTAAGACATGGAGAGAGTAAGTGGCCAGATGAAGGGGTCCAGGCGGTTGAGGAATTCAGAAGGCAAAAAACAAGGTCCAGTGAATGAACCCCACACACAAAATGCAGAAGAAACCGAGCACAACAGGCAGCATCTATGAAGAGGAGCAAACAGCCGACTTTTCAGGCCAAGACCCTTCAGCAGGACTGGTACATTCATTCAGCAGTCCTGAGGAAGCTGCTCGGCACCAAACCGCAACTGTTTATTCCCCTCCATAGGTGCTGCCTGACCGGCTGAGTTCCTCCGGCATTTTGTGTGTGTTCCACTGAATGAGCTGAAGCTATCCCAAAAAAAATCAATGCTAAGATGAAGGAGGGTAAAGAAGAGCTCACCTTCTACTGAGGGAAAAGCGTGTTGAAGTAGGGAATTAAAGTTGCAGCTGAAATCCATTCTCAGGATTCATTGCCTGGGATCAGAGGAGGAGGCCAGAATGGAGAGTGGAAGCACAACGAAGGGTGAGACTCAGAACAAGATGAAGGAATGTGATATGGATAACAAACTGAAGAAGTCTATCCATGAGTTATTGAAGCTTACGATCTGTTAAGAGGAGTAGAACCATATGTCACATCCTGCTAATCAGAGTGTTACTTTTTCTTTTTCCTAAGTAACAACTACATTTCAATCAGTGAATTCTGATTCAATGCCATTCATTTTTGTTTTGTCAATGATCTTATGTGGAAACCTATCAAACGTGTTTTACAAAACATGGAGCAGAAAGAAACATATCAGACATGACCCATCTTTCACAAATCCACGCTGACTGCTAAGTTAGCTGGTGGCATTACCTCTCACTCATGTTCAACTCTACTCATTCGTCCAGAAGTAACATTGGATTCCCCGGTACCATCTCCCGCTTACTGTTCAAGGCTGTGCCACAGCAGATTAGAGAGTGATTTAGGTAGTATCTAGAAAAGTTTAGTGAGGATTGAATCAGTTAACCCACAGTGATATTGTTCCTCCAACCGCAGATGGCAGTGTGGTTCTTAGGCGGTCTTTACATGCATTTGAAAAGTAATAGGAGACAGATTCCTCCTCGTTAACACCAGCCCAAGGGAGCAGTATTGAAGGTTTTCCAGATCTCACTGTGGTGAACTACATATACCTGTCTGGACACGCCCCCCCCCCCCCCAACTCCCTGCTGACTGCTCCTGTGGCTCCTCCCACTGACCCCGGTATAAAGGTGATTGGGGCCTGAGCCCTGCATCTCAGTCTCCAGGATGTAGCACGCTGGTCAATTGCTGCTTCTTCTTTCTTCCAGTCAATAAAAGCCGATATCTCGCCCCACGTCTCCGAGAGTTATTGATAGTGCATCGCTCACCAAGAAAGAACAGCATCGCATTCCCCCCACTGTCTGTAAGGTGTTTCTACGTTGTTCCTGTGACTGTGTGAGTTCCCTCTGGGTGTTCGGTTTCCTCCCACAATCTGAAGATGGAGGGTTAATTGGTCATTGTAAATTGTCCCGTGAACGGGCTAAGGTTGAGCCCAGGGTTGCTGGACAGCACGGCTCGAAACTACATAAGGGCAAACTCTGCGCTGTATCTGGATAAATAAATCCAGAGTGGGATACATCAGAGCGAGTTGGTGGTGTGGAAGAATTGAGGAAGTTGGAGTCAAGTCAAATCGAGTTAATTGTCATAAGGATAAGTATACATATGCATAGGTGCCATGAAAAACTCTTGCAGCAGCATCATAAGCACATAGCATTATATAAGCAGTGTTCATATGAAAAACACAGTTGTACGCATTTTTTACATGAAAGAACACAAGTTGAACAAAAAAAATGCCATCCATTTGGTACAAACTGAACCCCTGTTTAATCTGGTGACAAGAATAAAAGGCCGGAGGAAAGTCCGTGTGAGTAAGTAATCTCGATCTCTGTGAGGGCACGATTCTGGGTTGAAGAAGTGAACAGTGAGGTGAAAGAAACGGTGGGTGATGTGTGGACAACAAAAATACTGGAGAATTGACCCAGCCACCCTGCCAAGTGGCAGAAATTATTTACTATCTTCTAAGTGATACTGTCCATGTTTGCTGAACTCCAGCACTTAAGGTGGAATTCTTGCAGAACAGAGTTTGCACCCATTCTTAGCCGGAAACCCTGAGCAGTAAGGGGGTTGGGTGAAAAGGTTCTCGAAAGACCTGAGGGGCAACTTGTGGACGAGGCAGAATGACTTCCTGTCCTTTCAGGACAGTCCTGCAATTTAAATGCTAAGTCCCTGTCTGGCTGAGAATGGCCGAGCTTATTGGTGTACAGAACATGGAGGAAAATAGCTTGGGACTGGATTCAACAGGACCATGGAGGGCTAAACGTCCCACAGGTCACAGCAACAGAGAAACCCCGTCACATCTGTGATGTGCACTGCAATGCATGCTGGGATAGTGTGTTGCCATGTGCACATTTCAAAGCAATAAATCTCTCACGCACCATAACTTGTTTGTTTTCCATTAAGGCTGAACAGTTATGTTGCTACAAAATGGAGCCGTTTTACCTTCCAAACAAGCTGTTTTATTGGAATAAATGGTAGGCATATGAAATCACACGAATATTGGTGTTGTTCGTCTTTTCCACAGCGTATGATGCCACAACGCTTTCCTCACATCACAAATAATGAGCTATCACAGCACCAATGAGGTTATATTATTTATTTCCACACATCACTAGGTCTTCAGTGTATTCCTCCCCCCCCCCCCATTTTACTTTAGAAAGGGTGTTGCTTAGAAGGGGCAGTGATTTGAGAATACACTGAAGAGAATGTTGAGGAGGTAGAAGAGAGTTAGGACATGTTTGGGGGAGTGGGATCAAAGGATCCCATTTGACAGCAGCCTGAGATTCTCTGGCTGTTAAAGAGATTCATCTGCACCATGTTATGGAGGGGGAGATGAGGGAATGCAGACAGGAATGTTTTGTTCTGTGAAGCCTGCTTCAAGTGCCTTTACATTCTTCACAAAGAGCGAGAATCTTGCTCGGCAAATAAACTCTCCTTGTCCGTGGTGCTCATTCCTGTTTCTCACAATTTCTCAAATCCTGCATCATTTTTAAATCGCCTATGTTTTTGCCTCTCCATATTTCTGTATTCCCTGAAGATCTACAACCTTACGACAACTGCACACTCCAATCATACATTCTTGTACATCTATATTCATTTTCACATCGTGCCTTCAGGTGACTGGGCTCTAAGCTGCTCCCACTGTAAACCCCTTCCCGTTGCAACATCTGTCACTTTCTTCAGGGTACAATGGCACTGTCTGGCTACATCTATTTCTTTTCCCACATTTTTTTTTCCCACTTGCCTGTCCTAATATCACCCTTCTGGACTTAGTGCCAAGCATTATTTGGAAATACTTAGAACCATAGAACATTACAGCACAGAAACAGGCCTTTTGGCCCTTCTTGGCTGTGCCGAACTATTTTTCTACCTAGTCCCACTGACCTGGCCCTGGAGATCCCTCCATACACCTCTCATCCATGTACCTGTCCAAGTTTTTCTTAAATGTTAAAAGAGAGCCCTCAATTACCACTTCATCTGGCAGCTCATTCCACACTCCCACCACTCTCTGTCTGAAGAAGCCCCCCCCCCCAATGTTCCCTGTAAACTTTTCCCCCTTCACCCTTAACCCATGTCCTCTGGTTTTTTTCTCCCCTGGCCTCACAGAAGCCTAACTTCTGTGAAGAATCATGGGAAGTTTTAGACCGTAAGAACAGGAGCACAGCTCGGCAATTCGGACACTGCGTCTGCTCTGCCATTCCGTCACGGCTGATTTATCAACCCAAGGAGCTGTCCTGATAGGGGAACACCCACCAAGCCAGCCAGGTCAGCTCAATCAACCCTAATGATCGTCGCAGTCAGATCGCCCTCACATCTTTAACCTGTCAAAGGGTTAAAGTTTGGATTTCTTCTCTTCTTGTCACCCCCTTTGAGTCCAGCTTGTAAACAGGAGCTCACAAGCCCTTGAGGATTGCTCTAACCTTTGACAAATTCAGCTATGACTAAAGCACACTGAATTATAACAATAACACTGTATAAAAGTATGACAAAAGTAAATCAAGGTCAAAAAATAAACTCAAAGGTAGCGTACAGTGGCAGGTGCATACTTAGATAATAAGTTGACTTTAAGCTTTGCTTTGAAGGAAATGCATTATCAAAGTATGCATATGTCACCATATACGACCGTGGGTTTCATTTTCTTGCAGGCATAACCAATGTGCAAAAGAAGACGAGCTGCAACTTAAAATTAAAATAAGCAATACTGAGAACACGATTTGTAGAATCCTTGAAAGTCAGTCTGTCGGGTGTGGAATCAGTTCAGAGTTGAGATATTCATGCTGGTGGATAGCTTCACTCCATTCAGTTTATTAACCAACATCTTCAGGAAAATAGTTTCATTGTCTGCAGTCTTCATTAACATTGATGAGCTAATTATATAAGGAGTCTCACCAGCTGCTCCTGTAACTGCTGCTACTGGACCCTGACAAGGACTCGGGGATCTCTCAACAAAAATTGCCCCACAGTCTTTCAGCACTAGACTATGAACCGATTCTCACACGTTGGTAATTTTCTAATTCTATTGGGACATTCCACATTCTAACCAGCACGACAGTGTAAAAGGTACCACAGAAAAAGGACCCCAACAGTGTGTCAGCCTGGGAAGAATTTTAAGTGTTGGTGAAGCTAATTGCTGTTGAAACGTACCTGTGTAGCAGCAGAAAAGCGACATAGCAATTTTATAAAAATCAGATTTACTTTAGACTTTAAAATACTATAAGTCTAGTTGTATGTTAACTTCAGAGCACCCTGAACTGGAAGTTGCTCAGTTAGTTCAGTGAGGTTCCAGGTTAATCCATATTGGTCTGATGTTAAATATTGTGAGTTGCATTGAGGAAAGGTACAACTAGGCTTCCTCCCGTAACAAATTGCTGTCCTCTATCATCGCATTGCAGCCTTCCTACTCCACTGTCCACAGAGTGTTGGACCCAAAGTATTGAATGTTTGTCTTTCCACAGTTGCTGTCCAATCTGCTGAGATTTTCCAACACTTCTTAAAAAATTAAACATCATCTTATTTCAGATTTTCCTCATCTGCAGTTTGTTTGATTTTCATTGCTGGTATTCAAGATACTACTGATTGTGTGCAGGGAGGTGGAGGGGGACTTCGGAAGCTGTGGTGTTTCTATCATTCATTCTTTGGGTTTCTTGATTGGTGGATGTCTGTGAAGAGAAGGAATTCAGGTTGTATACCGTATACATTCTCTGATATTAAAATGAGCCTTTGACCTTTTTTGAGCATTCAGTTTTCCCCTTATCAGCTTTAATAAGTTCAGGATTTACAACTCTATTCATTCTATTATTCACGTTTTATGTTTTACAAATTCATTGTTTAAAATGATATTTAGTAAAATGGGCATCAACCTGAAAGTACATATGTCAAGCAGTGTTTTGAAAAATTAACATCAGATTACCATCCCCAATCTTGTTAAATAAACCCGCAGATGTGTAACTCACACTGATACGCGTGTCAACTCTTGTCCTCTGTTTGTAAGCCTCTTCAGGTACGGTCTATAATTAAACATCAATCAAATTTTACAGAGTATTGCTCTTTGAAAAGCAGAATTCGTTTTCTGTGTGATACTTCAGGCCATTACATTTGTTTTTGTCTTGTAGTAATTGATCTTCTGGAAGCCCTGAACATCACAAGATCTGTAAAGGGAGTGAGCAGAAGCAAAGGTTTGGAACCAGGCGCCCCGGCTTGGAAGTTCCGTAAGCGTGTACCGCATCTGACCCTGCCACGGGATTACGCCATCTACTTCCTCACCTCCATGCAGGGGGCCATTGGCTTTCACTTTGTGGCAAAACAGAGCAAGAATTCAGAGGGGACAATTATCTCCTTCACCTCTCCCACCACCACCAAAAAGGATGGACGTCCACTTTTACAGCTCACGTCCAGCACCAGAAAAAACCAGCTGCAGCTGGATTACCGGACTGTGCACAACATGGAGCCAGCATCCATTGTCTTTCCTGGGGGGACTCCCTTTGGCAATGGGCAGTGGGGCCAGGTGGCCTTCAATCTGGAGTCTCAGAGAATAACCCTTCTCATTGACTGTGAAGAAGACATCGTGTTTGAGAAGAACCTGGACAAAGATGCCATTAGCCTGATTCTTCCCATCGATTTGGAAATTCACTTCTCCAGCACGGAAGGAGGGGACAGCAAATTCACGGTAAAAGAACATAGACCAGTTCGGATCAGTACAGGCCGTCGCTGTAACCTACTCCAAGCTCAGTCTAACAATGGTAGAGGTTTCAAGTCTCTTACTCATGTTCTTCAACAGAGTTCTGTTAGCCTGTTTGGTCATAAATTTATAAAAAAACACTAGATGATTTAAAAAATGAAGAGCCATCTAGTTCCCCTTCTCCAGTTCTGATAGTTCTCCATGTGATAATGATGGAGAAATCCGTCTCGATCAACTAGTCACACAGCAGACCCAGGCATGAGACGGGAAGCCGCAGCATAGGGAGTTTTGGGAACTTTGATTCCTAGGAAACCATCTGAGTACATTGATCACCCCACAAGATCCCATAGCTGTGTGAAAGCTGACCAGTCTGCCTTTGAAAAATGTGACCTCCTGAGGAGGACTTTTTGCTCCGTGGAGTGAGCCCGTGAAGAGAGTTGCAGGCACCTGGCTCACGTTGGTGGCCTTCTTGAATGGTGCCATTGCAGTGCCACTGTAAGCCACCCCCCCCCCCCCACCCGCCGTAACGGTGGTGCACCTCACAGCCTCAGGTTTGTGATACAGAAAGAGGTAATGAGGCTCAGTCACCATTCCCCGTTGAATTCACTGGTTTACAGCTCAACACTGGGAACACCTTATGGTTTCAGTGGGGATAGATGCAAAAAATTTTCTTTCTGCCTTACCTCTGAATGTAATGACCCATTCCCACTACCCTCCAGAGAGTGACATTCCTCCCCCCCACCTTCAAGATACTGACCATTCAGCCCATCTGTGCAATGACCAGCACCCCCTCACCCTTCCTCTGAAGGTACAGCCCCCTTCTGATTCTCCCCTGAACGTACATCCCATGCCCCTCCACTGAAAATACTAGGTCCCCTCCACCCTTCCCTGAAAGTATAGTCCCTTCCCACCCCAGTCTGAAGGTACCAGCGTCCTCTAAAGACATTAGGGAAAAGTATAAAGGAAAGGAAACTTTAAACTGTTCGTAACATCTAGGATGCCAGGACTTGCCTTTTAAAATCAGCGGCTGGCTCTTTTCTGATGCTGTCTTTCCACTGAGAACAAGACTCCGTTCACTTTGGGTTGACTCGAGCTGAGGCTGGTGTTCCTTCTGTAACTCTGATGTTACTGGTGGGCTGATTATTGTGGATTACGGTCAGACTGTGTGTTCAGGCTTGCTCTCAGACTGTGGCTCTCTCTCTCCCCCAGGGCTACTGGCAGACAGCGGAGATCTCTCCAAGTGGCTTTGTTCACCGCCCGTGGCACTGTGACAATCTGCCAGGTAGGGTGGTGCTGATTGTCCTGCGTGTCACAGGCAGCCTGGGCCTTCTGCTGTAAGCTGGGATGCAGGTGCTGAGAGAGGGGTGGTTTGCAAGGGCAGCAGTGTTGTAAAGTGAGGTTGTGGGGTTAGCGTGTGAGGGGGAGTGTGGGGTTAGCGTGTGAGGGGGAGTGTGGGGTTAGCGTGAGGTGGAGTGTGGGGTTAGCGTGTGAGGGGGAGTGTGGGGTTAGCGTGTGAGGGGGAGTGTGGGGTTAGCGTGAGGTGGAGTGTGGGGTTAGCGTGTGAGGGGGAGTGTGGGGTTAGCGTGTGAGGGGGAGTGTGGGGTTAGCGTGAGGTGGAGTGTGGGGTTAGCGTGTGAGGGGGAGTGTGGGGTTAGCGTGTGAGGGGGAGTGTGGGGATAAATGTGTGAGGGGAGTGTGGGGATAAATGTGTGGGGGGAGTGTGGAGATAAATGTGTGGGGGGAGTGTGGGATTAGGGATTATTGTGTGAGGGGGAGTGTGGGGATAAATGTGAGGGGGAGTTCTGTGCAGTGACAACTGTGGGAGTGACAGGAGATCTGTCCAGTGACGACTGTGGGAGTGACAGGAGATCAGTGCAGTGACGACTGTAGGAGTGACAGGAGATCTGTCCAGTGACGACTGTGGGAGTGACAGGAGATCGTTGCAGTGACAACTGTAGGAGTGACAGGAGATCAGTGCAGTGACGACTGTGGGAGTGACAGGAGATCGGTACAGTGACGACTGTGGGAGTGACAGGAGATCTGTCCAGTGACGACTGTAGGAGTGACAGGAGATCTGTCCAGTGACGACTGTGGGAGTGACAGGAGATCAGTGCAGTGACGACTGTGGGAGTGACAGGAGATCTGTCCAGTGACGACTATGGGAGTGACAGGAGATCTGTGCAGTGACGACTGTGGGAGTGACAGGAGATCTGTGCAGTGACGACTGTGGGAGTGACAGGAGATCTGCCCAGTGACGACTGTAGGAGTGTGGGAGGAAAGGATGTGGGGAGCTGGGCATACAAGGCATGTGAATATAGAGATGTCTGCAACTTGAACTCTTAATGAAATAAGCTCACATGGTTACTGCCCATCAATCCCCAATCTAATCCTGGCCTAATCATGGAACAATTTACAATGACCAATTAACCTACCAACTTTTGCAGCTTTGGACTGTTGGAGGAAACTCACACAGTCAAAGTGAGAGTGTCCCTGCAATATCTCCAACAAGTCCCTGCAATATCTCCAACATGTCCCTGCAATATCTCCAACACGATCCCTGCAATATCTCCAACACATCCCTGCAATATCACCGACACGGTCCCTGCGATATCACCGACACGTCCCTGCGATATCACCGACACGTCCCTGCGATATCTCCAACACGTCCCTGCGATATCACCAACACGTCCCTGCAATATCACCGACACGTCCCTGCGATATCACCGACACGTCCCTGCAATATCTCCAACACGTCCCTGCAATATCACCGACACGTCCCTGCAATATCACCGACACGTCCCTGCGATATCAACGACACGTCCCTGCGATATCACCGACACGTCCCTGCGATATCTCCAACACGTCCCTGCAATATCTCCAACACGTCCCTGCAATATCTCCAACACGTCCCTGCGATATCTCCAACACGTCCCTGCAATATCTCCAACACGTCCCTGCGATATCAACGACACGTCCCTGCGATATCACCGACACGTCCCTGCGATATCTCCAACACGTCCCTGCAATATCACCGACACGTCCCTGCGATATCTCCAACACGTCCCTGCAATATCACCGACACGTCCCTGCAATATCTCCAACACATCCCTGCAATATCTCCAACACATCCCTGCAATATCTCCAACACATCCCTACAATATCTCCGACACGGTCCCTGCGATTTCACCGACACGTCCCTGCAATATCTCCGACACGTCCCTGCAATATCTCCAACACATCCCTGCAATATCTCCAACACGTCCCTGCAATATCACCGACACGTCCCTGCAATATCACCGACACGTCCCTGCAATATCACCGACACGTCCCTGCGATATCTCCAACAAGTCCCTGCGATTTCACCGACACGTCCCTACAATATCTCCAACACGTCCCTGCAATATCTCCCACACGGTCCCTGCAATATCACCAACACGTCCCTGCAATATCTCCAACACATCCCTGCAATATCACCGATACGTCCCTGCAATATCTCCAACACGTCCCTGCAATATCTCCAACAAGTCCCTGCGATATCACCGACACGTCCCTGCGATATCTCCAACACGTCCCTGCGATATCACCGACACGTCCCTGCAATATGTCCAACACGTCCCTGCGATATCACCGACACGTCCCTGCAATATCTCCAACACATCCCTGCGATATCACCGACACATCCCTGCAATATCACCGACACGTCCCTGCAATATCTCCAACACATCCCTGCAATATCTCCAACACATCCCTGCAATATCACCAACACGGTCCCTGCAATATCACCGACACATCCCTGCAATATCACCAACACGTCCCTGCGATATCACCAACATGTCCCTGCAATATCTCCAACACATCCCTGCAATATCACCGACACGTCCTCGCAATATCACCGACACGTCCCTGCGATATCACCGACACGTCCCTGCAATATCACCAACATGTCCCTGCAATATCTCCAACACATCCCTGCAATATCACCGACACGTCCTCGCAATATCACCGACACGTCCCTGCAATATCTCCAACACGTCCCTGCGATATCTCCCACATGGTCCCTGCAATATCACCGACACATCCCTGCAATATCTCCAACACGTCCCTGCGATATCTCCAACACGTCCCTGCAATATCACTAACACGTCCCTGCAATATCACCAACACGTCCCTGCAATATCACCGACACATACCTGCAATATCACCGACACGTCCCTGCAATATCACCGTCACGTCCCTGCAATATCTCCAACACATCCCTGCAATATCACCGACACGATCCTGCAATATCACCGACATGTCCCTGCAATATCTCCAACACATCCCTGCAATATCTCCAACACGATCCTGCAATATCACCGACACGGTCCCTGCAATATCTCCCACACGGTCCCTGCAATATCACTGACACGTCCCTGCGATATCTCCGACAAGGTCCCTGCGATATCCCCGACACATCTCTGCAATATTTCCAACACGTCCCTGCAATATCACCGAGATCTGGGCTACTTTGTCAAATGTCCAGCACTATATTCTGAAAAGTTAGGGCATGAATTTATCAGGGGAACAGAGATTAATTTTCAAGGTTGTTCTCAGAGACCCCCAGGGAGAAAAGAAATATAGCATCTTCAATGAGCTGTGGGGTTCCTTTCACTGACCTACAGTAAGGGAGAATCAGCGGTAAAGGTACAGCGAAACATGTATCTCTTTGCTAGGAGCACAAGTCCATCAGAAAGAGGAGAGAGCGCCCACTCCCCCTGTAATGCCCACCTGCCGGAGAAAACACCTTCTGTCCCAGCTACAGCAGTGTCTGGGGACCCCACCTTAGCCTCCTCAACCACCCCAGGGCCATACGGCTTGAAACAGTTTGTTCTTGACTCCAAGAGACAGTCTGGAAACAAGAACATGTTAGACCACCCAGAGCGGAGGAGACGTGGTTACATGATTTGTATTGTTTAGGTTAGCAAGGAATTCTGTGGAGCCCTGTGAGCTCACAGTGAACAGCAGTGTTTAGTGTTGAAAGTGATCTCATTGTACCCACCCAGCAGACTGAACCAGCATATTTTACAACCATTGTTCTAAGTTTCACCATGTTGACTAAGCTCTGATAAAATCACTATTAACTACTACAGTGGCAAATATACATGATCCTGACTCTTGACAAAGAGCTGTACAGTATTCAGCAAGTGGAGTAAAAAATGACTCTAGTTACTTGGAGTGAGCAGTCACTAATACACTTCCGAATGGAAGGCTACAGGGGGAGTGGAGACACACTGGGTTCTTCTTGCACAGAACCAGCATAGGCTGCAATGGTTCAACAGATTCCCTCCAGTCTAAAACACTTGTGATACTTTGAGTGGGGTTCCCAACCTGGAGTCCACAGTCCCCTCGATATATGAGAGAGGTGTATGGCAAAAAAAATGTTTGGGACCCTCTGCTGTATAGAAATTCTGTTTGACTTGTTGCAAGCCTTCGGCATCTAATTTATATTGCAGCTTCCTCAGGCATAAAAGGTTCGGCAGACGCTGGAGATCTTGAGCAACACGTGGCAAGTGCTGGAGGAACTCGGGAGGAGACGGAGCATTTATGGAGGGGCATCGATGGTGGTTGTTTTGGGCCTGCTGAAGGACACTGGCCTGAAATGTGGACTGTTTATTTGCAAACATTGACGCTGCCTCGCCTGTTGAGTTCCTCCAGCATTGTGTGTGTGCTCCTTTCTTACCAGCGATTTTGCTGTCATATTGGAAATCATTCTTATCATGATTAAATAGATACTTAAATTACCCTCCCTTGAATAAAAGGCTACAGTCATTGACTAAAAGAACATTACCCTGATTGAGGAGTCAGTCTGTGATAATGCAGTGACTGTCACTTTATCTGATTAGCAACCTCTCTGTAATTAGCCAGTGATGTTTCAGCCTGTTGCAGGCGGGGTGTTGTGGTTTGTGCTGTTCAGTTCGTAGCTCGGTTGACTGGATTGTTTTGCACATTTTTCTCAGATTCCTTAGCCTTGCCGTATTCTTTGGCTGAGCAGCGATACTCAGAATCGGATGAGGAATTTCAGTTCCTTGAGGACGTCTCCACACATTCAATGTCCATGTCAGACATCAGTCAGGATCGGCAGCAGCAAAATGACGCGGGAGCTTCACTGCTGACCCACAGTCTGAAGCCCAGAAGCCAAGAGCAGCAATTGGATAGGTTGGAGGAGATGGTGGTGGCACTCAGCGCAATGCTGGACATGGTCAAAGCTCAGGTCAGTGAAAGACTGGTTCAAAAGCAAGAATAATTAACCACAGGTTTTTCTTCACTGAAGTGCATTACCACAAATGCTGACTGTCATTGGGGTACAGTTACACAATCACTGCCCCACACTGGGGAACAGTTACACAGTCACTGACCCTCACTGAGGTACAGTTACACTTGCACTGACCCTCACTGAGGTACAGTTACACAGGCACTGTCCCTCACTGGGGTACAGTTACACAGGCACTGACCCTCACTGGGGAACAGTTACACAGGCACTGCCCCTCACTGAGGTACAGTTACACAGTCACTGCCCCACACTGGGGAACAGTTACACAGACACTGACCCACACTGGGGAACAGTTACACAGACACTGACCCACACTGAGGTACAGTCACAATTGCACTTACCCTCACTGAGGTACAGTTACACAGGCACTGCCCCTCACTGGGGTACAGTTACACAGACACTGCCCCTCACTGGGGTACAGTTACACTTGCACTGACCCTCACTGAGGTACAGTTACACAGGCACTGTCCCTCACTGGGGTACAGTTACACAGGCACTGACCCTCACTGGGGTACAGTTACCCAGGCACTGACCCTCACTGGGGTACAGTTACACTGGCACTGCCCCTCACTGGGGTACAGTTACCCAGGCACTGACCCTCACTGGGGTACAGTTACACTGGCACTGCCCCTCACTGGGGTACAGTTACACTTGCACTGACCCTCACTGAGGTACAGTTACACTGGCACTGACCCTCACTGAGGTACAGTCACAATTGCACTTACCCTCACTGAGGTACAGTTACACAGGCACTGCCCCTCACTGGGGTACAGTTACACAGACACTGCCCCTCACTGGGGTACAGTTACACTTGCACTGACCCTCACTGAGGTACAGTTACACTGGCACTGACACTCACTGGTGTACAGTTACAATTGCAATTACCCTCACTGAGGTACAGTTACACAGGCACTGCCCCTCACTGGGGTACAGTTACACAGGCACTGACCCTCACTGAGGTACAGTTACACTGGCACTGCTCCTCACTGAGGTACAGTTACACAGGCACTGCCCCTCACTGGGGTACAGTTACACAGGCACTGACCCTCACTGAGGTACAGTTACACTGGCACTGACACTCACTGAGGTACAGTTACACTGGCAGTGCCCCTCACTGGGGTACAGTTACACTGGCACTGCTCCTCACTGGGGTACAGTTACCCAGGCACTGACCCTCACTGGGGTACAGTTACACTGGCACTGCCCCTCACTGGGGTACAGTTACCCAGGCACTGACCCTCACTGGGGTACAGTTACACAGGCACTGACCCTCACTGAGGTACAGTTACACAGGCACTGCCCCTCACTGGGGTACAGTTACACTGGCACTGACACTCACTGGTGTACAGTTATAATTGCAATTACCCTCACTGGGGTACAGTTACCCAGGCACTGACCCTCACTGGGGTACAGTTACACAGGCACTGACCCTCACTGAGGTACAGTTACACTTGCACTGACCCTCACTGAGGTACAGTTACACTGGCACTGACACTCACTGGTGTACAGTTACAATTGCAATTACCCTCACTGGGGTACAGTTACCCAGACACTGACCCTCACTGGGGTAGTTACACAGGCACTGTCCCTCACTGGGGTACAGTTAGACTGGCTCTGACCCTCACTTGGGGTATAGTTACACTGACAATGATAATCACTGGGACACAGGTGCACTGGCACTGATCTTCACTGGGTATAGTTGCACTGGCACTGACCCTCATTTGGGCACAGTTACAGAGGCACTGAACCTCACGGGGGTACAGTTACACTTGCAATGGCCCTCACTGGGGTACAGTTGCACTGGCACTGTCCCTCATTGGGGTACAGTTAGACTGGCTCTGACCCTCACTTGGGGTATAGTTACACTCACGATGACCATCACTGGGACACAGGTGCACTAGCACTGATCTTCACTGGGTACAGATACACTGGCACTGACCCTCACTGGGGTAGTTACACAGGCACTGTTCCTCACTGGGGTACAGATACACTGGCACTGACCCTGACTGGGTACAGTTACTCTGGCTCTGACCCTCACTTGGGTTATAGTTACACTGACAATGGCCCTCACTGGGGTACAGTTACGCTGGCACTGATCCTCACTGGGGTACAGTTACATATTCACTGCCCCTTACTCTGAGCTTCGCTGGGGCACAGCCATGCATGCACTGTCCACGACCAATGGTTTATTCCGATTTCATGTCAGATCCGGATTTCGCTCACGTAAACAGTGACACGGACTGGCATGACAAGAGGCTGTTTTGCTTTTATTTTTCCTGCTGTCTCGTGAGTTGGGAGCAAACACCAGGTCCCAGGCAAGCAGCAAGAATGGAGTTACTACTCGATTGACACATTGTAATGTCTGCCTAAATTCTGCCTTTTAGTTCCTGGATCCCGCAGGTGAATCCTGAGTCTGGATCATAAGGCTCAGTTCAGATCTTGTTGACTCTTTCTTTGTTACACTAATCCTTTTGCTCCTCTCAAGGTAGCTGTGCTTGGATTTGATAAAGGGTTATGAGACAAAATCCCTCAGTGATGACATCCGAGGAAGACTGAACCTGGCTCCCCAAACAACCCAGTGGACGACTGTAAATCCTCCTGGCTCTGGCTGCAGCAGAAGAACACCCCACCTGTGTCTCTGCAGTGAAAGGCCACAATCCCACCATCAGCACTCTTCCCCCGATCCGCGGCCTCAGCAGGAGGCTGCTCCTTCCGGGAATGCCGTTGCTGTCGTGTTAGTGACCGGTTGCCTTCCTTCCCTGTGTAGAATTCGGAACTGCTGCTCCGGGTCGAGCTCCTTGAGGCATGTGAATGCAGGAAACCTGTGTGCTCGTGGCAGGGGAGGGAATACGAGGAGGGCCAGTCGTGGGTCCTGGATGCCTGCAACACCTGTGTCTGCACCAGGGGGGAGATGAGCTGCTCAAAGCGGAGCGACAGCCCCCTCTGTCAGGGTGAGTTACACACCGTGGGTCGAGGAGAAGAGAAGGGATGCTGTAAACCCAGTCCGCATGACATCTTATGCACGATGTTCACGTTGATTATGTAGTATAACAGAATATATGAATTGGGCCAAAATCAGAGTCAGGTTTTGTGGTAAGCAGAATGCCGGGTGAAACGCCAAGTCTTTGGGGTAACTGCAAGTCTGTGTATTTGCTGTTGCCCTGCTCACACTGGAGTGCTCGGTGGTTCCGATGCTTTTTGTTTGCTGGTGGGGGCAGGGGGGATTGTTGTTCGCCGCTGCTTACGCGTGGGAGGGGTAAGTTGGGAGGGTATTTGGGGTTCTGACGTCTAACTGTCATTCATGCTTTGGGACACTTCTCTGTTTTTATGGATGTTGGCGAAGAGAAAGCATTTCAGGATGTATATTGTGTACATTTCTCTGACATCAAATTGGACCTTTGAACCTTTGAGGTTTAGTATCATTGGCGTACATTATGAAATTTGTTGTTTTGTGGCCGCAGTGCAGCGCAATGTATAAAAGCCTATGAATTACAATAAGAAATATATACACGCATTAAAATATATAAGTGATCCAAAAAGAGACAAGAATAGTAAGGTAGTGTTCATGGGTTGGTTCATTTCAGTTCAGAGATCTGATGGCAAAGGGGAAGAAGCTGTTCCCAAAGTACTGAGAGTGGGTCTTCAGGCTCCTGTAATGTCTCCCCGATGCTGGCAATAAGAACAGGGCATGTCCTGGTGATTGGGATCCTCGCTGATGGATGCCACCTTTTTTGAAGATGTCCTCGGGGCCGGGGAGGCTAGTGCCCGTGATGGAGCTGGCTGAGTTTCCAACCATCTGAATGTCCGACCGTGCACTTCCGTTCTCTCACTCCACTTGCTCCAGTCTCAGTTCTGTCAGCATTTCTCTCTGCTCTCTGTCCCCGCCTCAGATGCTCACCTGTGTCCGCAGGTTCACATTCCCATCGAGTCCCTGGTAGGCACATTTCTTGTGGATGCTGTACTTGATTTTTGGTGTCCTTTTGATGTTGGCCGTTTGTGATGCTCACCCACACAAGTAGAACTATTCTAAATGTTTTCTGTCATACTGTTTAATTATTCCTGCTGCTGTTAGGTCACCTTCTCAGCCTTCACTCTTTCAGAGGAGATATCCAGACTGAGCCTGACTTCCAGGACCGTCCTTGTAGATCTTTCCACTCTCTTCGGTCCTCTACCTTCTGTCTGTGATGGGGAGACCCGAACTGTACACAGCACTGCAAGTATGCGCTGACTCAGGTCTGTTACTGGTTTTCTCTAACTCCTCGACTTCTCGTACTTTTCTCTTTAGAAATCAGCATAGGAGCAGGTGTGAGCCACCCAGCCTCTCTGGTCAAGATCGTGACACTATCCTACCTCCTTTCTATTTGCCTGCACTGTTCCTCGTCCATCGACTTCCGCGATGGGAGCCCATGCTGGCGCTATGTACATTGGCTTTCTGTGGGGAGTGTACAAGGACACCCAGTCTCCTTTAAAGACATTACCCAATCTCTCACCGTCCAAAAAACCTCCAGTTTTGTGTGGATAATTTCACCGTTTTCCGAGGGTACATTGTAGCTGCCATGTTCTCGCCTGGCAGGAAGCTGACCACCCCCCTCCTCAGGTCATCGCTGTGGATGGCCTGACAATGAGAGGCTGGCAGATATTTACTGTGATAGATGTCAGCTGCAGAGAAGCCCAGGTAGTTGAAATGCTCACAGTTAACCCCAACACCATCAAACGGGACTCGATTGTAACCATCTGCATTGAATCCAGCCACGTCAAAGTCTGCTCTTGCGTCGTGCTCCCCTTTCTATTGCGGCCGGTGAGGTTGAATCCAGTGTCCCTGTGGAACCCATCTCGGTTGTACCCCTGTTTATCAAACCCGTACTTGTCGAACTCTCGTCCATCGCTTAGGCCGCTAAAGATCTGTCCATTCGGACCTAACAGTGCCTGTCCATAACATGTTGGGTTAAACGCCATCGTCCGCCTTTCTGTCTGGTCCAGGCCCTCACTTAGCCTATCGGTAAGCACTGCAGCCTCTCTAAATCCTCCACCTCACTCACAATTTCACCAAGTTCTATACCGCAGGCAAACCTGGAAATATAACTTTGCTCCCCCAGCCAACACGTTGACACGATTATGAGTGGGGGGGAAGGGAGTGAGAGCCCAAGATGCAAGGCTGCAGTAACAACCGGTCTCGGCCCGCCAACCTGAGAAAGATCTGTTTGTTCCCATTCATTTGTTCAATAACCTTGACAGTAAATTACCTCACTCCCCAACTCTGTGTACTGTAGTCTTGTTGACCAAATTCCTGTATGAGACCTTCCAGAAAATGCAGACCCTCCACATCCACTGTTTCCACCTTATGTGTTTTACCACTCACATCGTAAGGCATTGACAATTAAAACGGCCTTTGCTGAATCTAAGTCTCACTGGGAAAGTGAGCCCATAAACCGTGTTCAAGCTCCCAGTGCAGTTGAGGAATTCCTTCACTCTGAAGGACAGGTTGACGATGCTCCGCTATAACAAAGGGAATGGGGGGGGAGGGGGAGTTGGTTATGGGGTGAGGCATTAATCCAAATTCTCACTTCCGTTTCAGGCAGAGAGGCCAGGGAACCTTGTCCCCCACTACCAATATCAACTTCCTGACCCTTCTCTCGGCTGCCTCGTGTTTTCTGAACTTTCTGCTTTGTTCCTAGATCCCTGTTCTAGCAACCCGTGCAAGAATGGGGGAGTCTGTCACCCACTCCCCTCTGACTCCAGGATACAACCTTCAGGATTCACATGCAGTTGCCCAGCGACATCCACAGGGCACCTATGTGAAGACAGCTTGGTCCAGGTAATGATGTTGTCCATGGAAATGCCTGAAATTATTCATCTTTGTAGAAAACGGTCAACACACAGTCCAAAGTGATAGTTGGTTCATTGAGAATCTCAGACCTGTGAAGGTCTAGCCATGTTGTTCTCTAATGAGATACGTTCCTGCAGGCATCAGACACTCCCAATGTGGTCCATCTTTATTAGTGATACCCTACAAGACTCCTTCTCTCCCACTACTCTCTCCAAAGCCTCCTGACTTCCCTTCCTCTTCCACGTCCAATACCATGGGGAGAGGGTCAACACTAGCTGGTCAGTTCCAGGCACTTTAGCACATTGGTGCAGGGGATTTCTTCATGACCATTTGACAGATGATTACCTCATTCTTTCCGGTTGGCTCCGCAGGTTTGTACGTTGCCTTGTGTTCAAGGTCACTGCAGCGGGGGATTCACCGTTCCCACGAGACGCTGGTTCTTCAGCATCTCCTCTGGCCTGTGTGAAGAGTTTAATTACAATGGCTGTGGTGGCAACAGCAACAACTTTGAAACACACGAGGAGTGCAGGAAGAGGTGCGAGGCGGGAGCTTGCTGCTACCGCCAGCCAAGGTTGCCCAACATTCCAATTGGTTACGACCACGAAGGCTATGATCGCTATGGGTACAACGTATCCGGCGTGGACCGGAGTGGAAGGCAAGTGGTGGCATTTAACCCAGTACGCTCTGGGCCCGCGCTGTTTGGTCCCAATGGGCAGGTCTTTAGCGGCCTGAGCGATGGACGAGAGTTCGACAAGTACGGGTTTGATAAACAGGGTTACGACCGAGATGGGTTCCACAGGAACACTGGGTTCAACCTCACCGGCCACAACAAGAAAGGGGAGCACGATGCAAGAGCAGAGTTTGACGCGGCCGGATTCGATGCAGACGGTTACAATCGAGCACAATTTGACTGCGTTGGGGTTAACCGTGAGGGTTTCAACTACCTGGGCTTCTCCGCAGCCTACATCTATCACTGTGAGTATCTGCCAGCCTCTCACTGCCAGGCCATCCACAGAGGTGATCTGAAGAGGGAGGTGGTCAGCTTCAAGCCGGGCCAGAGGTGCGAGGACGTTCAGTGTGGCCAGGGCTGTGGCTGCACCTTCCACGGTCGCTCCTACCGCTTCGGAGAGTCCTTTGAGTATGGCTGTGAGATCTGCCTGTGCAGCTACACCGGGGTGACAGAGTGCAACTGTCGGCACGTTAGTCAACGCAAGGAGATCCGGGACATGACGGCTGAGGAGATGATGGCTTACCAGGCAGCAATACGGGATATCTACTACAAGCAAGGTAAAGTCCAATCCTTACTACGCATTGCCTGCAGTTTCTATTCAGGTTCATTGGGCATCCCTGGCAGGGGCAGCATTGCTTTGAACAAATGGCAATTCTTGAAGCAGGGTACAGGGAGGGTGCTGCGTAGACATTGCAATGGTGTGAAGGGAACCTCAATTCTGCTTCCAAGCCAGAAGGTTGGTGGTGACCTGGAGCCAGTGGACATCCTACATGTCTGCTTTTTGTCCTTTAAGATGATGATAGAGGTCACAGATTTGTAAAACATTGTCAGCAAAGCCTTTGTAGCAGGAACACAGACTGGACTTCTTTTTTGTGGCTGGGATGTTCAAAGGGAGTCAATGTCTAGTGGTGAATGTGGCCTGCCATCATCTTAATGGCATCAAGTCTTCTGAGTCTTGTTGAAGCTTCATTCATCTCGGCAAGGGGAGAAGAGTATTCCCTAGCATTCCCTCTGTGCCTTGGATTGGCAGAGAGTCTTTGGAAAATGCAAATGAGTGCAATATTGTATGTGCCTGAAAAGTAATAGCATAGTGTTTCTTGGGGGAGTCCTGATTTAGCCAACCAGATCTTTGAGCTTCTGAACCTCATATGCATGTGCATTTATGAATGTAGGTGCTGCATTGTGACTTCCTCCATTAATTAATTTATTTATTGAGCTACACCTTGGAAGGCCTTCAAGCCACACAGTCCAGCAATCCCTCAATTTAACCCTCACCTAATCATGGGACAATTTACAATGACCAGTTAACCTACCTTTCCACCGTGGGAGGAAACCGGAGCACTCGGAGGAAACCCACGTGGTCACACGGAGAACGTGCAAACTGCTCAGAGGCAGCGGCGGGAATTGAACCCGGGTCACCTGTACTGTAAAGCGTTGTGCTAACCATGCTGACATGTTCTCAAGACCCAAGTTACTGCACTGCCACAGCTGCAGAGTATTTAGATTGGCACCTGTTCACCTGCACAGGGATAAAAGAAAAATGGAGGACTATGCAGGAGGGAAGCATCTTGGAGTAGGTTAAAATGTCAGCACAACATTGAGGGTTTCTGTCCCATGTTCCATGTTCGTTTTACTTAACGATGACAAAATCAAATGAACTAATCATCCACAAACAACAGCAAATCTGCAGATGCTGGAAATCCAGGTAACACACACAAAATTCTGGAGCAGCTCAGGGTACAGGAAAAGGGTACAGTCGAAGTTTCAGGCCGAGACCCTTCCGCAAGACTGGAGAAAACAAAGATGAAGAGTAGATTTAAAAGGTGGGGGGAGCAGAGGGAGAAGCACAAGGTGATAGGTGAAGCTGAGAGGGGGAGGGGTGAGGTAAAGAGTTGGGAAGTTGATTGGTGAAAGACATACAGGGCTGGAGAAGGGGGAATCTAGGAGAGGACAGAAGGCCATGGAAGAAAGAACAGTGGGGAGGAGCACCAGAGAGAGGTGATGGGCAGGCAAGGAGATAGGTGAGGAGGGAAAAGGGGATAGGAATGGTGAAGGGGGGTGGCATTACTGGAAATTCAAGAAATCGACTTTCATGTCATCAGGTTGGTGGCTACCCAGATGGAATATAAGGTGTTGTTCCTCCAACCTGAGTGTGGCCTCATCACGACAATAGAACAGGCCATGGATTGACGTATCAGTATGGGAATGGGAAATTAAATTAAAATGGGTGACCACTGGGGGATCCCACTTCTTCCGGCAGACGGAGCCTAATCATTCATTAGGTTATTTCTCTGTGGGATCTTAATGTGGCCAAACTGGCAATATGCTTCTGATATTGCACTGCCTTCTATGTCACTTTGGCTGTGAGGAGCTTTGAGATGCTACAAGGAGATAAAGACACAAAAGCAAATTCTTAACACTTCACTGTCACTCTGCAGGTATCTGGGAGGAGTTTGCCAAAATTAGAGCACAGTACTCACCACAAGCCAATGGACAGTTCACCTTCCTCCCCTGGCACCGTTACTTCCTCCGGATGGTGGAACGAGAGCTGCAGAAGGTATCATGTGACATCAGCATCCCATATTTTGAATGGACCATTGATGCGGGTTCGATGGAAAGCTCTACAGCATGGCAAGGAAACTTTTTTGGAGCGAATGGAAACTCTGAGACAGACTGCGTCTCCTATCACCCTTTCCAGCAGGACACTGAATGGGTACCTTGCCTCCGTCGGCATTTCAACCTTTCCATCACTTTACCAGATGCCATCAACATTCAGCTGATATTAGCAGAGCAAGACTTCGCCCAGTTCTCCATTCAAATGGAAGCCATCTCAGGGCTCTTCCACCTCTGGGTTGGAGGTCACATGGCCTCTCCTTTCAGCCCATACGATCCAATTTTTCTGTCTCATTATGCATTTATAGATAAACTTTGGAGCCACTGGCAAGACCGCAGCCCTAGTGGTCTGCCCCGTTACCCCTCTGATCTTCGATATGTGAAGATGAAGCCGTTTGACATTGCCCCAGATGACCTCTTGTTATCTCAGCAGCAGCTTTGCGCCATTTACGTTCCAGTCACACTTGGTGCTCCCTGCAACTATACAAAGGCCAATTCTCACCACCATGACCAGAACAGCTATAACAGGAAAGATTTTGATCAAAGTGTTCAACCAGACACACAAAAAACTTATGATATTCATGGGTATGACTGTCAAGGTTATGATCGCCATGGCTACGACCAGACTGGTTGGGATCGTAATGGTTATGGCAGAGACCATTTCAACCGGGACGGTTTTGACATCGAAGGATTTGATGTTTCAGGATACAATCGGTATGGTTTCAATCGGTCTCTGGTCACACCATTTGGAATGAGGAAAGATGAGACCTATTTACCTTATGTTAAGGTAGAAGTTATTGAGTCTCTTTTTGATGGTGGCTATAACACTTACGGCTATAACAAGTTTGGCTTGGATAAGAATGGTTTTGATGTGTTTGGTTTTGATAAGAGTGGGTATGACAAAGACAACTGCAATTATTTCTTTAGAGGTCCTCATCACATGAGGTTCTACTTCTTCGTGCAGCAGCAGCTCCACATGGCTAACACAGAGCAGCTGCTCAATATTAAACGTATCTGCCCGCCAATAACCTCACTCCCAAATTGGTGGCTTGTTCAGAACTGGATGGTCATTGATGTGCAAGACACAATCACAGTCATACGGCACTTTGAACAGAAGTGGGCTTCAAGTCATCCTTTTGACAATGGATATATCCCCAACATCTCCTCAGTGAAAGACAGTGGCCTTTGGCTTCCTGTAACGCCTGACCTCAGGTAAGTGTCAACGTAACCGTTGATTTTCTAACTGTTTGACTGTGATCCCAATACTGTTAATGAAGGAGATTGAGATCTCTGTTGTTCCAGTATATTTCCACAACCAGCATGGACCTTTTGTTCTCTTTACACTGTGTCTGTCTATTAAATTAGTTTCATTTAACCTCTGAATTCTGCTGCATCATTGAGAATAGAAACATCTCCTCAAAACTACAATCTCCTATCACAGGAGAAATCTGTATCCCCGCTCTCTGGATTTAATATTCTTTATGCAATGTTAACCTGAAGGGCACATTGTTTTTGTGGGTGACCTCACCTTGCATCTGGCTAGTTTGATCATTCTTTATTCCAACGATAGTGGAATATCACTTATTCCAATGAACATTCCAAAGGAACATCTTTATTCCAATGATAGTGTGTATACATTGGGGTGTAATTACCTGCCAGGGACAATTGGGTCCAAAGTTGTAACTATATTGTAAATACATTTTCTCACACTTATTTACATATTGTCAGCTGCCAGCCCTATAATGCAAAAAGGCATCTGGAAAACATATTAAATCTACAGTATTTGATTTGATTACTTTTTCAAAAACCTTGATCTTTACTTATAATTTACTTTGAACTTTGAACAATAAGTGCAGTTAACTGTCATCCCCTCCATCATCAGATTTCTGAACGGTCCTTGAACACTATTTCAACACTGTTTCTCTATACAAACATGAGAAATTCTGCAGATGCTGGAAATCCAAAGCAACACACACAAAATGTTGGAGGAACTCAGCAGGTCAGGCAGCGTCTATGGAAATTAATAAACAGTCAACATTTCAGACTGAGATCCTTGTTCAAGACTCATCATTTCTTTTTTTCAATAATTTATAGTAATTGTGTGGCTTTGCCCTGTACTGCTACTACAAAACAAAGTTTGCATCATATAAGACAAAGATAATAAACCTGATTGATTTAATCAGAAATCATTGCTATTTCTCCATTGATTTAACATTGTTGAAAAAGTTTTTTTAAGAATAAAAGACAAACTGTTTGTAAGGGAATATCAAAAAGTGTAAAACATGTTTTTACTCTTGTGATCAAACTAACTTACAGCCCATTATGCCAATGGTGGTTATGCCAGCAATGAAGGTCCTTCTTCTCAGTCTATGGCCACTCAGATGTAGAAGGACTCTTCATTGCTGTTTCCATAACAGTTTTGTTTTACCAGTCTGGGTTGTTGGCCCTGAGCTGAACCCTTGGAGGACTGGTGGGCCATTCTTAACCTTTCACCTGTTTGGCAAGGGTGAAACAACCAAAAGCCAAAGCATAAAGCCCTGACTCCAGCCAATGTAGCTCTCTGGGTCATTGTGGCACACAAGCCTCCAAACCTCAACAAGGCTGTGGTCCTCTTGGAGGTCTGGTGGTCAAAGGGAACAACTTAATCTTTAGAGCTTCTAGATACTCACAATGATGGTGAGTATGACTTGTGCACAGTTCTGGGCTGATTGTGAGTATGACTTGTGCTCGGCTCTGGGTTGATGGTGAGTACGACTTGTGCACAGTTCTGGGCTGATGGTGAGTATGACTTTTGCACGGTGCTGTGCTGATAATGAGTATGACTTGTGCTCGGCTCTGGGCTGATGGTGAGTATGACTTGTGCACAGTTCTGGGCTGATGGTGAGTATGACTTGTGCTCAGCTCTGGGCTGATGGTGAGTACGACTTGTGCACAGTTCTGGGCTGATTGTGAGTATGACTTGTGCTCGGCTCTGGGTTGATGGTGAGTACGACTTGTGCACAGTTCTGGGCTGATGGTGAGTATGACTTTTGCACGGTGCTGTGCTGATAATGAGTATGACTTGTGCTCGGCTCTGGGCTGATGGTGAGTATGACTTGTGCACAGTTCTGGGCTGATAGTGAGTATGACTTGTGCTCAGCTCTGGGCTGATGGTGAGTATGACTTGTGCACAGTTCTGGGCTGATGGTGAGTATGACTTGTGCACAGTTCTGGGCTGACGGTGAGTATGACTTGTGCACAGCACTGGGCTGACGGTGAGTATGACTTGTGCACAGCTCTGGGCTACAGTTCAGTGTTTCTCATACTAGAGCAAAAAGCTCTGGAATGCTGCTTTGTACTGAAAATTACTGATACTAAAAATATTCACGATCATCTGCATTGATTTTGGATGAACAGTGCAAATAAAGTCTACAGAAATGTTGTCTTTATGCTCCTATAGATGTATATAAAACACAGAAAACTGCTTGCTTTTCTTTTTATTTCGAGATACAGCACAGAAACAGGCCAGTGAGCTAGTGCCACCCAATTACACCCATAACATATTAACCTGTGTGTCTTTGTAATGTGGGAGGAAACTGGAGTACACAGAGGAACCCCACACAGTGTCAGGGAGAATGTACAATCTCCTTACAGGCAGCAGCAGGAATTGAACCTGAGTCACTGGCGCCATAATAATGTTATGCTAACTACTGCGCTACTGAGCCGCCCTAAAATGCGAAGTTTTATGTTCCGCTTTCCCTACTGCAGCTGTGCCTATAGGCAAACTAACTCCCACTTTGCCTTTCGATCTGATTCTTGTCTACTTAAAATGACTCTTAGATAAACAGTACTTCCATGTTAATATCTCATCCATGTTTTTCAATCCCACTGTGGCCTTCTCTCCCTTATCTCTAATCTCCCAATTGTAATTCCACCATTTAGCAGCCATTTCCTTGTTGTTCAGAACTCAAGCTTTGAAACCCTTCTACAAATGACCATGCTGCCTTATTAATGACCTTTTCCCCTTCAAAATCTTCCTTAATAGTTATTTCTTTGACAAGTCCTTGTTATGTGCTTCTGTGTCATACATTGTTTCAGGAATACTCCAGTGAAGCCCTTGGGGACATAATGCTGTGCCAGAAGTGCTTTATAAATGCACATTGTTGTTGTTTTGGCTGAGTGTGATGTTGTCCCAGCAGAGGAATGTCCCTTCTACCATCAGAATCAGAATCAGAATCAGACGTAAAATCACCGGCATACATCATGAAATTCGTTAACCTTGCAGCTGCAGTACAAAGCAACACATGATACTTAAACAAAAACTGAATTACAGTAAGTATATATATATGTATATTAAATAGCTAAAGTAAGTAGTGCAAAAAACAAATAAAAAAGTAGTGAGGTAGTGTTCATGATTTCAATGTCCATTCAGAAATCGGGTGGCAGAGGGGAAGAAGTTGTTCCTGAATCGCTGAGTGTGTATCTTCAGGCTTCTGTACCTCCTACCTGATGGTAACAGTGAGCAGAGAGCATGTCCTGGGTGATGGGGGTCCTTTATGATAGAAGCCACTTTTCTAAGGTACCGCTCTTTGGAGATGTCTTGGCTACTGTGAAGGCTAGTACCCATGATGGAGCTGACTAACCATGATGCCTACCTACACTAATCCCATTTGCCTCTTTGGCCAGTGTCCCTCTGTTCCTTTCCTATCCAAGTATCTGTCCGAATGGTTTTAAAATGCTGCAATTGTGTCTGTCCTTACCACGTTTTTGGTATTTTACTCCATAAACCCACTACTCCCTGTGTGGATAATCTTGCCCATTATCTAAAATTCACCCCTCTCATGTTAAACCTACACACCCCACCCCACCCCCAGTTCTTTACTACCCCACCCTTTTGCCTTTCTTAATTGTTTCAGCATCGTGCTTCAGCTTCCTACTGAAATATTTAAGGAGAACTCAAGGAGGAACCTCTTCACTCAGAGTGTGGAACAAGCTGCCAGCGGAAGTGGTGAATACGAGCTTGATTTCAACAATTAAGAGAAGTTTAAGGAGGTGTATGGAAGGTTATGGTCCAGGTCGATGGGATTAGGCAGTTCAGCAGAGACTAGATGGGCTGAAGGGCCTGATTCTGTGCTGTATGCTCTTTGACTATGACCATGTTTAATCCCTTGACCCTCCGATTTCCGTGAGCCATTCCATGTTTTGCCGACATTCCCCTCCCGGTTTTTCTCTTGCCTTGCAGGTTTTGCTTTGAGCTGCACTGGTATTCCGGCTGCCCGATAGGCACCCAGCCGATCAACTGCCCCGACCTGTGCCAGCACACCGAGTGCCTGGGGTTCCCGAATGCAGAGTGCCGCGTCCACCGCTGCGGAGCCTGCTTCAGCGAGTGGTACGACCGAACAACGGGCCGCCACGTCATGTGTCAGGGTTGGTCGCCAGCATTTCCTGCTCAATCAGTTAGATCTGTGCGGTGGATGGGTTGGGGGCCAGTCCATGACTGAGTGTTAGAAGGGTGGTTCTGAAGGAGGATTTGCCATAGGTTGTGGGGAGGGAGGATAAACATTTGGTTTGGGTTACTGGAATTATGGCAGCTCTAGGAGCCATCCAAGATAATGCTGGTTCCTAGAGCAATCCCACTGATTTATCTTTCTCTCTCTCTCTCTTTCCCCTTCTCTCTCTCTCATCCAGTAACACCTCCTGATTCACCTACTTGTGTGTGAGGAGTGTTTGCAGTGGCCTATTAACCAGCCCCTTGGGGTGTGATAGGAAACCAGGGTACGGCCGTGGTAGCCCATAGTAGGCACAGGGAGACCCTGGGGGTCAGGACACTGGAGGTGCGAGTATCTGTGAGGAACTGATGGGGCTCAACTGAGGTGGGCTGAGGAGGTTCAGCTAGACTAAGGTGAAGTGAGGCGGGGGTGGGTGGTGTCCACAAGTAGATGCAGGAAGGCGGTCGGTGAATAGACGGGGCAATCTCTTTGTGAGTTGATGGGAGTTTCACTCTGAATAGATGGGGATCACTCTGCGAATAGACTGGGGGGGGGTCATTCTCTGAATAGACTGGGGAGTTCACTCTGAAAAGACAGTGGGGGGGAATCACTGTGTGAATAGATGGAGCGGGATTCACCCTGTGAATAGGTGGGGGTGGGTATTCACTCTGCAATTAGGGATGTCACTCTGCTAATAGAAGGGGGGTGCACTCTGCGAATAGACGAGGGGAGGTTGCTCAGCGAATAGACGGGGTGTCATTCAGCAAATAGGCGGGGTGGTCGCTCTGCAAATAGATAAGGGGGGGTTTGTTCTGTGAATAGACGAGGGAGTCACTGCAAATAGACGGGGGTGTCGCTCTACAAATAAACTGGGGGGTGGTGTCACTCTGCAAATGGGCAGCAGAGGGGTAATATCAATCCCTTAGCAACATGTCCAACCCTAATGATGGAGGGTCCTGATGGTCTGCATTCGCTGATAATCCCAACTTCAAACAGTGTTGCGATAAGGTAATTACTGAACCCAGACTGCAGCAGTGGCACATGAGGGAGTAGATGCATGAGAAATTACTCTGTGAAACACTTGAGCTGGTTCTTGTGCTGTGATGTTCATATCTGATGGTTAAAATTCCTCATGCTTGGCTCTGTTGATAAGTGCTGTGTATATCCTGCCAATGACTTTAATCATCGTTTGCAGCTTTCGCTAAATGCTGCACTCACCAGTCCACGAGTGCATTTTAATTCCTCTCAGAATGTGCCTCCCCCATGATTTAGCTGGCAGCCGGCACCACTGCATCTTTTCTCATTCTCTTTACGACTCTTAATTTTCTTCGTCCTAGGTTGCATAGATGACATGGGTATGGGTCACGTGGATGGTTCGAGCTGGCAGTCTGGATGCCAGCTGTGCATGTGCCAGGGTGGTGCTGTGTCTTGTTCGAAGCTGCCCTGTCCAGACCCTGGGAACTGCCAACACCCAGCCCAGGACCTGAGTCAATGCTGTTCTTCTTGTGATGGTATAGCCTGTTTCCCATCCAACGCTCCCTGAAGCTAACTCAGTGTAATCAAAACAGCTTAAACGTTCAGAGGGGTATCGAAAGCTAAAAGCAGCAAGGGCAAGAATGGCGAGATCTAAAATAATCCAGTTTCTCTTTTCCTCTGGAAACTGTCTCTGTAAACCTCACTCTCCCACCCTTCCCCACCACTTTTCACCTCTACACCTCTCTACCCCCTGACTGGAAATAGGAGGAACTGGAACTTACTCAAACAAGAGAAAATCTGCAGATGCTGGAAATCCAAGCAACGCACACAAAATGCTGGAGAAACTCAGCAGGCCAGGCAGCATCTATGAGGAAGAAGTACAGCTGACGTTTCGGGCCAAGAACCTTCAGCAGGAAGGGTCCAGCCAAAGGGTCTCAGCCCGAAACATCAACTGTACTTTTTTCCCATATATGCTGTCTGGCCTGCTGAGTTCCTCCAATATTTTGTGTGTGGAACTAGAACTTTTATGGATCTTTGCCTATATTCTGCTGTGCTTGCCTCTAGACCAGGGGTTCCCAACCTTTTTTATGCCATGGAGCCTTACCGTTAACTGAGGGATCTGTGGACCCCAGGTTGGTAACCCCTGCTCCAGACTCTCGTCCTTTTCTTTACTGCAGCTTGCTGCTTGTCTTTCTGCCATCAAACCAGAGGATCTCCACCCACATCCACACAAAAAAAACAGTAATAGACCTCATGGGAGTGTTGGGGGGGTGGTGGTTGGGAACTGCTGAGCAGGAGGTTTCAGTGTTACAGAAAATTTGGGAAGGGACTTGGGAAGTGGGAGGGGGAGGGAAGGAAAGGAAAGGAAATGACCTAGCAGAGAGGCAAAAGGGTATAGCAAATGGGGTTGGGGAAAGGGGAATGGAGGAAGAAGAACAGCAAGAGAGGGAGTAACTAATGGAATGGGGAGGAACTGAATGATTAACTCAGGGATTTGTGAAGACTACAGAGAGATTACCTCAAAAAGTAAATTGGAAAAGTGTTAACAAGCAGTTAAAGTTAGAAAGATTAAATTGGTGGAAGGATATAATTTTGCATGTTGAGATAAGAGAATTAGAAGTTGTCATATGTTGGGAGTTTTATAGAGAAAGTGAGGATCAGTTGGAATAACTAATGGAGCAATAAAGAGATGGGAGTATTGAATTTGGAGGACAGTGTATGGGATTGATTTTAGGGAGAGTCTACGAGTTGTCTGTAAATTGATAGAATGGAGCAAGGTTTTAAATTGGTATTTTAATCCTAACAAAAGCAGCAGGGCAGCACACTGGCCAGAAGAAAGGACATTAATTTTCACCTATATCTGGACTGGGATCTTGAATATGCAAAAAATTGCCAATTATCTTTTCCCTGTTAAAGGTTGCAACTACAACGGCCAGACTTTTCAGAATGGAGATTCAGTCGTCATCGACGCTTGCATGTCCTGTGTGTGTCTGGTGAGTGAATAACTGAAAAAACTGGCACTGTCACGGGAAGGAGGGAGAGTCACTGCCTTCAGGGGAAGCGAGGGTGTGTCAGACCTTAAGGGGCAGGCAGAGGGAGAGTCAAAACATTCGAGGGAAGGGAAAGTCTGTTTTTTCAGGGAAAGGGAAGGGAGAGAGTCAGCTCTTGCCGGGAGGGGGGCAGGGAGAGAGTCAGTACATCCAGGGGAAAGGAAACTTGAATGGAAGGAGCAGGAGAGCCTAGGTCTTCAGTGGAGGGGAGACATTCAGCACCTTCAGGGGAGGACAGAGAGAGTCAGCACCTTCAACAGTCAGCTGGGGTAATGAAAACATAATAGGCATTTTGGATAGTTAGGTATGCAGTGATGCCAGTGGCTGATGAGATGCATGATCTTCTTTTGAAGAACGGAGATATTTCCTGTGCGCCTGTGCCGTGTCAGACTCTGAGCTGTAAGGATGTTGTGCAGAAACCAGGATCTTGCTGTCCGGAGTGCGCCCGAGGTGAGCACTGGGGAGTTTTCACTGATCTGTCTAACATTTTTTTCCCAAGTTACATCGACGATGGTCCTGCTGAAGGGTCTCAGCCCAAAACATCGACCATTTACTCTTGTCCATTGACACTGCCTTACCTGCTGAGTCGCCCCAGCATTTTGTCTGTATTGCTTTGATGTCCAGCATCTGCAGATTTTCTCTTGTCAGTTCAACTAGAGTTGGAGTTGCTGGTTTTGGAGACTTTGCTCAATTTGGCTGCATGAAGCAAATTTAAAATGGCAACAGATCTCTGCAGATTCCAGTGAAAGCGCTCCACAATCCATCATATTTGATGGAGTTGAAGGCTCTGAGGTACACTTGGATATGACATGCAATGAAGATCATGTCCAGTGTAGCTCTAGTTAAATGGAATCTGCAATGCAGCTCAGAGAGCTGCTCTTCATCTACTGAGAGGGGGAACATGGAGATGACTTTCCCTGTGACAGGCAGCATAGAGACCTCATCCCCTGCAGTTACATCTGTCAAATTTTTCTCCTTTCTTGACGCTGGTCACAATTACAGCTGCTCTAGAACATTCTCCTCTTTCCAGGTTGACTGGGAACTTGTTAGTTAATTTCCGCACTGCCGAGTTTCATAACTTCAGGGATGTCATCTGCTCCCTTTCAGCAACCATGTGGCATTTTTGATTTTTGTTGATCGGAAGTGGCAGTAAGGGTGGATTGGATGTACTATAGGCTGGAGTAAAGGGAACTCGTGTCAAGGGCAGTCATAGTTGAGGAGGCTTAGGACCATGTTTATGGAGGGAACAGAATGGATTAGTTTATCAACAGTCCAATGGTCTTTAGTAGATGTCAAGGTATGATTGATGTTCCTAAATTTCACTTTGACAATGATATAATCTTATAAATACAAATGCCTAGAATGTTGCAGTAACCATGAGGTCTGTGCTTATCCATCCCTCCTTCCTAAAGGATTGATTGGTTCTTTCCCCCACTCTTGAGTTAAAGTTGGTCAGAGGATCAATCTGTTTCTCTCCAGGAGACAGACTTTTTACCCCCAAGGCTGGCAAAGTATTGTTATTCCTTCAGTAGCTTCTAGGTTGAGGTACCTGAGCTGAGGACCAAAGTGTGTTGGCTGTGTTTTGGACTGAGCCTGTGGGTCTTGAATCTTATTTGTTCTATGGGGAAGTTGCTGAGGTGAAGACTGTCTCTTGCTTAATGGCGTACCTCACTCCAAAATGGTGGCATTATTCTTCCAGTTTGCCCCTCCAGAAGATGTACCCACACCCCTGCTCGTTGAGCTAGCCATCTTCGACAGCCTGTCATATCCCACTCAGGTCAGCTATATCAACCTCAGTGAATCTGAGTACTTGGTGTTCACTTCTGTCACTGATGGGATATGACACAAGAAACCTGATATTCCAGATCCTGATCTTCTTACTTCAGTGAGACCTTGATCTAGTGACATGGAGAAAGGTGACTGGAGACCGGGCTCTGTCTCAAAGATGTTGATGCACACTCCTGAATCTCTTTGAGAATGTCCCATCAACACTAACTTGATTTTCTCCCATTTCTTAGATGCCCACTGTGTAGCCCTGACAGCTCCCTCCCTCTCTGGGAACAGTTCTTGTACCCACATTTCACTGACCCAGAACCGTCAAACGCTGGCCCCTCTGCTTGGAGATGGGCAGTTGTTCTGTACCCAGCTGCATAACAGGCTGGGGTTTGGAGTTTGGTTCATCACTTGGTGTGCGGGCAGGTTTGTGATTGAATTGGAGGCTAGAGAGTGAAGGGCTCTAGTTGTGTGGCTAGTAAAGAGCCCATTGTTCTATGGAGACAAGAGTGTCATGTACCTGAGGGTTAGGAGGGACAATTCTGAGGGTTTAAAACAAGATGGGGCTAAAAAAGGATGGTGTGGGGGGAAGGAGAGAGAAGATGTGAGAGGTCACCTGGCATAATGTTTTCTTTTTTTAACAGCATCAGTTTTGACTAATTAACTATAAAAAGTGCTATATAACTGTTGTGTAACTGAAAAAGAAATAAGGTGTTCTGCGTAGAAGAGTAATGCTAAATAGTTAGCAATTCCCAGTGATTAACTTGTTCAGAGTTTGACATTCGTATTGAGACTGTGAGCTGTGTCTGAAACACAGTAATAGACCAAGGCCCCGTCTACCTGTTCTACCAGGGCTGATCTGCATTGCAACCACCTAATCCTCACTTCTGAAAAAAAATACACCCCTTTGTCAAACAAAAATCTTCAATGTGTCTTTGCTACGTTTTGCCCAAAGCTCTATTTTGTCTTGTGTGATAGGCTGTGCCAATGGAAGAGCTCATGGAGAGAGCTGGAAGCCTGAAACGTGTACACAATGCTCGTGTGAGGTAGGAGCATCTACAATGTATAACAGTGTGGGCTGAAGGAGCGTCTGGATGGGTGAGAGATGCAGGAGCCCGGTTCAGACTTGGTCTGCCTTGTTCTGGAGCACCCATCCCACTTGATGGGGACCCTTGAAAACTAGGCGGAGGGTTAGATGATTTCGGGGCAGTTCTGAGGAGTTTGCAGGGCTGGGTTCAGCTGTTGAAATTTCAGTGTCTGATATGCCCAGAATCTTGTTTAATTTAAATAAAGAGTAGTGAAGATGCCTGGGGGAGAGGGGAAAGTGTCACCATTGGGGGCAGGGAGCTGGTGGTTTCCAAAGTGTTAAACACATACAGTAGCCATCAGAGCACTAGAAGACTATTAAAAAAATAATCAACACCACTGATTCATGCATTAAACTGCAATATGCAACTTGGGACCTCAATTCTGATGTTTCAACCACATGCCCAGAATAGCCTGGTCCTACACAAGCCCATCTGTTCTGAATGACTTTGCCCCTCTCCCATCTGCACAGGAAAGAGCTACCCACCCTTGGCCTCACCCTCCCCCCTCTTCTTCCCGCCAAAAAAAAACACTGAACAGCTATCCCCAATCACAACCCCACTGCCTCATATGGATGGTCCCAACTCCGCCTACATGTTGTGGGATAGCCCAATTCACCCCAGACCTCATTCTGTTCCTCCATCTCACCACTACCTCACTCACCAAACTAGATTGCCCTTCCTCCCTGGCCCCAGGCCATCTCTAGCTGGCCCATCTTGACTCATTCTCCACAATTTTTGCCCACCCATTAATTGCCACCCAGTTTTGCAGGTGGATATTCCTTTTATGCTGATAAGTTGAGTCCGAGTGATGTGGGGGTTCAAACACAAATAATGGTTTTGTCTAAATTCTTTATTTCTCTGAAGGATGGAAATGTTCAGTGCAAGGAGATCATCTGTCAAGACCTCACATGTTTAGACCAATACAAACCAGCAGAAGAATGCTGTCCCATCTGTCAGCCAGGTAACATCAAATAGCAATGTGGGGTATAAGTAACTGTAGACACCCTGTCATTTGAACATGAAAGGTAAAAAGACCCTGATGGGAGTAATATACAGACCTTTGAACAGACGTGACCAGGATGTGGACTACAAATCACAGTAGGAGACAGAAAATTCATGTCAAAAGGGTGATGTTATGATAGTCACTGAGGATTTCAACATGCAAGTAAATTAGGAAAATCAGGTTGGCGCTGATTTTGGATCCCAAGAGAGAGAATTTGTAGAATGCTGATGAGATAGCTTTTTTGAGCAGCCTCTAGTTGAGCCCACTAGGGAAAGGGTGCTGTGTAATAAACCAGATTTGATTAGCGAGCTTAAGGTAAAGGAACTCTTAGGAGGCAGTGGTCATAATATGACCGAATTCACTCTGTAATTTGAGAGGGAGCACTAAAATCAAATTTATCAGCATTGCAGGGGAGCGAAAAGGATTACCAAGGCACGAGAGAAAAGCTGGCCAAAGTTGATTGGAAGAGAACACTAGCAGGAATGACGACAGAACAACAATGGCTGGAGTTTCTAGGAGCTATTTGAAAGGTGCAGGATAGATAAATCCCAAATAAGAAGTAGTATTCTAAGGGCAGGATGATGCAACTGTGGCTGACAAAGGAGGTCAAAACCAACATAAAAGCAAAAGAGAGAGCATATAATAGAGCAAAATTTAGTGGGAAGTTAGAAGACTGAGAAGCTTTTGAAAACCAATAGAAGGCAACTAAAAAGCCTTAGAGACAAAAGATGAAGGTAAGCTAGCCAATAATATCAAAGAAGATACCAAAAGCATTGTCAGATCTATAAAGAGTAAAAGAGAGACAAAAGTAGATATCAGACCACTGGAAAATGACACTCTAGGGGTAGTTATGGGGACAAGGAAATGGCAGACAAGCTGAATAATCATTTTGCTTCAGACTTCACTGTGAAAGACACTAGCATTTTGACAGAAGTTGGAGAGAATTGGCGGCAAAAGTGAGTGCAGTTGCTATTACTAGGGAGAAGGTGCTTTGGAAGCTGAAATAGACAGGTCACCTGGACCAAATGGTGTACACCACAGAGTTCTGAAAAAGGTGGCAGAAGAGACTGTGGAGGCATTAGTAATGCTCTTTTAAGAATCACTAGATTCTGGAATGGTTCCAGAGGACTGGAAAATTGCAAATGTCACTCCACTCTTCAAGAAGGGAAGGAGACAGAAGAAAGGAAATTATAGGCCTGTTAGCCTGACCTCAGTGGTTAGGAAGATATTGGAGTCATTTGGTAAGGATGAGGTTTCAGGGTACTTGGAGGCATGTGATAAAATGGACCAAAGTCAGCAGGGATTCCTTAAAGGAAAATCTTGCCTGACACCTGTTCAAATTCTTCGAGGAAATAACAAGCAGGATAAATGAAGGAGAATCGGTGGATGTTGTGTACTTGGATTTTCAGAACGCCTTTGACAGGGTGACGCACTTAAGGCTGCTTAGCAAGATAAGAACCCATAGCATTACAGAAATATACTTGCATGTATTGAGCATTGTCTGATTGGCAGGTGGCAAAGTGTGAAAATAAACGGAGCCTTTTCTGGTTGGATGTTGGTGACTTGCGGTGCTCTGTAGGGATCGGTGTTGGGATTGCTTATTTTTATGTTGTATGTCAAGTATTTGGATGACGGAATTGATGGCTCTGTGGTCGAGTTTGCGAATGATTCGAAGATAAGTGGAAGGGCAGGTAGTGTGGAGGAACCCCAAGGAGGATGCAGCAGGACTTAGACAGATTGGAAAATGGGCAAAGAAGTGGCAGATGCACTTTGTTAAAAGGTATAAAGGAGTAGACTATTTTCTAAATGGGGAGAAAAATCAAAAATCTGAGGTGCAAGGCAACTTGAAAGTCCTAGCACAAAATTCCCTAAAGGTTAACTTGCAGGTTGAGTCTGTGGTGAGGAAGACAAATGCAATGTTAGCATTAATTTCGAGAGAACTAGAATATAAAAGCAAGAAAGAAATGCTGAGACTTTATAAGGCACGGGTGAGGCCTCACTTGGAGTAACTATGAGTAGTTGTGGGCTTCTTATCTAAGAAAGGATGTGCTGACATTGGAGAGGGTTCAAAAGAAGTTCACAGAAATGATTCTGGGAATGAAAAATATATCTTATGATGAGTGCTTGATGGCTCTCGGCCCATACTCACTGGAATTTTGAAGAATTAAGGGAAATCTAATAGAAACCTATTGAATGTTGAAAGGTCTGGATAGAGTGGAAACAGAGAGGATGTTTCCTATAGTGGGGGAGTCTAGGACAAGAGGGCATAGCCTCAGAATAGAAGGATGTCTATTTAGAATGATGAGGAGAAATTTCTTTAGCCAGAGGGTGGTGAATCTGTGGAATTCATTGTCACATGTGACTGAGGCCAGGCCATTGGGTGTATTTAAGGCAGAGGTTGATAGGTTCTTATAAGTCATGGCATGAAAGGTTACAGAAAAAGGCAGGAGAATGGGATTAAGAGGGAAGTGAATCAGCCATGATCAAATGATGGAGGATATTCAATGGGCCAGATGACCTAATTCTGCTATGTCTTATGGTCTTGTTTGTGTCCGGGTATCTTGAGAATTTTATTTACATAATGAAATACCAGAAGCTGTCTGGAATTTTAATTAAGCAAGTGTGAAGTCACACATTTTGGGCAGTTAAGCCTAGGAAGGACATGCTGTGTGCTTGAAAGGCAAGGATCTGGGGAGAGACGCAGAGGTACAAGTGAGTGAGAATGGTGACACTGGTAGACAGGGTGGTGAAGAAAGCACAAGGCACGCTTAATTTCATCAGACAAGGCGATGGGTATACGAAATGGGACGTCATGTTACGCTTGTATGGTACATCAACTGCCACGCTACAAGGAAGATGCAATTATCTACAGAGAGCGCAGAAAAGATTCCAAAGGACGTTGCCTGGACTGGCGGTCTTGAGTTATAAAGATAGAACTGGATAGGCAGGTTCTGCTTTCCCTGCAGTGAAGGAGACCTAGAGGTGATACAATGCAGGTACATAAGGCTATGAGAGGATCGTATAGGGTAGATAGCCAAGTTCTGTGTCCTGTGGAAGTTGAGCCTAAAACTTAGGAGGCATAGTTTTAAGGTAAGAGGGGAGGAGGTGTAAAGGGAACTTGAGGGGTAAGTTATGCAAATACAGTTACAATATTTAAGAGGCATCTGGATAGAGCAAAGCATATGGAATCACTTCAGGCAAATGTGATTAGAATAGGTCACCATGATGGTCAGCATGTACAAAGGACCTTTTCTTTCTGTCCAACTCTATGACTCCAACTTGATCAGAGCCTTCAGGAAAGAAATGTAATTCTGGTCATGGGTAGTATCTCCCTTCAGGAACTTGGGCTGCTCGGTCACTTGGGAGCTATATTGCAGGAAAGTCACAGAAAAGGAAGGAACTTGATGAAGCTTGTAAAACTCGGACATGTGATAGTGACTGGGTGTGTGTAAGATGTTCTCCCGCTATTCCTAATGCTGTTGGAAACTCTTCCAGCCCACTGCTTCCAACACAGTTGGATTCTCTCCTGTAATGATTCTCCCTACACAGTTGGAAGCTCTCCAGTAAAGATGCTGCTTTTACTGCTGAAAGCCTCCAGCACGCCCATTCCCAACACTTGGAAGCCCTCCAGTGACATTGATTTCAACACTTTGGGAAGACTCCAGCAACATGGATTCCAATTGTATTGGTCAGGCAAACTAAAAATAGAATGCTGGAAACAATCCTTTGTCAGGCAGCGTCTGCAGAAAAAGGAACAGCTACTGCTTCAGGTCAAAGGTTTACAGGGCAGTGTGGCTGGAAAGTGTTCATCAGTGTTGTCAGCGTGGCCGGAGGGTGGTGTTGGGAATGACGTTGATGCAGAGCCAAGAATTCAAAAGTCGACACAGAAACAACAAAGAAAGATGTTCATACTTCCCGCACCCCTAACATAGCAAAGGTGAGTGGGAAACCGGAGGACTGGGAAGCTTTTAAAGAGCAACAGAAGATAACAAAAAAGGCAATATGGCAAGAAAAAATGAGGTACGAAGGTAAACTAGCCAAAAATATAAAGGAGGATAGTAAGAGCTTCTTTAGGTATGTGAATAGCAAAAAAATAGTTAAGACCAAAATTGGGCCATTGAAGACAGAAACAGGTGAATTTATTATGGGGAACAAGGAAATGGCAGATGAGTTGAACAGGTACTTTGGATCTGTCTTCACTAGGGAAGACACAAGCAATCTCCCAGATGTAATAGTGGCCAAAGGAACTAGGGTAAAGGATGAACTGAAGGAAGTTTATATTAGGCAAGAAACGGTGTTGGATAGACTGTTGAGTCTGAAGGCTGATAAGTCCCCGGGACCTGATGGTCTGCATCCCAGGGTACTTAAAGAGGTGGCTCTAGAAATCATGGACGCATTGGTATTCATTTTCCAATGTTCTATAGATTCAGGAACAGTTCCTGCTGATTGGAGGGTGGCTAATGTTGTCCCACTTTTCAAGAAAGGAGGGAGAGAGAAAACAGGGAATTATAGACCGGTTAGCCTGACGTCAGTGGTGGGAAAGATGCTGGAGTCAATTATAAAAGAGGAAATTACAACATATTTGGATAGTAGTAGAAGGATCAGTCCAAGTCAGCATGGATTTATGAAGGGAAAATCATGCTTGACTAATCTACTGGAGTTTTTTGAAGATGTAACTATGAAAATAGACAAGGGAGAGCCAGTGGATGTAGTGTACCTGGACTTCCAGAAAGCTTTTGATGAAGTCCCACATAGGAGATTAGTGGGCAAAATTAGGGCACATGGTATTGGGGGCAGAGTACTGACATGGATTGAAAATTGGCTGGCTGACAGGAAACAAAGAGTAGTGATTAACGGGTCCCTTTCGGAATGGCAGGCTGTGACCAGTGGGGTACCGCAAGGTTCGGTGCTGGGACCGCAGCTGTTTACAATATACATTAATTATTTAGATGAAGGGATTAAAAGTAACATTAGCAAATTTGCTGATGACACAAAACTGGGTGGCAGTGTGAAATATCAGGAGGATGTTATGAGAATGCAGGGTGACTTGGACAGGTTGGGTGAGTGGGCAAAAGTATGGCAGATGCAGTTTAATGTGGATAAATGTGAGGTTATCCACTTTGGTGGCAAGAACAGGAAGGCAGATTACTATCTAAATGGAGTCAAGTTAGGAAAAGGGGAAGTACAACGAGATCTAGGTGTTCTTGTACATCAGTCAATGAAAGCAAGCATGCAGGTACAGCAGGCAATGAAGAAAGCTAATGGCATGCTGGCTTTTATAACAAGAGGAATTGAGTATAGGAGTAAAGAGGTCCTTCTGCAGCTGTACAGGGCCCTGGTGAGAGCCCACCTGGAGTGTTGTGTGCAATTTTGGTCTCCAAATTTGAGGAAGGACATTCTTGCTATTGAGGGAGTGCAGTGTAGGTTCACAAGGTTAATTCCCAGAATGGCGGGACTGTCATATGTTGAAAGATTGGAGCGACTGGGCTTGTATACACTGGAATTTAGGACGAGAGGGGATCTGATTGAAACATATAAGATTATTAAGGGATTGGACACACTGGAGGCAGGAAGCATGTTCCCACTGATGGGTGAGTCCAGAACTAGAGGCCACAGTTTAAGAATAAGGGGTAGGCCATTTAGAACAGAGATGCGGAAAAACTTTTTCACACAGAGAGTAGTGGATATGTGGAATGCTCTGCCCTAGAAGGCAGTGGAGGCCAAGTCTCTGGATGCATTCAAGAGAGAGTTAGATAGAGCTCTTATAGATAGCGGGGTCAAGGGATATGGGGAGACGACAGGAACGGGGTACTGATTGTGTATGATCAGCCATGATCACAGTGAATGGTGGTGCTGGCTAGAAGGGCCGAATGGCCTACTCCTGCACCTACTGTCTATTTACCCCGCACTTCCCATTTCTACCCCCTACCCAAGATTCATACACCTGCCTGTCCAGGTAGACTCATTATTTCTGCTTGTTCCTGCCCCACTGAACTTATATCTGCAAACCTCAACTCAGTTTTATCCCCCCAGTTCAGTCATAACAGACATGAGAGTCCGTGGGTTTAGAATAGATGTAAAACTGATGCCTATTATAAACCCATGGACTCTCACAACTACCTGGCCTATACTCTTCGTGTCCTGTTACTTGTGAAAACGCCGTCCCCTTCTCTCAATTCATTTGCCTTTGCTGCATCTGCTCTCAGGATGAGGCTTTTCATTCCTGAATGAAGGAAATGTCCTCCTTCTTCAAAGAAAGGGGCTTTCCTTCCTATATCATCAACACTGCTCTCAACCACATCTTTTCCATTTCACACATATCTGCCCTCACCCATCCTCCCAACATCCCACCAGGGATAGGGTTCCTCTTGCCCTTGTCTACCACCCCACCAACTTCCACATCCAACACATAATTCTGTCACTTCACCATCTCCAGTGAGATCCCACCACTAACCACATCTTTCTCTCCCCCCCCCCCCCCCCCACTTTCTGCCTTCCACAGGGATTGCTCCCTATGCAATTCTTTTCTCCATCCCTCCCCACTAATCTCCCTCTTGGCACTTACCCTTGCAAGTGGAACAAGTGGTACCCCTGCCCCTACACCTCCTCCCTCACTACGATTCAGGGCTCCAAACAGTCCTTCCAAGTGAGGCAACACTTCACCTGTGAGCCTTTTGGGGTCATCTACTGTATCCGGTGCTCCCGCTGTGGCCTCTTGTATATCGGTGGGACCTGACGCAGATTGGGAGATCGCTTCACTGAGCACCTATGCTCCGTCTGCCAGGAGAAGGGGGATTTCCCAGTGGCCACCATTTTAATCTTACTTCCCATTCCCATTCCAACATGCCTGTCCATGGCCTCCTCTGCTGTAATGATGAGGCCACACTCAGGTTGGCACCTGATATTCCGTGTGGGTAGCCTCCAACCTGATGGCATGAACATCGATTACTCAAATTTCCAGTAATGCCTCCCTCCATCATTCCTCATTCCCTTTTCCCTCTCTCATCTTATCCCCTTACCTGCCCATCACCCCCCCAGTGGTCCTTCCCCCTTTCTTCCATGGCTTTCTGTCCTCTCCTATCAGATTCCCTCTTCTCTAGCCCTGTAGCTCTTTCACCAATCGACTTCCCAGATCTTTACTTCACCCCACTCCCAGTTTCACCTATCACCTTGAGGTTCTTCCTCCCCTGCCCCCCACTTTCTCACTCTGACTCCTCATCCTTGTTTCCGGTCCTGATGAAGGGTCTCGGCCCAATGCGTCAACTGTACTCTTTTTCCATGGCTGCTGCCTGGCCTGCTGAGCTCCCCCAGCATTTTCTGTGTGTGTTACTTGGATTTCCAGTATCTGCAGGTTTTCTTTTGTTAAGGAAAGATGTTATCAATCCAATAGGAAAAGGTGAGACTTGGAAATTCAGGCTGATTGCAGCTCGCTCATTCTGCCTAAGTAACCTTAAAGTTGCCAGGCATCCTCCTCAATCATCCAATTTAATGCCAATGGTAGAATTCAAGATATTACAATGGGGTTTCAGCGATTAAAGAAGTTCTGTATTTGTTGTATCCATGTGGTCTTTATCGTGGATACATTGCCCATAGAAACTTTGCATAATTACTTACTTTACTTACTGACCATTACACCGCTGGCATCTAGGGCAGCTATGAAAGTCCTCCATATCTGGTAGTGCTTAGGGCTTCCTTCATCATGTCGATAACTTTCTCTTGGTTTTCACTACATGTCCTGGGTGGAGATTCAGGAATACCATCAAACTCAGGTGTAGAAGCAATCTTCATTGCTGTTTCCGTAACAATTTTGTTTTACCAGTCAGTGTTGCTAGCTCTGAGCTGAACCCCCGAACCTGGAGGACTGGAGGACCACATTTAGTCTGCCCTCTACCCTTTGCCCTACCAAGAGCCAAAGCATAAAGCCCTAACTCCAGCCAGCGGAGTCTCCAGGTCACTGAGGCACACAAGCCTCCAAACCGTGACAAGGTTGTGGTCCTCTTGGAGGTTCACATAATTAACGTTGGTTACATTTGAGTTGAGAAACAGGCACAGGCAACTCTGGGTAACATTAGATCTTGTCTCTGCTCTGTATGCACAATGTATCTTGCTGCTGCGTAGCAAACAGAATGAAAGGAAGATACTGAAAGCACATATGGGGAGAAAAGCTGTTACTGGTTTTCTCTCATGCTGGAAATATCTGCAGTTTAATCATGACCACACACACACTCAGACTCACATCTGTAAAGTTTTTCTGTGGTTAAGGTAGATGGGGAACGTCTCCCCACTCATCCACATCCTGGGATCAGATTGAATTTGCGGTCAGATTAGGGAATGAACTCGGCTTCATTATTCTTATTTCTAATGCTGGTTGGGTTGCTGCAATGGGCAAAGTCCCCAGGGTTATACCATTTAATCAAAGATGGCAGGCCCCATCGAATGGAAGTAACGGCAGTCAGGTGATAGGTGCACTTGGTGATGGAGCAAAACGTTTGATTTTACCTTGAAATGTCTTCCACAGTGTAAGAAAGGATCTAAGTTAGTTTCAATGTTATTATTTTGACACAACCACATCGTTCAAAGTTCAAAGTACATTATTATCAAAGTATGTATACTCTATACAACTTTGAGTTTCATCTCCTTACAGGCAGCCACAGAACAGAGAAACCCAATGGAACCCATTAAGAAAAAGAAGACTGTCAAACACCCTATGTGTAGAAAAGAAACTAATCTGCAAAAAAATAAGCAAATAACATTCAGAACTGAAGTTCACAAAAGAGAGTTCAAAAGAAAGCCAGTCACTGCCGATCTAGGAATGTGTTCGTTGCCTCAGTTCAGCAGAGACAAGTATCCTTGCAAGCAGCAAGCTGAACACTGGCCCGTCTCTTGCCCCTGGCACTGACACCCTGACTATTTCAATCTGGTTCAGCACTTAAATCAGACAAACAGCGGGTTGTTCCTCGCTCTCGATCCTCGGACCGGCTGCCTTGATTCGGCCCATACCCGACATTCCAGTTCAGCCTGACACTTAAACTTGTCAAACCTCAGCTTGTTTCTCACTCTCCAGCCCGGGCCCCACAGCCTAGGCTCTGCCTCTCCTCGGTTCTGCTGCTTCAAATCACCTCCAGCAGTCAAACTCTGGCTCTGAGGCCCAGACCCTGCCGCCTCGATTCAGCCCGTAGAAACCATATCACAACCGTCCTACACCTTCGAGACTTCAGTTCGCAGCACAAAAATGCCAGGTCGGACAGGCGGTTTAAAAGCTTGACTCCGAAAGGGAAGTTACTAACTATTGATTACAGTGATTGTTTTTGAGATAAAGCGTGTGTAATAAAGTAATTCATAGTTGTTTTAGCTGCCAGAAAGTCATCGCTGTGTTTCACTAGTGCCATCTTAAACCATGATACAATAGTGATTATGTGGATGTAAAATGTCCAGAGGTAAAAGTTACTACAGCCATGGTTTTCTACCTTTGGCCCCTAAAATTTTTCAAACAGAAAAGCAAAATGCTTTGAAATCCCTTGTCTGTGAAGTGAATATTAGATTACAGTAGAGGCAAATTACATTTTGCCATTGAATTATTGGTCTGTATATCCGAGTGTTAATGTTTTAACTCTTTTATCGGAGACATTGGGGTCTGAAGCCTGGAGTGCACAAACACACAGTCCACCACAGTTCCACCTAGCTCCTGAAAAACCAGTTAACAGCAACATGACTGGCTCTCTGTGTGCAACACAGCAGAAGATGTGCTTCACTTCACTGCTGTCAGGGAGCACAGCTCCAGGATGAGGCCACAGGTTTACAGCCCAGCTTTGCCAGGTTATTTAAACACACTGGGGATGGCTCTCGTACCTAAAACAACTTGACAAAATTTCAGTCCCGATGTAAGTCCCATGTTTGGATGAAAAGTTCAATCCTTGAGTTTACAGCTCAATGAAATGGGCCATAGGACTTCAGAGAGTTCCCAGCGCTGTCCTTCTGGCTGGTGTTACCGAGACACTGCTTAAAACATGCAGCATGGACCTGGGGCTCCCCCTGTGTATCGTTCTCCCAACTTTGAGCTCAGTTGTTACACAACCTGAAAGATTCTGTTCCTGAGAATTAATTTCCTCATCCAACTGCCAGCCTGATGACAAAGGCAGTTCAAAGGACCTGGAAGATGAGCTAAATGGCTATGGTAGTGTACAGCATGCACCAGCCCAGCTCCCAGGCATTGCCTTCCACGAGTTGTTCTCCGATCTTGGTAAGTTACTTGCAAACATTTCATCACCATACAAGGAGACATCATCGGTGCGCTGTTCATTGTGGTGTGTCCTCTGAATGTTTGTCCTTTATATATTTAACAATTAGCCGATTGGTTGTTACTATGGAAACTCATTTCTGAAGTGGAGGGATATCTCATTCCTGATTGGTTGTGTGGCAAACTTTGCGCATTGTGGTCTGGAATTTTGCCCGCCTTGGCTCATAATACTCACAATTGAGTTTCCGTAAAGTTAACCAATCAGCTGATTGATAAGAATATAAAGGCCAAGCATTTGGAGGATACACCGCACTGACGCCATCTCCTCGTATGGTGATGAAACATTTGAAGTAAATCACTGAGATCAGAGAACAGCTTAATCCAGCCATCAACCACCCAAGCTACACATTTTCCAAATTATTCCAGGTCAGTAGTGACCTGAAGACTTTGAGGTGACTTAAAGCTAAAATAAATTGTTGAATGGTTTCGGATTCAGTCTCGATTATGCTCCCTGTCATTTATCATGATTTACGGATGCAGTAGCAATCTAGTGGTTAATTTGTGTAGTCACTGGGAGCCACTCATTGAAAACTACTGGGCGACAGAAAGGCGCAATTATTTAACTTTAACTATCTCTCAAAACACTTTCTGACAGATAGCAGCATGAATTAGGTCCCGATTAAAGTTCCCTCTGTGTCCTTGAATTAGCCCTGTGGAGGTGGGATATTTCATCTGGGACATTTGTGACTAACCCTGTTGCCTTTCGTTCAGGTTGCGAATACGAAGGGAAGCAGTATGTAAATGGAGAGGTTTTCTCATCGATTACCAATCCCTGCATGAACTGTTCATGTGTGGTAAGTGCACCATTGTAAAAGTTTGTACGTAGTGTCACATACGTGTTCATGGCTCACTGAAAGAGCCATGTTCTCCTGCCCTGGGTCAATTGAAGCTGCATTCTTTGAGGCACATTTAGGGTCTGATTGTGTGAACCTTGGATATCTTGAGTGCTCCTCTGTGAATTCCTTGTTTATTTCAAGCTAATGGTCTTATTATCAGAGCTTTTTAAAAAAAATATATATATATATATATATATATATCCTGTTTGTTTGTCATAGAACAGCTTGGTGAGATGTGGTCCCATGCAGTGCCAGCCCCTGCTGTGCCCTCACCCGGTCCAGGAATCTGACCAGTGTTGCCCCAGCTGTCCAGGTGAGAGGAGACCAGCCGACCAGTCGGTGAGGCCTCAGTTAACTAACACAGAGAAATCCACAACGGCAAACCCAGCATTAATGTTTCCACACTCTGATGCAATTGCACCAGAGATGTTCACCAATTCAACTAAATACTGAGAGCTGTTCAATAACATTTCAGAAATGTGTACACAGCTGTACACGAGAAACCTTGCCCTGGTAACTGAACCTATTTCCGATCCCCAAAACACTTTCCTTCACGCTCGGTCCACGTCCCACACTCTAGTCCAACCTTTAACCCTTTCCATTCACCTTTCCTCAGTTTCTAATCCACAAACAGCACTTTTCCTGATCCCTGAATCCTCTCCAGCACTCTCTCCCAGTTGCTAATCTTCTTCCCAAATCTTCCCCCAGTCTCTGGTCTCCATCTTCAACTCCACCATCCACAGCTCCTTTTGTCTTTAGTTGTCATCCTGCATTCCTCCTCAGTTCATCACCCTCAATTCACACTCTTTTCCTGTGCGAACTATCCATCCCACACTCTCCCAGAGCGTTATCCTGCACTCCTCCCCATCTTCCAGTTCCCATTCTGCATTCTACCACAGTCTTGACTCCCAGTCCCACACCCCCCAGTCCCGCACCCTCCACACCCCCAGTCCCGCACTCTCCAGCCCCCCCAGTCATGCACTCTCCGCCCCCTAGTCCAGCACTCTCCATCCCCCGTCCCTCACCCCCAACCCCCCAGTCCCGCACCCTCCACACACTTCTCCCCCAGTCCTGCACCCTCCACGCACCCTCCCCAGCCCAGCACTCTCCACCCCACCGGCCCAGCACTCTCCACCCCCCCAGTCATTCACTCTCCACCCCCAGTCTCACAACCCCAACCCCCCAGTCCCTCACCCTCCACACACCACCCCAGTCCCGCACCCTCTGACCCCCAGTCCCGCACTCTCCACACACCACCCCAGTCCCGCACCCTCTGACCCCAGTCCCGTACTCTCCACCCCCCCATCCCACACCGTCCCCCCACCCAGTCTCATTTACAGTTTGTTCTCCTGCTGAGCCTCAAAGAAGATATTCTTCTCCAACCTTGTCAAACTGCTCTTCCTTCTACAACGTTTAAAGGCTTAAAATTGTTGCCATCATATCAGCACCTGACTATTTATCCCGGCTGGTGTCCTTGAGATGTGGCGTCGGTGTTCTCCAGTAAAACTGAACATGCTGATATTAGCAACTAGCTCCGAGTCCCTAAGGAGCAAATACTGATTCTGCTGTGTGATCTTTGCCGAGCAGATGTCATTGGATTTCTTATTGTCTCTGCCAGGCTGCGAGTTGGACGGAGCCGTCCTGGCTCATGGGCGGACAGTCACATCGCCGGATGGCTGCCAAACATGTTCTTGTCTGGTGAGTGTTGGCAAACGTTCAGCTCCAAAATTCACACCAGACTAGCAATCTGCCTTCTTTCCCATTTTGATTCAAATGGCAGCTCATTGTCTCGGGCCCCTGTCCTCAGAAATTGAATTCTGTAGGTAAACTAGGCATGTTGGATTGTGCATAATCACCCTGGAATACAAATTTCCTCCCAGCCACAGGCAGTACAATGCAGCAGCTGCTCACTTTTTGCTTTTCCCAGTTGAAGAGGGCAGTGAACTGACCAAGAAGGAAATGGCCTCCCAGCCCTAACCTGTGTCCACACAATAATTGACAGGACCATAGCTCTGCTTCCAGGAATTTGGAGTTACACACCCATTGAAGTAAACAGACACTCCGACACACCACCAGCTCTGGTCTCAAGGACAGCTATGAATGTGCAAATGAACCCTGATCTTATCAATCTGACCAGACCTTATGAATTTAATTTAAAAGATCGGGGGATTTGTACACACAAGCATGTGGTCACATGTTCAGGAAAGTGTGCACGGTCCCAGCAGAGGTCCCAGTTGGTGATTTGGGCTGATTCCTAATGTGGGGCCCCAAGCCCAGGTACCCTGGTTCTGTCAGTGGTGTGTCCTGTCTCCATGGAAACAACCCATGGGGTGCTGGGACTTAGTTCCATTGGGCTTGCCCTATCAGCACCACCAAGCCCCTGCCCTGCCACTGTCTCCAGCCACCCCAGGGAGCACAGACCAGCACATCTGGCATTTGAACCAGAAGGAGAACTCGAGTTGTTGGAAATGTTGAGCAGTTATTGAACAGGGCTTCTTCCCTCTTCCTCTCCAGTCTTGAAGGGTCTTGGCCCAAAACGTTGACCGTTTATTCCTTTCCATAGATGCCACCTGACCTGCTGAGTTTCTCCAGCATCTTGTGCGTGCTGCATTGAATGGGGCCCCGAGGCTGAGGTGGGGGGGGGGTGCGGGGAAGGACCTGTTGGCTGACGTGCTTTATCTGGATGTGGCGAAGGAGCAGCCAAGTTCTGAGAGTGGGGCAAGCTCAGTAACTCGATCCTTGCGGCTCTCACATGTCGAGCTGCTCCGCATCTGGAAGGTTTCCAGCAGGCTCTCAGTTAACCCCTCGTGTGTCTGATGAGAATCACTTCTGGGATTTATATTCTTCAGACTGTGTACTTGTGCAAGCTGCACACTGACGCATCGGACTGAAATGGAACGTGCGTTGAGGGATCAGCTGAGGGGGAGTGAGGTAGCTGATAGGTTGCCAAGTTGCTAACAGCTACGCCACCAGGCTGCCCCGTTCCGATGTTGACCCTTGCTGTTACCGTTTCTCCTGCACGACAGAGCTCGGGAAGGTGGTGGTGGTGAGCCGCTGCTGAGCAGATTTCAAAGGACTATGGGGACCATACTGATAGAGTAAGATTGCTTTGGAGGGATAAGGGTTTGCGAACAGATTCAAAGGACTGTGGGGACCATACTGATCGAGTAAGATTGCTTTGGAGGGATAAGGGTTTGCGAACAGATTCAAAGGACTATGGGGACCATACTGATCGAGTAAGATTGCTTTGGAGGGATAAGGGTTTGCGAACAGATTCAAAGGCGAGGCTGCAGGAATGCTTGGGTGAGATCATCTCAGGGGCAAAGTTGGATGGTGGGTGTCAAGAGGTTGGTTAGATTCAGAAGAGAAGTGGCAGGAAATGTTGGATTGAGGGAGGGTGTTTGTAAGGAAGCTCATTGACATGGGGGTTGCCTGTGAGAGCTTCAGGCCACATATGCTTTTAATGAGCTGATGTTGTGAAGGCAGCTAACGAGGGAAAGAATATTGAACCAGGCAGGTTTCTGCTTCACCTGCTCCGCATAAAGAGCCTTTGCAGGGTTCTGGCTGCTGCAGCACCGAAGAAGGTTTGGAACAAAAGGCAGTGAGGTGAGAGACTGGGCCGGGGGTCGAGAGGTCGGGAGGTTGAGGCTGGGATAAGGCCGAGCAAGAACGTGCGGGAATCTGGGACGAGAGCCAAGCTGGAAGTGTCTGTGTTGAGTGTTAACCAGCGATGGTCAGAAGTAGGTTTCATTCAGTGTGGTTGATTTTGGGGTAAAAGTTGGGAGTGTGTGGGTCAGAATTTAGGGGTTAAGGCACGTGTCAGAATGAGGTGCGATTTGAGGGTCGTTGTTAGTCTCGGGCAGGAGGAGTTCAGAGTGGACATGTGACCCAAAGTGGAAACGGCCTTCAGTGTGGGGCTGGCCTAGAGGTCAGTCAAGATGAGTGCGAGCTGGAGTTAACAGTGGCATGAGATGCAGGGCCCGGCTCCCCATTTCTTTTCTCTTTCTAAGGCAAGTCACACAAGATGCTGGGTTAAGGAGGGGTATTTGGAGGGAATCTCACGAATGTGGAGCAACAGACAATCTGCTGGAGGAACTGAGTGGGTCGGCAGCATCAGCGTGGACTAAGGAATTGTGGACATTTAGGGATAAAACCAGTATCAGGTCCTGATGTAGGGTTTCCAACAGAAACATTGTCAATTCACCCTGTCCCCAGAGATGCTGCTCAACCCTCCGAGTTCCTCCAGCAGGCTGATTTTGGCTTCAGATTTCTCCATCTGCAGCCTCTTCTCCCCCCCCCCCCCCCCCTCAGTAATTTGAAGGCATCTGTGAGAGCCTTGAGGTGACTTTGTCACTCTTCCAGAATTGGCAGGAAAATGGTGGTCTTCAGAGAAGGGTTCCGGTGTGTGGGCGTCTCACCGCTGAAGGGGGAGCGGTGTATCAGGAAGGATCAACAGGCAAATTGGCAGAAGGAAGATTAGGGGGCAGGAGGATTGCAGAGGAAGGCAGCAGGTGGGTAGAAGGAAAAGGAATGCAACATCTGGAGGATTGGATATGGATCTCCTGGGGCTGTTGTAAAGGTGAGAGGGAAGAATTACAATGAGAGTCAGTATTCAGTGAGGTAGAGAAAGTAATAAAGACTCTGCTCAAATTTCTTATCTTCATTGCAATCAGTACTGGAATTTCATGCAAAAGCTTTAAATCCTGAGAAATAAAACCCTCCAGGACAGATTTAGATACAGAATCCAGCTTCCTGTACACCATCCTAATGCTAATTATCAGCCTGTGAGGCTGAACACAATCTAGTTGTGAAAGGACAAAGTTTAACTGTTAGCTTTTGATACAGGGAGTCACATAGGCCATGAAAACAGGCTCTTTGGATCAACATATCCCTGCTGATTTCCTGAGCTAGTCTCATTTCCCTGCATTTGATCCATATCCCTCCAGTTCTTTCCTATCCATTTACCCATCTTTTAAATGTTGTAATCATATCAGCCTGTATCACTTCCTCTAGCAAAGTCAAAGTATCATGTTTCTCTTTTCTACTGTGAATGGCGGCAAGAAAGTTAATCTCAGGCAAGCGTATGGTAACAGCCACATACTTCAAACGTTGAAGCAAATTTTTTATCAATGTATGTAAATGTCACGATATCCTACCTTGAGATTCATTTTCTTGTAGGCATTTACAGGAAAATAATGAAATAAAATAGTATTTATGAAAAACTATACATAAATAAAGGCTGGCAAACAACCAATGTGCAAAATAAGACAAGTTGTGCAAAAAAAAAAATTTTTTTAATTTTATATATGGAAAACTCACTTTGTCTAGCGGCTTAGTATAAGGGGTGACAACCCCCTGCCCAGCCAAACTTAAGAAATCTCATTTGGGCAGATGCTGCTCGATGTGTCCCCTGTTACAAATCGGTACCCCGAAATAACAAACAGTACACAATATGAGATTAAACGATTAAGCTTTATAGCTCTTACTTTGACTATATGGTTAGTAGAAACAAAATATAAAACAAAAAAGGGCCCAAGTCATATGATTTAATAATAAACAGTCTGTGCACAAAGTTGGAGCTCACACAGTTGAGTAGTCCTTCTTCCACCGTCGGTCTCCTCTGACCGTGGCCGACCTTCGGACCTCCGCTTCAAGTCCACCCCGTCCGGCAGTCTACCAAATCATTCGCGTCTTCTCTCTTCATCTCTCTCTCCATCTCTCTCTCTCTCCCCCCCACTGGCAAACTACTACTACTACGTTGACTCGGGCCTAGGGGGCCGGCGTCGGGCACAATGACAAACTCTCCACTCCTCCCTCTCCCTCATCACTGTGTTCATTTCATCTACATTAGCCACGCCGCTATCTTCTAGGAGCGTGTTGACCATTGTCTTGGGATGGCGCTCAGGGTTCATCCTCCCATGCTTGGGCTCCCATGTGCTGACTAGGCTGGCAGGTAGCTCAGGGTGGTGTAGACAATGCCCCGCTAGTTGCAGTCTTCTCGCCTCGATTTTAGTAGTGAGCATCAGTAGGTCATCATAGAGCTCGAGGTTCGTCATGTGCTGTTGCCAACTCGTGAGCCATCCGAAGCATTCGTGTATAGCAACCAGTGACTTTCGCATGGTCTTGTTGAGTGTCCTCTGGCAAAAGCCCATGAAAACAACTGCTTCCAGAATCACAAAACACAGCAACAATCTCTTATTGGCTAACATGCATCCTGTTTTCTCCAGCCATAACCCAGACATTGCTGCTACAGAGAAACTGTTACCTCAGCAGTGAACCTTACAAAGAAGCCATTACATTAGAAGTGAAACCTTACAGCGCATTACATATATGTAACCCCCGGGTCACCTCAGGCTTGCTCAGCTCACTCTCGTCTAGGGGGAGCAGCCTTCGGCCCCTCCAAACTGGGTAATCAGCTGGTGTGGATGCTGTGTGATGTCCCCGCCTCGCCAAAAAACAGACAGGACACCACATGCAATTAAATGATTACAATTTATAAAGATTACTATAACTAAGTGATTAATACAGTATATATGAAGGAAAAGAAAATAAAGAAAAGGCGCCAAACTTATCAAAGTCCAAACCACTTCGTGCACAACCGTTGGAGCTCAATTACTGATCAATTACTGAATTCTGGCCACCAGTCGATCCCCTCCGAACTCCTCGACTCACAGCTCAGGACCACCCGGAGTGGTCAACCAAGCACATCTAACTTCGTCTCCTCTCCTCGGGGTACCTCCTGGCCTCAGACCCCCGCTTGGGGTCCGTCCCTCACCCAGTTTACAGCATCGCTTCCTCTCTCTCTCACCCCCTCGCGCCGATCTCCCCAAAAGCCCCCCCAACAATAGCTTACAGACTCAGAAGAAAGAACAACATTAATCCCAATTGGTTAACAAAGGAATACAATTCTCATTATCAGTAAATTTTAACCCAAACAAACTTCCAGCACTCTCTCGCAACAAAGAAACATTTCTACTTTTAACAAAACAAAGAAGCCATTTTGACTAACATATGCAGTAACAAAGAAAAAGAAACCCCTTTTACATATGGATATAGAAAGAGAACATGAATTGTCAAGTACTTGAAAGTAATTCCATACATCCATCATCCTTTATGTGAAAAAAGCTTGCCCCTCTCTCATTATATCTCTGCCTTCGAGTTCTAGACACCCCAACTCAAAAGGGAAAAAGAGAGACACAGATTTATCTTATCTATATCCATCATGACTTTATATAGCTCAATAGATCACCCGTCAGCCTCGTTCACTCCACTCCAGTCCCAGCCTATCCACTCTCTCCTCATAACTCAATCCTCCACATTCGAGCAGCATCCTTGTGAATCTTTTCTTCACATCCTTTAGCCTCAACAAACCCTTCCTGTGGTATGGTGTCCAGAACTGCTCGCTGTACACAAGATGCAGTCTCACCAATGTCTTGTACAGCTGTAACATGACGTCCCATCTGATGAAGTCAAGCATTCCAGATCCTTTCTTCAACATCTCATCTACCTGTGTCATTGTCTTTAGGGAACTGAACTGTGCCGCTGTATCTCTGGTCTCCATCGTTATTCTAGAACAACCAGCAAAGAGGGCCAATGAATGATGATGGAACTTGCATTGGACAAGGGTGAAGTGGAAAGCTGAACCAGAGCCCAATCGTTGACTGTGTACATTATTCAACTTTTCAAAGTGCATCATTTCGTAGTTGTTCAATGTAAATTCCACCTGCCATTCATTGGCCCAGTTTCCTATTTGTTCTAGATCCTATTTCAACCTTAGGCAACATTCTCCATCCACTCCACACTAATTTTGGTATCAATTTTGAGTACAAGAGCCATGAGGTAATGTTACAGCTATATAGGATCTTAGTTAGATCCACTTGGAGTAGTGTGTTCAGTTATGGTCACCTCATTACAGGAAGGATGTGGATACTATAGAGACAGTGCAGAGGAGATTTACAAGGATGTTGCCTGGATCGGGGAACAGAAATAT